>NC_090928.1:1257419788-1257730413 GCF_040938575.1 Ambystoma mexicanum
CAACCTTGCCAATCAGGGCTTTAGATGACAGCATTAGCCGCTGAAAGCCAATAGTGTATTCAAAGTATGTGCTAAAAATGCTGACAGTAGTCTGTTGTAGCACTTCCATTATGCAGTAGTGAGCTACAAGGAATATGCAGGCCTAGTATGAAATAGGTCACATTATGCATTGTTGATAGACAGGCAGGGAGAGGGCCCCTAGCTCTGTAGCTAATAGGTATTTTTGGAGTGTTTGGAACATCATGGCACCTATATAGCGCTTAGATAGCCAGTCTTGAGCGCTATAAACACTAAGCTATGAGTGCATGCCTTTTAGAGCTTGCAGATGGGGTTAATACATCCCTGCTTCCCTTAGAATATTCAGCCTCACTAACGGTAGCCCTGGCTCCAAGCTAATCTTCCTTTTCTCTGGGAAGGTACTGATAAGACATTCCTCAGCCTTCGCAGATGGGAACCAGGGAGGGGTAGGAGCGAGCAGGGAGCCTCTCAGAGAGAGTTGGGTTTTTTCCATGAGCCAGTTGCACAGGGAAAGTTCTGGAACTGTGCGTCATGGTGACTGACAGCACGAGATTATAAAATATCCATGCACACATGACTCGGTGGGAGATCGTCCTGTGGACTTGATTCGTGCAGAAACAAGTGCCCGGAATTGGCTCTTACGGCGTCCTGCAGCACTGTTTCTCTGAGCGGGGCTTGTTTACAGCTTGTTTACAGCTAGCTTATGAGAGCCCAGGGTCTCCCAGTGCTGATTAAAGGGACGTAAGACTGTGTTTCTCTATGTTTCTCTATATTTCTCTATGTTTCTCTATGTTTATCTAAGTTCCATGTTTCACTATATTTTGCATTGCTCTAAGTTTTATGCTTTGTAATATTCTTTAACTTGAATCCCAAATGTATATGAAATTCACTGCTTAGAATAAATATGCTAAAACTTTGAGGGTGTCATTTGTCACTAGCATGAGATCACTGCTCAGCACAATAGAACCTGTATTTTGGGCTGAATTGGGTATTTTTGCTCTCAAAGGGCTGGCCCCGAGGAAGATTTTGCCCATATCAAGACATCCACCCAGTGAGGGCACCTCCTTGTGGGGACTATGCAAGGAGTGGGAAGTCTGTAACGACTACCTAAGGTACGTTACAATAGGGGAAACAGAAGCCGCGCTCCGAGTGCAGCAGGCAGACCATCAAACCCACCTGGGGGGCACTGGCTCACTCCACATTAGCAACAAATGTCACTGAGCGGGAACCTCCATTATTATGGTAGAAAACTCTGTGATGGGGAGGTTATGATATGATATGATATGATATTTCATTTGTATCGCGCTCATACACAAGTGTTTAAGAGCGCGATCTATGTTCCTCTATGAACAGCAAAAATACGCGAGGCAACTCCGGAAAAGGCATATAAAATCAACTCAGCCCCCCCGCTGCAGACTCGGCTATGCGCCTGGGGATGGAGATGGACAGAGATCATATTTCTGAGGATTAAAGAGAAACAGCGGAATTGAAACCAACGTTGATCCTAACAAAATACCAGCAACTACTGATATGAGATTCAAGATACAAATATCATATATACCACGATGACATAGGTGCTGTGCAAGAAAGATTCACTACTTCTCTAAGTAGGCAGCAGCTATATACTGCTCACAAGGCTCTTCCATGGGGCCCGGCAATGGTGATCAAGAAAGGCACTGCTGACTCCACTTACTTCCACTATAGACATGTGATAACTGAGCGCCATTTTGGAAAACCACAAGACAACCACAACATACCATAGCACTAAACAGACTCTATGGCTCCCCACTCATGCAATATGGGATTTATATAAGCGCGGAAGAGAAGAACTGCAGCCCTACAGACTGCCAGCATCTATACCCCTGTAAAACTACAACATCAGAGGAGACAGGTGGCCGTGCCCAAGTCTAACACCTCTAACTGACATATAGCAGGGCGAACCACTATGAAAACAGAGGCTCATACACAAACCAAATCTGCCACAGAACGATAATGAAATTTGTGGGGGTGGCATACCTATTGGAGTGACAACGAGACCCCAGTGATATGCCACATTCAGACTCTGAACTGGCCAGTGTTCATGCGGCCAAACTCGGAGATACAGACATCCCACTAGGCTGCTCTGCGAGACGTAAGTCTGGGATGGATATTCCAGCACAATTCCAGGCCATTGTGGCCGAAATGAAAATCATTGGTCAGCGGACTCAAGAAATGAACACCACTGTCCAGGGGTTTAAATATTGTACAGGATGAACAGACAAGATTAAACGCTTAAGCGGAAATAACCACGGACCAATGAACAACGTATAAGTACCCTGGAGGGCAACCACAACACTGTGGCTGCTGACATGGACGGGGTAGTTAAAGAGGTACAGAGACTAGGGGCCAAATTGGAAGATCAAGAAAACAGAGCCCAACGTAATAATTTTCAGCTAGTGGGTCTTCCCGAAAATGCTGAAGGGCCCGACCTCAAGTCTTTTATATACAACTTCCTACGTGATGCACTAAATATGGGCAATCGGAGAGAATATGTTGTTGAGAGGTTTCACTGCTCCCCTATTCCAAAACCAGTGGTGGGAGAGCACCCACGAGTGATCACAATGAGACTATTGAACTTCCAATACAAAATGGCCATCCTAAAGGCCTACAGGGAAGTGGACCAGGTGAAAGTCAAAGATGTCACTGTAAGACTCTTTGATGACTATTCAGCAGCGGTCTCTTGAAGCCGTGCTTTAAAGCACAGAACACAGGTATTATCTGAAATTCCCTGAAGTGTGGTGCATCCAACTGGAATGACAGTGGCACTATTTCATGAACCAGAGGGGGCATGGCACTTTCTGCAACAATGGAACTTGGTAAACACAGACTTTGATCATGCTGAGACAGCAGGAGCACAGACACCACCTCTCTCCTCTCTCCCCCAGCGCTGCCTCCGGGGCAGGGAGAAGTGGCAAATATCTGGCAGAGGCCTTCGAGGCGCGTACTCTGCGTGGAAAGGTACCGCAAAATGACCACCCAAAGGAGAGAAGCGCTGAGAAAGGCACGAGTGCATGGCTCGACAATCAAAAGGGTAAGAAGTAAAGTGACCCTGGTGCCGAGACTCTACACACACCCCACTGGTGCCCTATCCAGATATTAATGACAGACAAGCCCGATCCGATATGACACTAATCACATGAGGGGAGACATTTATGTTCACTTATGTTCACAAGGTTAATCTCCTGCGGCCTAAAGTGGCCCAGTGGGACAAAACCTTCGACTATGACTAAGGCTAATTATGAAAAAAATATACCACGACCCTCTTCGGAGGGATGACGAAATGCATGGAGAAATGGAGAAGGATGCTGGCATGCATGCCCGCACCCATCACTCCCTTGCATGGGCTTTATTGCCACATATTGGGAAATAAAAGGTCTATCCCAATGTTTTTCTTGGTTTTGTTATGGTTTATGTTCATGTTGCAGGTTGGGGCAAAGCTGACAGGCAATGCATGCTCTAACGACCCAAATTGATAAATACGAATGTTAGAAGCAGTAAATCTGCAACCCAGCGGGATGGGCTCCCGCATTAACTACAAATGGCTGCGCTCACACTAATAACACTAAACGTCCATGGCTTGGGACACCCTATCAAGAGAAGACTTGTGCTGAACCACATGAGAGACCGACAAGGAGATATTGGGCCTCATTACGAGTCCGGCAGTAACCGCGGCGGTAAAACCACCTGGTTACCGCCGGACTCATATTACCATTCCGCCTCCGTGATTCCCGGAATTACCGGGGCATTACAACCCCGGTTTTCCGGGAATCACGGAGGTGGAATGGTGTTAATCCCCATTCCCATTGAGTCCTACGGGACTCAATGGGAATGGGGATCATGGAAACACCGGCACCATCTCGTAATGCTGCCGGTGTTTCCTCGTCCGCCTGCAGGCGGGCAGTGTTAAACCCGCCAGGTCAGACCTGGCGGGAACATCACCTCCCGCCTGCAGGAGTTGTGATCGCCCGGCATGGAAACAACGGTGGCGGCGGGTTTAACGCCACCGTTGTTTCCATACTGGGTGATTTGTAATGAGGCCCATTGTATTTCTACAAGGAACCCACTTAAAAGAAGTGGAATCACGAAAACTTGAACTTGGCTGGCTGGGGTTGGCTGTATATTCCCCATACCATGGGAAGAGGGGTATCTCCAAACTGAGCCACAAATGGATCCCTATACATATGCAAAATACCATCGATAAGGAAGGCAGAAACGCTCTCCTGCAGGGATGCATCTACCAATGCCCCATCACCTTACTGAACATATTGGCTCCCACGACGGACACTGTGACATTCTTTACCCATACCTTTACAGTTTGCGCACACCTCCTGGGGAATTTATCAATAGTGGGAGGTGATTTCAATTTGGCCATTAATTCCTCCCAAGATCGACAGGGCCCCAGTACAACCAATCCCGTAAACCTGAAAAAACAGGATGCTCTGCAGGCGCTAGTGGCAGATCTGGGCTTTAGAGATGAATGGAGACACAAACATAATGACCGGAGGAACTACACTTTTTACTCCCAGAGTCATGGTAGCTATTCTCGAATTGACTATTGGCTACTCCCAACTAAAGCTGTATATATGGCAGAAGACTGCGCTATACTCCCTACTACTTTGTTGGACCATGTGCCGATATGGCTATGTTTAGCACTTCCAGACATAGTACGTAAAACTCTGACATGGCACCTCAATATGAGGGCACTAGGTTATCCAGATGGCATCGAAAGTATAAGAGAAGACATAGCCACATTCTGGCTAACTAACCTAAATCCTGAATATGACTCATATATATGCTTATATGCATAAATATGACTACAAATGCGTAAACCATAGGCCCCAACGTACCTTGCCTCATGATTTACACAACATATTCCATCGCGAGTACTCAGATCTGCACAAGCCCAAGGTCTTGCGATCCCTAGATTCAAGCTCCAATCTGCTGGGGGCGCCAGCTTCCCAGTCTTGGCAGCCAAGCTCTGGAACACCGTACCTCTCTCTGTCAGAACCCTACCTTCATTCAACCTATTCAAACACAAAGCCAAGCTCTGGCTAGCCACATCTCACTAACAACCCTTCTTCTGATCATGGCTGGCCCACTGTGTCCCTGTTATGCTTTGCTCCTTCACTACTGCTCTGCTTGTTGCTCGGAACTGTAACGTCAATTGTATATTTTGCTCGTTGCTCTGAATGGCAACGTCAATTGTATATTTTGTTCACAATTTATTGTAACCACTGTAACTATATGTCATGCCTGCAACATTCTTCTAAGATATGCGCCTGGTTGCCTTTGGGCCTGGTCTACGCTATAGAAATAAAACAAATACAAATATGCTTGGATGCCTTTAAAGCCTATACGAGAGGCCAATGCATTTCGAGATGGTCACATAAACTACAAATATGGGGGAGAAAAGAGCCACAGTTACCCAATGATCTCTCTGTGGCTGAAAAGCGTCACAAGTAGATGCATCAGCAGCAGACCCTGGCCCATATATGCACACTCAGGGCAAAAATGAAACAAATCTCGTCGGCATGCATCCAAAAATCCTATACAAGCTGGATTCAAGCGTACTATCTCGAAAGTGACAGACCACTCCACTTGATGGCTCTTGTGCTGAAAAAGCAACAAGCCTGACACACTGTCGCCTCAATACGTGACACCCATGGAACTCCCCTAACGGGAGATTAACAAATTAATGTTCGGTTCACAGAATACTACAAGGAGCGATCCACAGCTTGTGAGCTGACTACAGGTCAGAGAATGTGTGACTTCTTGGGGTCCATTGTCCTGGCCAAAATCTCTGGCGTTCAGTGGGATGGTCTAAACACCACCATCACGGCGGCAGAAATTGACCGTGTGATTCATTTGCTTGCTTCAGACAAAACCTCTGGGCCAGACGGAGTTCCCATTGATTTCATGGTGGACATGCTGGTGCCTAAACTAGAAACCGTATTTGTCGAAGCGACACGTCAGGGATGATTACCACAGACAATGCTGGCAGCAAACATAGTTGTATTTCATAAAAAAGGGCGGGATCCCGACGAATGCATCTCCTATCGGCCAATATCGCTAATTAACTCTGATGGCACGATTTTAGCAAAATGTTTGGCGCAGAGGATGGAGGAGATATTACCATCTCTGATCCATAAAGATCAGGCAGGCTTCATTTGAAATAGGCACTCAGGAGACAACGTATGTAGGCTATTACACATTATTGCGGACGATTCGGACCGAAGAGACGCCGTTTTGGCCGTTTACGCTGAAAAGGCTTTCAATAAAGTGCAATGGGAATTTATGTTCTTGGTACTGGCAGAATATGTCTTTCTGGCCTCATTTATTAACCTAATTCATCTGTTATATACAGAACCTGCGGCGTTGGTGGTCACAAATGGCCTAACATCTCCCCCGTTTGATCTCCAATCGGGTACACATCAAGGTTGTCCACTTTCACCCCTCTGATATGCTCTATCCATAGAACCAGTACCTGTCAAACTGCACACCGATCCGGATTGGTCGGGTATTAAGCAGGGAACAGAAAAATACTGAGTCTCCTTTTATGCAGACGACTTGTTGTTGTAGTCAGTAGATGCCCGGCCTCTCTTCCAAGGGTTTGATATCTTTTATAGGACTATAGCCCAATGGCAGGATACAGGATTAACTGGGGCAAGTCTGAGATCCTTCCATTACGATGTGATATCCCTTGGGACCCTGGCGGAGTTGCCCCCTTTCAGTTGCAACTACATTATATAAAATCTCTAGAAGTCCACATCAGTGCCTCTATTCATGAGATCCGGAACCTAAACTACCCACATATTCTGGATCGCATCCGACTAGACTTGCCGAGATGGGAAAATATGACTCGTTGACGGGTAGAATAAATGCCCTTAAAATGAGATTGATGCCGATATTACTATGCTTCGCCATGATGTTACCATATAGTCCCACCTCTAAAATATTTAAAGATCTGAAGATCACCATATCCAAGTTCATATGGCAGGCAAAAAAAACATGTCTACAACTAGCAATCCTGCAAGCGGCTAAATCTGATGGAGGTTTGGCGGAACCTTAATGTAAGAGCTACTATCAAGCATCACAGATCTGTTGGGCGAAACGGTGGCTGGATCCCAGCGATGCAGCTAGCTGGAGGGACATAGAATTGGCTATAATGGCCCCCTTGACCATGATAGAAATTATGGCTATCCCTCTGACTAAATTATCACAGCAAATCAAGTTGCATCCTATAATAGGACTACAAGCACACAATGGAACACTGGCACAGTTCAGCGTCATGATATACGTCCAATGTCTTCACGGGCTTAGAGACCTGGATGGTCATCCCATCAATGGGGAAGGAGGAATAAGATGAGTCAAGGGTGCTTAATCGGTGAGGGGAACCTACAATGAGAAGCTCGGTATGACTTATGCAAATTACCCTAGATTATATTACCCAAAAGGCCTGGCAAAGTAAATGTAGGTAAAAAACACAATTTGCAGACATTTGCCACCAGGAAACCACCAAAACACGCCGGCAACATCACATGTCCTACTTTTCTACATTCCCATAGGTGTCCTGACAAAAACGGTGCCTCACATGTGTGGGTGCACTTACCTGGGTGCAAAGGGAAAAGGCTAGACCGTTGGTACACCAGAGGGCCTAGGAAGACCACATTGTTACTGTATTTGGTCTTGTGGACAACCAACAGATTTGGGCCTGGGTTGTTGCAGCCACCAAGGAAAACAGGGAACCACATGCAATTCTGAAAAGAAGACACCCGTGGGAATCCAAAGAGGTCTGACTTGTGCGAGTTGCCCTAGAATGTAGAACCCACAAGGCCTGGAAAATTACAAATTGTGGGGAAAAAAAGCAATATTTTCAGACATTTGCCACCAGGAAACCACCGAAACACGCCAGCAACATTACAAGTCCTACCTTCCGACGTTCCAACGTTCCCACAGGTGCCCCAACAAAAACAGTACCTCACACATGGGTCCGTGCACCTACCTGGGCACAAAGGGAAAAGGCTAAACCACTGGTACATGAAATGCCCTGAGAAGGCTGGATTTGGCTTTGTGGACAATGCACAGATTTGGGCCTGGGGTGTCCCAGCAACCAAGGAAAACAGAGAACCCCATACATTTTTGAAAAGAAGACACCTGTGGGAAATCAAAAAGGTCTGACTTACACAAACTGCCCTAGAATCGATTACCCACAAGGCCCAAGCAAAGCCTAAAACGTAGGGGAAAAAACACAATTTTCAGATATTTGCCAGCAGGAAACCACTGAAACACGTCGGCAACAACACATGTCCTACCTTCCCACCGAACTGGATATCCCAGGCCCTTTGATAAGTAGCAATTATCTTGGAGATGGATGGGGATGCAAATTTTATTCGTACATCAATAATAGAGACGACGCAGGTAGTTGGCAAAAGGAAGACTGTTTTAATATCAAGTATCTAAAACAGGGAGCATAGCGAACATCAACAAACTCGCTCAATCTTCTTACTCAAACATTCTTAGCAAAAACCGAGATCTTATAAGCAATACTCGTCATCAATGATGTTAACCTACGTGCGTACTAACTTCATCCTACGTGGAAAACTACAACAATCTACGTGCATGGGTTATTGGCTCTGAGTGAACATCTAAGTATATGATCCATACTAGTCTAAAAAAGTGTAACTATGTGATTGGTAACTTAACATCAGGTGGGGCAACTAAGCCCTCCCCTAAAAATGACCACTATGAATGTCACTAAATACACGACACCCCATTGGTTTACACAACTATAGGACCCCTAATTACATGGTCCTCTACAATTGGTTGGCACTCTAACCTCCATCAGTACTTTTCCACCTACATCTAGCAGCATGCAGGCTGGCCATCCAGGTGCTGGTGAGGTGGCTTTAACATTAGCTTCCCACCAATTAGCATATCAATCTATCATCACCTCAGTGGTCTACTGTCTGTCAATTAGGCCTTTGAATCTCGGCCTTGGGAGTGTTCTTGGTTCTGAAAAATTTAGAGAGTGATAAGCATGGTCTGCCTTCGTGCATAAGTGTGATCATTTCGATCGTCCAACTTCATGCTTCCATGTGACTGGAGACCATGGAATCAAGCCTTTTTGTGTATTTAATACTATTTTTTTAATAAACCTCTGATGCATTCCTTGTTCCAAACCAGCTGTCATCAGCAATATCTTCTACTTCGTCTGTCATCTGACCATGGAGTTTGTCAGCATGTCTATGGCCTCTGTCAAGGAGCCATTCTCGTCATCATGAGAAGGTATAAATGTGCAACATGATTCTCCGATTTTTGCACAAACACCTCCATCCATTGCTGTAATCATGTCCAGGACGTATCTGTTCTGAAGAGTCATCAGTCTTATGGCTCTCATCTCTTCTCTGATAGCATTGAATCCCTTTATAGTTGTATTAATTGTCTGCAGCAATTCCCATCTGGTGATCTGTAGCCATTGTGTATTTGCACCGACCTGGATTCTCGGCATGAAGATCAACATGAACACTGACGAGGTCTGGCTGAACAGCCTGTGTTTATAAGGAATGGAGTCAAATGCTTCTATTGATTTGTCTGGGAAATAGTTCTCCCTCTTCATTCTCTTTATCAACTCCACAGATCTCTTCTTCCTCAAGTGAGAATCTGCTTTTGGAAAACTGTCGAGGCTTAGATCACTCTTTGAAATTACCAATGCAGGAACATGGACATTTGCCAATGTGCATATCCCTCCCCAATCCTTGGGTAACTTCATATATGCTTTGGATCCACAAGCCCAATAATGATCCATGATCACTGCTGTCCCAATTTTCATTCCTGGTGCATCGAATATTCTCGCACAGCTCTGGTTCTCTCCAACCTTTCTTGTGCCATTGTTTCTGAAACACTGCTTTGCACTCTTCAAAGGCACTATCTGCAAGGTTCTCCTCTGTCTTCGACCCATGTCAGTAGCTTAGCAAGTTTCAACCATAGAGACTTACACAACATCTATGCATTCTCAATAGTTGGTGAGTAGTGACCCATTATCACCCAATCTCTGCAGATCACTACACATTACTCACAGCCATCTGGTGATAACACAGTTCCCCAAATCTGAATCTGGCCTCTGTTCTTCCATCGACAAATATCTTCTACAGTTTTTCCTGGAACTTCCAATTTTTTATTTACTTTCCATCTGATTCCCGCTCCTTTTACCCTAGGTGTTTCGTATCTGATCACATGATTCTTAGTATGTGCTCTGTTTCTCGTCTTTGTGTCTTGAATATAGTCATCTTCATCTGGATCTGTCCATTCAGTTGTCCATTTGAGATAGGCTGTTTGACCCGTGAACTAGCCTCTCATGCTACAGAATGCTAGATGTAATATGCAGTGTGCAGTCAGAACATCTATTTCAATGGCTATGAAGATCTTAGATTTCCCCATACTGTATGACAGGAGTGCACATACGAAACATTCCTCCTTTGAAATCTTCTTCCTACTTTTTTCATATGCTGATACCATATGTTATTTCCCACGTGAGCTGTACTGTCCAGGTAATCATTAAATTCAAAATGATCTTCTTCAGTGCTTCTTTTAGTTCCCATTCTTCTCATGTGACCTTCCATAATCATGTCATGAAGTGTGTTAGCATAGCTCATTCTGACTGGATCAATTACAGGAACATCCATCAGTGCTCCATGAGTAGGAGAAAGTTGAGCAAGGTTCATCCTCTTAACATACCATTTAGTCGTGAACATGTCTTGCAAAGTCTCCATGTGTGTCTGTGTTTTAGGGACTATCTTTGGGTCATTTATCATAGGAACAGGTGTGTTTCCATGTATTATTTTTATAGGCTCACCTTCTAACAACCTCTTGTCCTGCCTGTTTTGCCAAGCCTGTTTCTTGTGTCCAAACAGAGTTTCTAAGACACTTTTTGCATGTGAATGATTATTAGTGACACATATCTCAAGTGCAGGCAATTTGTCATCTTTCTTTGGGACAGGAATAACAACATAGGGTCTTTGCTGCCTAGTAGTTGCCACGATTACACTTTCCTACTTCTCAGGAAGATTCACAGGAGTCCTAGCTCCATGTACATCAAGGTAGTATGATGTACGTACTGTCAGGGAAAGCAATATGATTATGAACACAATGCAAGCATAATTAACACAAAGGTATGTCAGTTTACAGCATCTACTTCTTGGACAACGTGGACGTCTCTCTGCATCTTGCATTATTATATTACTGCTGATGCTATGCATTTTTGTTGCCTAAGGAAGGAAAAAGTAATCTTTAATACATCAGCATTATGTACTGCTTCTGGAAGCTGCTGTCTTGACTTCTAGCAATTTTGTCCTTGATCTGCTGTCTGCCTTCTGGATGACAAGAACAAACTCTTGATGTCTCCCTGGAACCAGTCTTTAACCAGATGAAATGTGAATGCCTCTCCGGCAAGAAGAAAACAGCTCTCAGTATGTCTAGACAAGTTCAACGACATACACTAGCTCCCAGTCCACTCCTCGAATCTGCCTTAGACCAAACGACATGATGAACTTCTTTCAGCATGAAACAAGAGTCTTTCTTTATCAGCAACCTCTTGATCTGTCCCTCGAAGGAAGGTTTCACTCTGATCTCAGATTTCTTGCAGCATAGGCATTCACTTGCAGTATAACGCCTCTTAAGATTTCATTTAGCGTTGCAGTGTTTTGGGGATCCCTTAGGAACGTGTGCACATCCATGGGTCTTCAAACAAGATGCGGATACTCTTCAATTAGACTATAAAAAACCCTACTGACCAGTCTGTGAGCATCATCAGTGGATAGGGGCATTTGTCCTCTCCCCACTATACTCTGGCGGCTGCAAAGCTTGCTTGATGATTGATGCGAGTAGTCTCCTTACAATGGGACCATTCTTAGGATCTTGCTGGAAAACATGAATATTAGAAGTTCTCCCCACAATAGCCAGATATGTGCGCAGAACAAAGAGAAGAACTTCAAATATGATCCTTGAAACGTTGTCATTGGATAACACGACGGGCAAATCCAAACAGGAACTCAGTGTGAAATGAATCAGGATACTGTACTTATTTCCAATTATCAAAAATGTACTCAGAATTTGGCATATTTCTCTTCTTATCAAGGCTTAAAGCATGCATCAGTCCAAAGTTTAACAAGCTCCTGTGGTTTTAAGAACAACAGATTTTTCTTTCACCCTGTAATGACAGCACAGAGTGTTCGCATCAGCTTCCCTTAACCCTTTCAGAGATGGCTAAAAGAGTGTCCCAAACCAAACCATACTCCAATAAAATCTTTTTCGTTTTACTCGACAGCCTCTGCATCCTTCTTCCTCATCATAGACCTTGTCTGCATTAGCTGAGGTTCTTCCCCAATGCTTGCTTCTGTTGGGGGTGGGCAGAGGGGTTTCTCCAGTGTAAAGTTTGACGTCACCTAGGAAATTTCAAACATGTCTGCCTTGCACTCTGACTGCAGACAGCGTGACATCTTCCACAATGAAAGGGCCATTGAAGCAGGGTTCGTGCCACTTCTTCCTTGTGTGGTTATGGATTAGGATTGCATCTCCAGGGAATAGTTGGGGTACACAAAGTTTTTGAACACTACTTGTTGAAGCATTTCTTTCTGTGTTCTGTACTGCCCACACCCTTTTCGCCGTAGGTGACCTGAAATGACAGAGATACTTGAAGTCATACACATAAGATACTCACGTAGCTCCATTCGTAACAGTTCTGCGGTAGACTGAGCATCACTTCTAACTCTGGATGGAGAGGTGAGGGGTGTCCTCATCTGTCTCCCTGTCACTATCTCATGGTGGGTGAGATGGTGGTCCGAACCTGGTTGGTTCCGCAATGCATATAATGCCAGTGGTAGGCAATGCAACCACCCTTTCTTCAAGGTAAACTCCAACTTGGCTATCCTTTCTTTAAGCAAGCCGTTGAGCTGTTCACAGATCCCATTTCCTTATGGATGATAGGCCGAAGAGAAGTTGTGCTTTATACCAAGCAACAAGCTAATCTGTTCAAATGTTTGATTCACAAAATGCGGGCCATTATCTGACCTCATTACTTCACATAATCCCTGTCTGGGAAGCACCTCCCACACTAACAATTTGGCTACACAGGTAGAGTCTTGGTGTGTACACGGACCAGCCTTAATCCACTGTGAGAAAGCACAAACCACAACAATCATGTATCCATACCCATTACATACTTGCAGCATGTTGACATAGTCGATATGCAAATGCTGAAAGAGGCCATGGGTCTCAGAAGAACTCCCCTCACAGTGTGCTGTGTATGCCCAGCCGTGTATTTTTGACACACGATGCAGTTCACTACATAGAACACAACACGTTCTAACAAATTTGGTACGAACCAATCCTCTGCAATAGTTGCAGCGAGGTTCTCTCTAGTTGTGTGCACAGGGTAGTGTAGCTGTTCCTGCGCCCCCTTAATAAGGCTACAGGCATCACGGTTTACCAGTACTGTCTTGTCACCACAATGCTTCAGAGGGGTTTAAAGAACACCCTCTTCGCGTCCATAAATCTTTTTCATCTTGAGGTGCTTCCCCCTGAATTTCCATAAGCTGCGTTTTGGACAAATCACTATATTTTTCAGACACATTCATCATCACAACCATTTTCTCATTTACATCAGCCGTTTCAAAGGTCATTGCATTTTCTGAACATGCAGCGAGTTTTGATTCATCGTCTGCTGCCTAGTTTCGACATGAGATAAAGATGCCCTTTTAGTATGTGCTGCGCATTTAGTGACTATGAAGGCCACTGGAAGTTGCAGTGCCTTAATAAGCCTAAAGGTGGCGTGCTGCACTGGCGTGCCATCCGCTTTTCCAACATGCTAATGCTTCGTGCCCCGTTGACGTCACATAGGCGGAGTCGATATACACTGTTACTTCCTGGTCTGCATGAGTCTCGAGCGTGACTATTAACGCCACTAGCTCTGCAGCCTGTGCACTTACCAATGTCTGAAACTCCCCATTGGCTGTGTGTTTTACCACAGCGGCACCTGTATATCTTTGTCCATCATTTTGATTGATTCTTGAAGAACCGTCAATAAAAAACAATTTCTCCACCTCTCAAGGCATTTTCTTTTATTCTAGGGATTTCGTCATAGAACTCTTCATAATTTGAACAATCACGCACATGCTCATCCTCTGCCAGTGGTTCAGCTACAAATATGGCGGGATTCACTATTCTGCATCAAACTATTTTGATCCTCGGATTTGATATGACTACCTTGTAGTCAGAATCCCTTTAAGAAGTCAACATGCCTCTTGGTTTCTCTTGAATGGCAAATAGTGCATGCTCGACAAATAACATCATAGAACAGCCCATCACTATGCTTGCAGCTTTCTCTATAGCGAATGTGGCAGCTGCCAGCGATTGTTCGCATGGAAAGTGGCCTCTCATTACTGGGTCTAAAATCCCACTGTAATATGCAAGGGGTTTGTACCCCAATGTGGTTCTCTATGTAAGGACTGCTGGCATAACGGTGCTATCTGTATGCGAGAATAAAAAGAATTCTTCAGCATAATTAGGAATCCCTAAAACTGGAGCTGTGAAAATTACTTTTTTCAACTCGTCAAACCTTTCTTCCATTTCTTCAGCCCACACAATTGTTTCCTGTGTTGCCTGTGCTTTCTTTAAAGCCAGCAATAAAGGCCTTGTATATGAGCTGTAGTCAAAGACCCATGCTCTGACATAATTGCACAATCCCAGAAATATCTGCATGTGTTTTATCGTGTGTGGCTTTGCAGTTTTTAAAATAGCCTCAGCTCTCTCAGGAGTAACCTTCTTTCTTTCATGTGAAGTCAATTGGCCAATGTACAATACTTCTTATTGACAATACTGTAACTTCTCTTTGTCAACCTTATATCCTTTGTCAGCAAGTGTAATCATCAGCTGAAGAGAATCACGGCTGCACTCTTCCTTTGAAGTGCTGCATACTAGAATGTCATCTACGTATTGCAACGCAACACGTTCTAAAGCAATATTGCTCAAGTCCATCTACAGGACTCTATTGAAAATCGATGGAGACTCAGAATACCCTTGAGGTAATTGCGTGCTTTTCAACGTAGCCTGAACATGAATGACATCAGATCCTGCGAGTCTTTGTGCAATGGGATTGAGAAAAACACATTTTTCAAATCAATCACAGTGAAACAGTGTTCTCTAACAGGTATATTACATAAGATTGTAGCTGGATTAGGAACTAGAGGGTACTCAGCCTCTACAATCTGGTTTATCGGCCTTAAATCTTGAATTAGTATCCAAGACCCCCCTTAGATTTTTTGATAGGGTACACTGTGGTATTAAACAGTGACTCTGACGTCACTAAGATACCCTGATCCATCATGGCGGAAAATTCTCTTAAAAATACCTTCATCTCCCTCTCGAGACATGGGATACTATCGTGTTTAAGGTAAAATAGCTCCTGGTTTCAATTTAATCTTCACTTCCCCGAATCCCTTCAACAGGCCTATGTCATAGGGACCTGTAGTACATAATGAGGTTGGCACTTTGGCCATGTCTTCATCAAAATACTCAGGACGGTTTTGTACTAACATCATTTTCTGAGGAACCTCTTGTTTGATTGCTCTCACACAGTAAGTAATACTCATGTCAAATATCACTTTGTCATCAGATGGAGGATCTCCAAATAGATCGTCATCAGTGACGTCAGTTAATCTGTAACCTTCCCCGATGGCAATTACTGCACACCATCGTCTGCCCTTGTCATCATTCCCATCAAGCAAAGCCATTTCACCTCGCACTATGTCTGGTTGCAGCTCTAAGGGAAAAACGTGTCCCTCTTCTTCACGCATAGATATTTTTGGGCCAAACAAAAACTCATCTGGTACTGTGATTGTTCTGCCTACTAGGCCTGGAAGCCATGTCAATAAAATGCGTACTCCATAATGAAAAACCTCTGGTTCTGGCCATAATAAATTTGCTCACGTTTAAATAATGCATTCCTGGTGTTGAACACACTATTCCTTCATCAGTAAACGAGATTGTCATATTCACCTTTGTCATTAAATCTCAATCCAATATATTGACAGGTGTCTGCCTTGAATATAGCAAAGGCACCTTCATGTCGCATTCTCCTATAGAGACTGATAATTCATCAGTGAAAGGACCTCTACTTGTAGCTCCTGAAAAACCTTGAGTATTCATGGCATTGCCAGACATTGAAAACTTTCCCTCTCGTATACATGAGCGTGTTGCACCCATGTCTACTATCCTGCATGTTATGACTGTCATTCTGCATATTTTGAAACCCACCTTCATTGTTCTGAAAGCTTCCCTGATTATTCTGCTGATTCCCTTGATTATTTTGAAAACCTCTTCCTCGAAATCCTCCCCTTCCTCGTGGAGTAAACCCATAATTGCTCTGATCAAACTGCCTTTGGTTATTCACCTGTGGCATATTCGCAATCTGCTGTGAATTCGATCCTTCTACACTAGTCAACATTGCCCCTTCAATGGCATATTTAGACAATTTCTTCTGCACTAACTTCGCTTCTTCGCTTTTCCGAGCATTGTCTTTTTTGTGATTCTTTTCCTGCAAGAGTCTCAAGTAATGCGCCGACCACGGTTTGGCTTCTGTACCCCCTATCTTCTTGAGATGCTTCTGTAGAGGATCTGCCAGTCCTTGGCACAATACATGAACGCACAACAGCAAACAATTGGGAACTAGACAAACGGAGGACCTGAAGCAACCACCCTTACTAGTGAATTTATCTAGTTATATTCCTAGTGCCATAGAAGAGGCAGTGTTGAATAGTCGCTTGGGATTTGTACCGACCACACATTATGACAAGTTCCAGACTAGGATCGAAATAGTACAATTACTACAAAAAATAATTTGAAACAGTTTTTTATGAAAAAAGATTTTGACAAAACACTGAATGAAAGTGGTTTAAGAAATAAATCTGTTTTTGATCCACCTGTCGCTAGTTATACACCAGAGGCGATAGTATTTGCTAACAGGGTATGGCATGACCGCCACTGTTTAGGAAATGTCATCAGTCCTTCCAAATTCCAGAATTTGACTAATGCAGAAAGACAGGCGATTACGAGTTTGGCCAAGAATTCGAATATCATCATATGAAAGGCTGATAAAGGTGTTGCGGTGGTGATTCAAGACAGGGAAGCTTACATTATTGAGTGCAAACGACAACTGAATGACAGTTTATTCTATCAGAAGATAGTAGAAGATCCGACTGAAAAATGGTCCATTCTCATTAGAGACAAAATTGACAAAGCATTTGAAAGGGAATGGATTTGTAAGCATGAACACGAATACTTGGTTGTTTCGCGACCCACAATTCCCAAGTTCTACACATTACCCAAAATACATAAATCCCTGTCCAGCCCTCTGGGACGCCCCATTGTTTCTGGAACAGGTTCACTGTTGGAACCACTGCCAACAGTTGCTGATACATTTCTCAAACCATTTGTCGTTAACATGTTTTCATATGTACAGGATACGACAGAGGTCATCAATTGTATTGAAAATATCAGTTTTGAACCTGAAAGTCAATTATTAGCCAGCCTAGATGGAGTAGCACTTTATACTTGCATACCACAATGAGATACACTGGAAGTGGTAGAAAATGTATTACTTGCTAAGAGATGTATCGGTGTAACTCCTAATAGCTTTATTCTATTCTATTCTTATTAATTCTCTAACAGAGAATTATTTTCAGGGTAATGCATAGAATTTAGCGCACAAGTGGCGCACGCAGCTGGCGCAAAGTGTGCGCGTGCGAATCCCTGCACCAGCCACGTGCGCTAAAATCCATTTCCGCACACAGCGTATTCATGGATTCCAGATACCAAAACAGCCGTGGCGCCCAGTGGCGCAGCGACCCTGCAGCAGCGCCAGTTACGCCCCCAAAAACGCACCTCACGCAAGAAAAAGCCATCAAAATCCCCAATCCAGCACATAGGGCTGCGCTAACCCTGTACCAGTATACAGGGCCGCCACACAGCACACGGCAAGCAGGGAACGTGTATTACTGGGGTTCGCGGGAAGTTTCACATGTGATCGGAGCGTGGTACGTGGATTGCGGGTGTGGGCGGGAAGTTTCACACGTGATCGGAGAGGGGTACGTGTAATTCGTGGGTGCACAGGAATTTTCACACGTGATAGGCCCTGTGGCAGTGGGGTGCGTGTATTCCTGGGGTGCACGGGAGGTTTCACACGTGATCGGAGCGGGGTACGTGTAATTCGTGGGTGCACGGGAAGTTTCACACGCTATTGGCCCTGTGCGAGTGGGGTACGTGTATTCCTGGGGTGCGCGGGAGGTTTCACACGCGATCGGAGCGGGGTACGTGTAAATCGGGGGTGTGCAGGACATTTCACACACGATTGGCCCTGTGCGAGTGGGGTACGTGTATTCCTGGGGTGCGCGGGAGGTTTTGCACACGATCGGAGCGGGGTACGTGTAAATTGGGGTGCACAGGAAGTTTCACACGCTATTGGCCCTGTGCGAGTGGGGTACGTGTATTCCTGGGGTGCGCGGGAGGTTTCACACGCGATCGGAGCGGGGTACGTGTAAATCGGGGGTGTGCAGGACATTTCACACACGATTGGCCCTGTGCGAGTGGGGTACGTGTATTCCTGGGGTGCGCGGGAGGTTTCGCACACGATCGGAGCGGGGTACGTGTAAATTGGGGTGCACGGGAAGTTTCACACGCGATTGGCTCTG
This sequence comes from Ambystoma mexicanum, assembly GCF_040938575.1. Classification (NCBI taxonomy): domain Eukaryota; kingdom Metazoa; phylum Chordata; class Amphibia; order Caudata; family Ambystomatidae; genus Ambystoma; species Ambystoma mexicanum. The sequence goes on from NC_090928.1 coordinate 1,257,438,586, forward strand.
TGCGAGTGGGGTACGTGTATAACTGGGGTGCGCGGGAAGTTACACACGCGATTGGCCCTGTGCGAGTGGGGTACGTGTATTCCTGGGGTACGTGGGAAGTTTCACACGCGATTGGCCCTGTGTGAGTGGGGTATGTGTATTCCTGGGGTGCGCTGGAAGTTTCACACGCGATAGGCCCTGTGCGAGTGGTGTACGTGTATTCCTGGGGTGCGCGGGAAGTTTCACACGCGAAATGCCCTGTGCGAGTGGGGTATGTGTATTCCTGGGGTGCGGGGGAAGTTTCACAGGCGATCGGAGCGGGGTACGTGTAATTCGGGGGTGCGTGTGAAGTTTCACATGCGACTGGCCCTGTTCGAGTGGGGTACATGTAATTCGGGGGTGCGCGGGAAGTTTCACACGCGATTGGCCCTGTGCGAGTGGGGTACGTGTATAACTGGGGTGCACGGGAAATTTCACACGCAATAGGCCCTGTGTGAGTGGGGTACGTGTATTCCTGGGGTGCGTGGGAAGTTTCACACGCAATAGACCCTGTGCGAGTGGGGTACGTGTATTCCTGGGGTGCGCGGGAAGTTTCACACGCGATCAGAGCGGGGTACGTGTAATTCGGGGGTACGTGGGAAGTTTCACACGCGATTGGCCCTGTTCGATGGGGTACGTGTAATTCGGGGGTGCGCGGGAAGTTTCACACGCGATTGGCCCTGTGCGAGTGGGGTATGTGTATAACTGGGGTGCGCAGGAAGTTTCACACGCGATTTTGCTGTCAGAGCGGGGTACGTGAATTTCAGGGGTGCGCGGGGAGTCCTACCCGTGAATTGGCAGTGTGGGTCCTCCCAGGTGTTCCCTCTACACCCTCCACGGCCCCTGCAGGCAGCCCACATCACAGGGGACTACCCTGCACCCCTGGTCATGTCCCGCAGGCAGCCCATCCACCATGGGCATGCCTCCCAGCCAAGCCACATGTCACTTTGCACTACTGATCACCAACTCATGTCCCCCAGAACCCCCACACCCCAGCAGTCAGGGGCACCTGCCAGCAGGCCCCCACACATGTCCCACACATGTCCCCCAGTACCCCCACCCCCCAGCAGTCAGGGGCACCTGCCAGCAGGCCCCCACTCATGTCCCACACATGTCCCCCAGCACCCCCACCCCCCAGCAGTCAGGGGCACCTGCCAACAGGCTCCCACTCATGTCCCCCAGCACCCCACCCCCCAGCAGTCAGGGGCATCTGCCAGCAGGCCCCCACTCATGTCCCCCAGCACCCCCACCCCCCGGCAGTCAGGGGCACCTGCCAGCAGGCCCCCACTCATGTCCCAAACATGTCCCCCAGCACCCCCACCCACGGCAGTCAGGGGCACCTGCCAGCAGGCCCCCACTCATGTGCCACACATGTCCCCCAGCACCCCCACCCCCCAGCAGTCAGGGTCACCTGCCAGCAGGCCCCCACTCATGTCCCACACATGTCCCCCAGCACCCCCACCCCCCAGCAGTCAGGGGCACCTGCCAGCAGGCCCCCACTCATGTCCCACACATGTCCCCCTGCACCCCCACCCCCCAGCAGTGAGGGTCACCTGCCAGCAGGCCCCACTCATGTCCCACTCATGTCCCGCAGCACCCCTACACCCCAGCAGTCAGGGACACCTGCCAGCAGGCCCCCACTCCTGTCCCACACATGTCCTCCAGCACCTCCACCCCCCAGCAATGAGGGTCACCTGCCAGCAGGCCCTCACTCATGTCCCACACATGTCCCCCAGCACCCCCACCCCCCAGCAGTCAGGGGCTCCTGCCAGCAGGCCCCCACTCATGTCATACACATGTCCCCCAGCACCCCCACCCTCCAGCAGTGAGGGTCACCTGCCAGCAGGCCCCCACTCATGTCCCACTCATGTCCCCCAGCACCCCCACCCCCCAGCAGTCAGGGCCACCTGCCAGCAGGTACCCACTCATGTCCCACACATGTCCCCCCCTGCACCCCCACCCCCCAGCAGTCAGGGTCACCTGCCAGCAGGCCCCCACTCATGTCCCACACATGTCCCCCAGCGCCCCCACCCCCCAGCAGTCAGGGGCACCTGCCAGCAGGCCCCCACTCATGTCCCACACATGTCCCCCTGCACCCCCACCCCCCAGCAGTGAGGGTCACCTGCCAGCAGGCCCCACTCATGTCCCACTCATGTCCCGCAGCACCCCTACCCCCCAGCAGTCAGGGACACCTGCCAGCAGGCCCCCACTCATGTCCCACACACGTCCTCCAGCACCTCCACCCCCCAGCAATGAGGGTCACCTGCCAGCAGGCCCCCACTCATGTCCCACACATGTCCCCCAGCACCCCCACCCCCCAGCAGTCAGGGGCTCCTGCCAGCAGGCCCCCACTCATGTCATACACATGTCCCCCAGCACCCCCACCCCCCAGCAGTCAGGGTCACCTGCCAGCAGGCCCCCACTCATGTCCCACTCATGTCTCCCAGCACCCCCACCTCCCAGCAGTCAGGGGCACCTGCCAGCAGGCCCCCACTTATGTCTCACACATGTCCCCCAGCACCCCCACCCCCCAGCAGTCAGGGTCACCTGCCAGCAGGCCCCCACTCATGACCCACACATGTCCCCCAGCACCCCCACCCCCCAGCAGTCAGGGGCACCTGCCAGCAGGCCCCCACTCATGTCCCCCTGCCCCCACGTCATGGCGATCCTCAATCATGGGCCTAATGGCCAGCCACATCACACCCCATGCCACCCCAACCCAAAGACCCAACCAAGTATTGCATCCAACCACATAGAAATGCCCATTACATGATACAACCCGAATGGCAAGTATGTAAATGAACACATGTCCGTCACACACACACAATGGGTGCAAGTGAATGTGAAAACCCACATCATGACATGCATGAAATCAATGAGGGAATACCACACACCGAAGTATGAAACAAAAATGTATTGAATCCAAAATGAATGTAATGAAAAGAAACTCACAATAATGTGAAGAAGAAATAAAACGCAGCATGTCCAGAAAATAATCAAAAATATGAAATCAGAATCCAAAGAAATCCAAATGAAAATGTGTCCAAAGTCTCAGTCCAACAAAGCAAATCCAAGGGCAAAAAATAAGTGAAATCCATTGCTCCATGGTGAAATGAAAAAAATAAAAGAAAATCCACTGCTCAACTATATACAAATCACCAATCCAGGGTCCATGAGCCCAACAAATGAAACGAAACCTACAAAAAAAGACTAACTTATAAAGAACTATATACAAAAACGTGGTGCATTGTCCAATCGCGCCAAAATAAACAAAAACAGAAAGGAAACCTAACACTATCTAACTATTTACAATGTCAGCGGGCTAGTCCGACGGCTCACTTATTGATGTCCCGGGCCAGGGCATCATCGAACTCCCGCTCAATGTCCTGGAGGCGGTCCTCTTCCATGGCCCCGAGGGTTCGCAGGGATGAGAACATGTTCACCTCCACCTCCCTGCGAATTGCCTCGAGGCACTCGGCCCGCCTCAGGGCCCTCCGCATGGAGTTCTCTGCCCTGACCATTGTGAGCCGTGCCTCTTCCGCCCGCTGCCGCTCCGCATCTATGGCGTGGCCCAACCGCTGCCACACGGAAGACACTTGAAATCCGGGGTCCTCCTGCCCTATGGCCGATGCCTGCCCCTCCGATGTTGAAGGCCCCGAGCCATCATTGCTCCCACCATGTTACTGCTGCTGTGCCTGTGCCTGCGCCCTGGCTCTTGCTGCCTGCATGTCCTCCTCCGGCTGGGGTGCAGTTGTCGTGGTGGCCACCCCTGCTGGACGTCTGACTCCCGACTGTGGCAGGGATGTGTCCTCCACCAGCCTGCCCGCTGGGTCAGGGGCAGCTCCAAAGGGTACCCAGGTGACACATGGGTGGGAAGATGGCATGGAGGACGACTGGCGCGTAGGGGGTTCAGGTGAGGAGGGGGTCACAAGAAGATCCAGCACACGGAGGAATCCAGCACCGGTGACCTGTCCCAGTAGGTCAACGTGGTCAAAGAGGCATGCGAGACGACGTGCAGTCTCTCCACGAAAACACTGCAGGTCACCTCGCATGCCCCGTTGACGCAACGCTATCCCACTCAGGACAGGCTCAACACGGTCCCGGATAGCGACGTCTGCAGGGAGAGGAAGGCCAGTTGTCGTGCGCTCATCCCTCCCTGAAAACGGGTCTGGACGTAGGCATCCCTGCTGGTGCCAGATGATGCAGTGACAGGATCAGGGACAGGATTACACACAGGCACCTCCGCGGCGGCCTGTGCTGCCTCCTGTCCCTGCCCCTGCACGGCACCACTAGCACCAGTGAAATCCCCACCTCCAGACCCCATGTGTGTCCCTTCTGCGGCCTCCTCCTCCACCAAACCCCTCACCAACCTGGATGACTCTGTGCCATCTTCCTCCGTTGGACCCTGTGGGGTCTCAGCTGCCCCTTCTGCTGCCGAGGAGTCCACCTCCAACCTCTGCCTCTTAGACCTACCCTCGGCAGCTGCGGCCTGGGACGTGGCACCAGACTCCTCACTCCCCGACGAGATGACAATCTGGGAGGGGAGCCGGGCCTTGCGTCTCCGGCTGGTGGTGCGATCCCTGCCGCTGTGCTCCACAGCACCCTCTCCGCCTTCTTCATCAGTTGACGCTGCAGACAGGGAGAGATAAAACACAGACATCAGGGCACTGTACAATGGACTGATACACACATGACAGTTGCACATGAGTGGCAGTGTCAAACTTCAGACACGGCATCACACTCCACGACACACATGTCATTTCAACTCACACACATGAGCATTTCCACAGCAATATTGCACCAGGCAGCAACGTCCATACACATACAACAGCATGAACAGCCGAAGGTGAGCCTGACATCACATGAAACACAGGGAGTGCACTAGACACGCACACATGCCACCACACTTACATGCATGTCTATATCTCCTCCAACTGTCACAGTGATGCGATCGCCATACATGTCACATCTGGCATTCAGCCTTCTACATATCAGTGTCATGTGCATCCATGTTGCATCACAGTTGCACACTTGTCAAATACACACACATGCAGATGTACACAGTGCCGATACATGCAGCAGGAACCACCATCCATGTGTGACACCACAAGCATGCCAATGTACATACACAGAAATTCAAACATGTGTGCTACCACACCTGCATTTGCACAGCATGCTTACCAACACATACACCATCGATGTGTCTCACACCTAAGAGGACTCACATGTGGCAGCCCCACGCCCCTGTTCATGCACATCCCTACATGGCCCTACGAAAACACATATGCAACCTGCACACTACTGGCACACCACCACACGCACAGCGTCCAATCAGTATGCATGTACACTTACCGCTAGACTCCAGACGGGTCTGCCTCTCAAGGACCTGGACGTGGAGTGCTGGGCATATGTGTTCCAGGACCCTCATCTGGTGGTCGGACAGGTGGCCCCGGCGCCCCTTGGCATCCGCTGCCTTCAAGAGGCGCCAGGCCTTGTTGAGGGTCCTAGACCTGAAGTCCTCCCAGCGCTTCTTGACATGGTGTAAGTCGCGGACTGCCACCCCCTCCGCGTTGATGGCAGTCACGATGTCCATCCAGATCCTGGTCCGTCCTTCATTGTCGGCGCGTGAACTTCCAAAGAGGGCATCATGCTGCCCCAGGTCTTGCTCCACCAGGACACCAACTTCCCTGGCACTGAAGCTGGTGGCCCTCTGCCTCTCTGGCTGGGGGTTGCCAGTGGTGCCAGATGGTGTTGTGCTCGACATGGCAACCCCAGAGGCAGGAGTGGGTGGGCAACTGGTTCCTGGGGCTGGGCTGTGGAGCGATGGTATCCCAGTCGGGAGTCTTCGGTCACAGCAACTGCACCCCTGGCTGACATGCAGGCAGCAAATAGCAGGGCACGTGGGCAGCAGGCATTCAGGCAGCAGCAGATGGCAGGTGGGAGCGTGCTCGGGCTCTGGGGGAAGTAATTCGGCCTTCTGGGCAGGAGCGTGGTCTTCCGTGTGTTGTTGCGTGGCCAGCTTGATACGGAGTGATTTGGCACCTGAAAATCTATTCCATTTTGGCCCTGGTAGACTGCGGAACTATGGGAATATTCATTGATCATGAGTGGGTTGCTAAACATCAGATTCCCTACGAAACACGAAGCACCATACAGCCTGTGGAGGCTATCGACGGAAGACCCCTCACATCAGGGCCCATAAGCCTACAGACCAAGGAGATCCAGCTTTCAATAAATCACCATCAAGAGCTGATCAGGTTTGACATTATTAAGTCAGCCCATTACCCCTTGGTGTTCGGCATGCCCTGGCTACAGAAACACAACCCATATATCAACTGGTCTGCGGGTTCTCTATTCCTAGGCTCGGAGTTTTGCATGTCTCATTGCCTATCCCTAGAACCTCCATTAACACACCCAAAGGAACCAACAAAGGAACAACAGACACCACTAATGGTATCCAATGTCGTGCAAGTTCCTGAAGCCTACCAAGCATATGCTGATGTGTTTTCGACTGCCATTGTCCAGGCCTTACCCCCACACAGACCCGAAGACTGCGCAATAGATACGGAACCCTCTGCAGTGATTCCCTTCGGCAGGATGTTCATTCTTTCCGAACCCAAGAAGAAGGCCCTAAGAGAATACCTGGATACCAACCTTGAAAATGGCACCATAAGACCTTCGAAATCTCCTGCTGGTGCTTCTCTATTCTTTGTTCCCAAGAAGGATACCAAGGAACTCAGACCCTGCCTTGATTATCGCAGGCTAAATTAATGTACCCTCAAGGATCGGTACCCGTTACCCCTGATTTTGGATATCCTGGAAGCCGTGAGAGGCGCAGTGACATTCTCCAAGTTGGATCTCAGGGGCACCTATCATTTGATCCGTGTCAGGGAAGGGGACGAATGGAAAACTGCCTTCAGAACACCCTTTGGCCATTTTGAGTACCTAGTCATGCCCTTCGGATTGTTCGTAGTGTACTTATATGCCACCGTGGATGTCATATGGTGTGGTAGTAGTGGCCAGGATGCAGAGTATTTGAACAAAGTAATAAGCACTGCAGTTGTAAGTAACTATGCATTTTAGATACTGTATACCCATACATTCATAATGCTATGGCCTCAAACTCACCTCTGTAGCCTGTGGCTACAAACTACTGCACCATATCACAGCTATTGGTACACTTGTACTATGCAACATCATTAAGATGGTTGTGGGGAGGGCGTAGTGTTTTGGGAGCATTGCACATCAGCGTGTAATTCGAGGAAAGGCCCTTCGCGCATAAGCGCCTCAGCACACGTACGCGGTTTCATTGGACCAAAGGCCCTTAGCGCGTAAGCGCTTCTGTGACGTGACTTGCGCGGGCGTTTCCCTCGTGACGTGGCAGCGTGCGTTGAAAAACTGCACGTTCGCATGTGGATGCATGTAATCCGAGGAAAGGGCCTACGCGCGTAAGTGATGTGACGCGCACGGGCGTTTCCATCAACACATGTGCATGTTCATCATACACGTCCAAAAACTGCACGTCCGAGTGTCAGCTCGTGTAATTGGAGGAAAGGGCCTTAGCGCGTACACGCGTATGTGACGCTGTACGTGTGGGCCGCTTGAAAATGTACGTGTAGGACCCCATTTCCTTGTACGTGCTTTTCGTGGAGAGCGAGTGGGTGAATTCTGTACTTCTTATCGGTTCACACGTGATTACTTCACAGCGTTTCAAGTTCGTACTCCCTGTTACCTCTGACAGCGTTCTTTATTCTTTTTGGGCCTGTTTCCTTAAGCAGCGTTCACTTCTTCTTTTGTCCTGTCTCCTCAGACAGCGTACAATTCTTCTTTTGGCGGGGGTGTTGCCAACGCGCACACGCGCGTCTTTTTCATGTTCTCTTTCCAGGCAGACGGTGAGTCACGCACGTATTTACCAACTGTGCTTGCCCCGTGTGTCGCTTACCCCTTCAGAGGTCATTGTAGGCTGCGTGTATTATGCGTATGCTTATTTTTGTCTTTCTGGGTGCCACAGCGTACTGCGGGTTCATTTTTTCACGCACGTGGTCTACGAGGAGTTGCGTGCACGTTATTTGTTGATTTTGGGCTGCCTGTGCGTTGTGTGACCCGTCATCTTCCCCCAGGGGTCACAGACAGCCTTGTTTGAGCACTAGGGTACAAATTCCATCTAGTACCTTACCCCTTTCACCCCCAATTGCCCAGGACAATAGTTTACGCACAACAACATCAGTGCCATGGTTGGGAGGCGACCAAGCGGTAAGGGAGGCAAAGGTGGCCAACCTTCAAAAGGTGGGCGTGGTGGGCGCGGTAGGGGACGTGGCCGGGATTTGCAGGGTGCCCCTAGACCCCCATGTGTGGAGGACCAATCAGGGACACCCATGCCCCCCATGGTTGAGGGAAACGTGGCTGAAACCATCCCAGCTCAGCCCTTGTTGGACCAGCCCATTGTGGCACCTGACCTGGCACAGGATGACTCCCAGGCTGACTTCCAGGTCAGCAAGTCTAGGCCACGTGTGGCGGTGCAAGTTGGTGTCACCAAGCCATTCCTTGTTTAATTGGCTTCAGACTGCCCTAAGAAATCTGTATGCGAGTCCAATGGATATGGAAGAGAGTTGGGGCGGTTGGCAGTCACTAACTGAAGCAACAGATCAGCTTAGAGAGATGGGTTTACAGTGTAAACTGTACAGTGCAGATTTTGCAGGGCCTGACATGGAGTTGTTTACAGCTAGCATGCGCGCACGTTTGTTAAGAAATGCACCGAGTCACATGAAGGGCTCATTGCTTTCATTGCTGGGTCCAGCGCAAGGCAAAGCCATTGGTGAAGTGGCACTTCTGCTAGGCCAATTAGAAGGGCTGGATGTGCTTAAAGCAGCGCGCCTAGTGGCTGCAAGTAATGATTCAGAGAAAAAGCGTGGCAAAAATGTAAAGTCTGAAGAGAAAACTGACACTGTTGAGGTCACGCGCAGACAAATCTGGGTGGACCTGCTAAAAGCGGGAATTCCAAGGGAAGAGATAGATGGTAAACCCACACCTGTACATTGAGAAAACAGGGATCAGGAAAAACTAAGCCCTCTGCACCCTCTGAAGAAGCGGTGTTGAAGCCCAAAGTGCGAGCAAAAGGTTACCCTGATTTGGCAAAGGACAAGTGGGAGGTCCCAGACCCCATTTTTGATTGAAGGGGTACGTCTATGTCTTTGAGGTACGGTTAATAAAGAGAACTAGTCCCAGAGACAGACGCCCTTTTGTGCCACTTACATTGTATTTGGATGAGAAAGTAAAACATGTCTTGGCTCTATTAGACACTGGAGCTGAGGTGACCATTCTGAATGGAAATCCCAGTAAATTATCTCGTCCCAGAGTTTTGGTCAATGGTTACGGGGAGCAGAAACTGTTGCAAAAGGCTTTAATGTAAAAATGTCAATTGGTTTGCCTTTCACAGCAAATGTTTTGATAGCAGATATACCGGCGTACATTCTTGGCATGGATGTATTGTTGGGCAAAGGTGTGACTACAGATTTAGGTGAATTTGTTTTTGGAAATCGAAAAATCAATGTGAGAGTTGTTAACCCCATTGTGGTTGGGCATGCCAAATGGTCCCCCTTGCATTTACCTCCTCCTGCTGAGCCATTGTGCGTAAAACAGTACCGGTTGCCAGGAGGACATAAAGAGATTGGTGAAACTATTGAGTCATTGGTGAAAGCTGGCATAATGAGGCCGGCAGTCAGCCCATTCAACTCGCCGATCTGGCCTGTCCGCCGCCCAGATGGGGCGTGGTGTCTGACGATTGATTACCGCATTTTGAACAAGAAGGTGCCGCCCTTAGCTGCGGCGGTGCCAGACATCATCACCCTGATTGAAAACCTTACGAAAGAAGTGGGTGAATGGCATGTGGTCTTTGAGCTGGCCAATGCATTTTTCTCCATTGATATTGACACTGAATCACAAGACCAATTTGCTATCACTTGGGGAGACAGACAATTTACCTTTACTAAATTTCCCCAGGGGTATGTGCATAGTCCCACTCTGTGTCATGGATTGATTGCCAGAGACTTAAAGATGGTGCAGTTGGATGATGTATGTATTGCTCATTACATTGATGACATCATGCTGACCAGTGCTGAGAAAGAACATGTAGAAAAATCTGCTGAACTGTTGATAACACACATGCAAAATCGGGGGTGGGCCATAAATCCCAAAAAGGTACAGCGGCCTGCCCAAGAGGTGAGGTTTCTAGGTGCAATCTGGTCTGGGTCAGTTAAGAAAATTCCCGAACCCGGTAATTGATATGGTTCAGCAGATGGTTCCACCAGCAGATAAAAAAGAGGTGCAAAGATTCATTGGGTTAATGGGTTTTTGGAGAAATCACATACCTCATTTAAGCCCGATACTGAAACCCATTTACAAAGTCACCAGAAAGAAACATGACTTTACATGGGGCCTAGAGCAACAGTCTTCCTTCCAACAGGCTAAGGTCGCGTTGCAAAATTATATCACGCTGGGGCCCATGACAAAAACTGATCCTTTTGAACTGGAGATTCTTGTCTACAATAACGTGGCTGTGTGGAGCCTGTGGCAAAAGCAAGGACAGAATAGAGTGCCGCAAGGGTTCTGGTCAAGGAAGCTCACAGATCCTATGACAAGATACACTCCGCTTGAGAAACAAGTTGCTGCAGTGTACTGGGCTCTAGTTGAGACTGAAAGAATCACAGGCGAGCAACCAGTGACAATTTGCACCGAAAATTCCGATCATGGGCTGGGTGCGCGACACTGCTGCAAGCGGGAAAAGTGGCAGAGTACAAGACGCCACTCATGTCAAATGGAAATGGTATTTACAGCAACATGCGAAAGCTGGCTGCACAGGGGTTTCCAGACTGCAAGAACAAATGCTGGAGGCAGTAGATCTGGAAGCGATGCCTGAACCAAACACCCCTGTGGCGTTGCCAGAATCTCCCTTCAAAGTCGCAACCGCCTATGATACATTGACAGAGGAAGAACAAGAGTATGCATGGTTCACGGACGGCACCGCAAAGTATGATAAAGGGCAAAGACACTGGCAAGCTGTTGCATAATAGCCCCACCGAGAAACACTGCTAATGAGAGAATGTGTGGGAAGATCTAGTCAATATGCTGAACTGCAGGCGGTGGCCTCCGTGATTGAACAGGTGAAGAAAACAGAGACTGCATACATATACACAGACAGTTGGGCCACATATCAAGGCCTGACACATTGGGCACTGGCATGGAGAAGAGACGGCTGGCAGATCAAGAACACTCCGATCTGGGGAGGGCCAGACATCTGGGAAGAGATGTGGTGCAAAGGTGAGAGGTGCAAAATCTGCATTGGGCATGTCGATGCACATATGCCCCCCGACACCTCACTGGCTGCCCTGTTCAACAACGAAGTGGACCAAATGGCAAAGATTCGCCCAGTGACAACACCGCAAGAAGCTGAGGTGTTGCAAGGGATGGCGGATTGGGCACACCAAACCGCAGGGCATCTAGGGCAAACAGGAACTTATCAATGGGCAAAAAGGAGACAATTGCCCATTACCATGGATCAAGCCAGACAAGCTGCCTCCCAATGTTCCGTGTGCTGCGAAGTGAAGCACTACCCTCTGGAGAGGAAGCCTCAAGGCCCTTTGAGAAGAGGTGAAAGAGCTGTTAGCGTATGGCAAGTTGACTACATTGGCCCTTTACCTCCCGAGAATGGAAAGCATTATGTGTTGACCATGGTAGACACATACTCTGGACTGCTATTAGCTTATCCAGCCGCCCATGCAGATCAACGGGCTACCTTGCAAGGCATGGAATACCTCATCAGACATTGGGCCTCATTACAACTCAGGCGGTAAGGGGTTTACGGCGCCGTAAACAGCGCCGACCCTTACCGCCTGAGTACGAGGTCCCTTAGCGCCATGGAGGTTTTAACACTTGCTTTTAGCAGGTGTTAAAATCCATGGCGCTAAGGGACCATGGAGTTAATTACGCCACCGTAATTTACGGTGGCGTAATTAACGCCTTCCCCACTCCCATTCTGACCTATGGGGCAAAATGGGAGTGGGGAAGGGTAAATGGGAAAATGGGGATTTACTGCCCCGCCAAGGTTGGAATGGGGCGGTAAATCCGCCAACCACCATGGCGTAAACGTAGTTTACGCCCTGGTGGTAAAGTCACGGCCCAGGCGGTAACTTACCGCCTGGGTCGTAATGAGGCCCATTATGGCATCCCGGATGAAATCCAATCAGACCAAGGCAGCCATTTTGCTGGACACAATGTGCAGGACTGGGCACTAGAGCAAGGCATAAAATGGACACTGCACATCAGCCGATACCCAGAATCCTCTGCTCTGGTGGAACGTAGCAATGGGCTGCTCAAGCAACAAATAAAGAAGCTGACTAAGACTCACACTCTCAAGGGGTGGTCCAAACACTTGGCACAAGCACTGTTTGAACTGAACAATCGACCACTGGGAAACCGCCAGACACCCTTTGTGAGACTGACAAGTGAGAAAGTGGAATCCACAAAGACTCTTGTTGTGTGGAAAACCGACAAGGAAGCTAAGCTGCCTGTGCAAGCCACTGCAGGCAGCATTGGACTTGACCTATCTACCTGTGAAGATGATGTTATACCGGCTGGGCAAACCAAATCCATCTCGCTGGGTATTGGCATCAAATTGCCGGCTGGCACTTATGGATGCATTGCTGCACGATCCAGCCTGGCGAAACAAGGCATTGACATATTGGGAGGTGTGATTGATCCTGATTATAGAGGGACTGTTTCGGTACTTTTACATAACGCTGGTACATCTGCAGTACCATTAACCAAATATGGCCGAATTGCACAATTGATTTGTGAGCGAGCAGTTGTTCCCCTATTGGTAGAGAGCAAGCAATCCCCAGACACTACATTGAGGGGGGAAGGAGGCTTCGGTAGCACGGGGAAAAAGGTGTGGGTGCACCATCCTAACAAAAAGCCTGAGGCTGGGGAAGTGTTAAATCAAGGTTTTGGAAGTACTTATGTTGTACTTTTGCATAATTCTGATGTGCCTGTTTATATTCCCGCTACTAGGCTCACACCACGAACGTAGAGCAGGATGAAGGGGATGGGACTTACCTTGCTGTGGGTGCTCCTGGCCTGCCAAGCCAACTCTTTCTCTGTAAAGAATGGGTTGATGCAAGACGCTACATGGACTATGTGAATCGCATGCACTACACCTGAAGCTCCAGTCCTGCGTGATAACTACAACCGCACCGTAACCTGTGAGAAAAGCGTTACAAATGAGTATCCACATGGAACTGCAAGAGTTCTAGATTGGCATATTGTCGGACACCTTTTGTCACTAACTCATATGACTGGTGCCTATGAAATTTTAGGCCCAAACGTTTCAGTGAATGGATCAAATAATTTGTTTGATGTTTCATGTTTCTTCTGCCCCAAGAACTGCAGCGAGTGCACTCGCCAAGATTTTCTGGACTATAACTTGATCAAATGCCTTTCATATAATTGTACGTTGAAACAGCCTCTACCAGATGGTAGTATGGTGTTTGTATCAAAAACCAATATTGTATATGGTAGGCATCACACTTGGAGGATGGTGTTTTTCAAATTACACAAAGTAGAAACTGTGAACATGCTAGATTTTCCAGTAGTAAGACAACATTTAAATTGCAGACATGTGATGCACGCGTCTATCATTACAGAGGTACACTTAGACATAGATTTGTCACGAGGCAATGTTTCCTTAGTACTACCAAGCTGCTATAAATGGAGTCAATTTCTATGGCCCATCGCCAAATTGCGCGTAGCTGGGGGTTAGATTCATTGATTGCGGGTGCAGCGGGAGTGGGAACGGAGGCTTTAAATGCTTTTGACACAGAAACTGTGCGCAATAAGTTAGCCACTATTGGTTCTGATGCCAGCGCCGCTATAAAGCTTCTGGCCCAGTGGGGCCCATTGATAAGCCCTACCCTGCGCAACACTGCTACAAGTATTGGCAACCACTGGAGGTGGCAGAATTTCAGCCATGAAGACATTTTCTCTGCCATAGGGCAGGTCAACAAGACTGCTAAAGACACACGATGCATTCTATGGCAAACTTTGCTAAATCAGCAGGTGTTGGCTTTCCGCTCCGAATGGGGGCGACTATCTTCAACCCACTGGCACACAGAGCTACAGTTACCAGCAAACATATGGATTAAACCGCTTGCTTTTGATTGTATGAATAACACATGCCATGAGTTAATGCAAGTTAGTAGGACCGTTTATGCTTTATAAATATGGTGTCCTTTTATAGTATTGCCTATGAAAATAAATGGTTCCTGGAGGGTTCCGCAAATACGAGGGGAATGGTTAGACAGCCAAAACTACACCATCCATAGTCACACCTGCACGCCTTGGGATCAGGGATTGGTGTGTCCCCTAACTGGGAGGGTTCCGGACCCATGCATGCATCCCGTAGCGGGGGAGTGCACCTGGATGCAATATCACATTAATGGGACTGACATCTTCCAGATAGATCAGCATAAAGCTTGCGTAGTTACTAATCATTCCTTGTTTATTAACAATTATAGGCTATTAGGGAATCCTCAGGTATTTTGCGTAGATCAGGTTGTGACTATCTTAGACATTGTTACTCATTCCTTATATTGTTTAACTCAGTAGTCTCACACTACTCTGCATGCTGAGCTCACGCATTTGCTTAACTGGACTCTACCCTATGGGGTGATTACTGCCCGGCTTCAAGCTATTAGACAATTTGCCCTAACTGCTTGGAAAGATTTCCAGACGCTAGCTACCTCAGTTATTTCTGCAGAGTACAAGCTGATAATAGACAGGAACCAATTAATCAAAACTGCTGACCATCTGCAATCAGTTACTACTCGCCACTGGTGGGATGTATTCACTGGATGGTCTCCCTCCTCCACTAAGCTGCTTAATATAATGCTGCATCCATTGCTGTGGTTGCTGATTTCCCTAATATTCATCCTTATCGCTCTTGTGCAGAATGTCTTTCCTTTATACTAGAATGACTGCGCTAGAGAAACTCTTAATCGGCTTACAGCACACCATACATGCTTCCAAATCGTGGAACTGAGTCAGCTTTTTCAGGCCTCACTTCGAAAGGGGTGGAATGTTGTGATAAGCTTCTAGGCGCTTGCAGTAACCTGCACTTGCACTAACCCACTGAGCTATCTTGTGTGTATTAGAGCCTATTCGAAGCGTGGAGGAAAATGCTGACATCAACCAGGCCTCTCGAACTGGGTGAGCCTGCATGCTTGTAAGGGGTTAATTGCGAAGGCCTTTCCTGAAGACATAAAACATCTAGCATTTGCAAGAGGATCTACGCAGCCCTTGGGAGCCAGGCACAGCTTTGCACAGCTTTGCTCGTCTTCGCTCTGCGAGTCAGGTGCACTGATAAGGCAAGAATGTCAGATCTTCCCAAAAACAGTGCACGAAGCCTGGGAGCCAAGACTGGCTGTTTCCAGTCTTGTAACGTTCCAAGCAAAAACATGTTCACTGCCCGGAAGGGTGAGTCTAGAAGCTTCTCGAAGAGCTGATATGTCATGATGATTGACGTGCAGCCCCTAATAAGAGAACTATACTTCGACCAGTGAGGTAGGGACTCATCCTGGGCTGTTGGTGAGACACGCGTACCAAGAGGAACAGTGCCTAGACGACCAGCTGTGCACTATCTGGGCCGAGACTCCTAGCATCACACCCCCGCTCTGGTGTAGGACTGTGGGGGCTTGGCCAGTCCTCCCCTCCTCTCTCGAGGAGTGCCGGGCACCTGTAGTGGCGAGGGTCCCGGGTGTGATCTGATCGTACCTTCATCTACATTTTATTACGAGCGTAAGACAAAATAATTGCATATTCATCTGTGATTGACAATTGGCATTATACAGCTTGCACTTTCTATTTCCATATTATTGTAAATTGCTACTTAGTTCTCATTAGACACTGTAGATAATAAATGCAAGCATTATATATTCTGTGTGATTGGCTTTCTTCCAGACTGAGTTCATCGTGCGTCATAAACCTTACTTGTGTGGGAAGGTAATTAGGAGTGATTTACTTTGCACAAAGGGCTGGATCCCAGGGGGTGCGGGTTCTCTTTATCACTACAAGTGTAACCAGTGCCAGATGGTGCTGACTCGCGGGAGACCTGGTGCGTACAGCTTTGGTACGACAACCATGAAGCGACACCTCACTTCGTTCCACACTGCGGACATTCGCAAGGTGGTGCCATGTGAAGAGCGTAGTCAATTGAGTTCCTTCACAGCATCCTCTGCGTCCGATCCTCCCACCACAAGAGACACTCCTGTGGGGGAGCGCCTCCCTCCAGCTGCCGCACAAGCCATTTGCAATGCTGTTGACCCTTACCTTTCAAAGGTGACAATAGTGTGTAAGTATTGCGATGCAGTACTCTACAGGGGGAGAGTTTTCGAAGTGCTTTGGAGTGTGAATTCAAAGAGGTCGCAATGCATTTTGTACATTGCGAAGAAAAATCTGATTGCCAGCATATGTGAGGTGGACTCCATCTCTGCGGAAAATGAAAGAGCTGTGAAACAAAATGTTTTCATTGTGGAAGGAGGACATGCTAACATCTCTTAAAAAGGCACAAACAGCCTTATTCACATTGTGCCTCGCTTTCTCCATTTGTGGACCAAAAAAAGAAGAACGCAGCCATATTTGTCTTTGTGCAATATGGGAAAAAAGTATTTGACAATTTGGAAACATGTCCATGAGCTTCGCAGGTCCTTCCTTCATTGCAAATTGCAAAGACATTTCAGAGACATGGCCTAAACTGTTTCCTCTGCAATGAATGATAAGTATATCTGGAGGACGCTCTGTCAGTAAAACACAGAGAGGTACCATGTCCAGCCACCTCATGCCACGCACGCCATGCCAGTGCACTTCCACATGAGGAAATCCAAAATCTGCAGATAAACTGCAGCTTTCTGCATGCACCTTCAACCAATGTATCCATAAGTCTCCCAAAATTCAGATAATCTGTTTTCGAGCATGGAAAGCCATGGCTGTGTGGTCTCCTGTCAGGCAGAAGACGATCTTACTAAAGTGCGCCGTTCAGAACACACCTACTGAACTTTATGGACTAATCCCTAGCTCTGCTCATTCTCATTTGCATGCGTCTCCACCCCTGAATCCTCGTTGGTGATATGCGCTGGCTGCAAAGTACCGCCATGTTCATGGACATGTATAGGACTAGAGCGTGACGACGGTACATCAAAGTGCTATTCCCCTTTTTCCCCTTTAAGGTGGGCTCTGAAAAGAGCCGTTTTTTTTATTTTTAGCCAGATACCATACAGGCATCTGGTATTTTATTTATTGTTTTGTATTTTTTGTCCTTGCTTTACTCCTACAACCATTACAGAACCTTCTCTAAAGCAAGCCTTACGTTCCAAAAGAACATCGCTTTTCCCAAAGAAGATAGCGCAACACCATCTGCTTCAAAATATTCTGCATTGCTTGAAGCAATGTTATCTTGGCTGTAGAAAAACATACCAGCTCAAAACATGAAAGCACGCATGCCGCGATTGATGATACACCTCCCAATACTTTGATCTGGACAGAAAACAGAATTGTTGTCCCAAAGCAGAAAAAATTACTTTCGTGTTGGGAAGATGGTCATGAGTGATTCAACCAACTGTGCCAAATCTGCCAACAAAGTACGTGAACTCACGTATCCCAAATGGGAAGCACCGTAGTGCAGAATTACCAAACGAGGAGTGGTGATTGTACGCATGTCTCTGCAAACTTGCAGAATTGCCGCAGCATTGGCATCAGTGTCAGCGCTCCACACCACCTCCACTCGTCTCACAATCGAAATGGTGTGCCACATGCCTACTCTTGGCATAGTGTTGTAAGCCATGCACAAAAATGTCTCCAAGAACCAAAACCCTGACCCTCTCCACCTCTGCCATCTTCAGTGTACGCACCATCTTTCGACACAAAAGAGTAATATGAACATCTGATTGGCTGATGCCTACAGTCCCCTTTCCAGGCAGGATTTGCTGTAGAAACCCATATGTGACACGCCCTACCTGCGGATAAGCGTTGCCTACGTCCGGCACGTAACTCTTACCCAGTCCTTCCACCCTTTCCACAGCGATAGCAAGTCGAGTCCCTCATTGGACACAACTAAGCAGTCACACAACCATCCACCAATCACATTGAACATTGCTAATTCGAACTCCGTCATCAATATTGCGCACTTCAAAATTACTGTTGATGATTCTGAATGGAAGTCGCATATCATTGCAAAGCACCTACTTCACAAGCTACCGTGCAAATATTGCGAATTTCTACGTACAGCTCCATGCATGCGCACATGCATGAGTATAGAATACAGGTATGTATATTGTAATCAGAGAACATGTGCAACTCTTATGATTTTATTTAAACAAATTAATGCCGCTAAATGTGCATAGGCAACACATACCAACGCTCCCCCTTTCAAGTGCAAGATGTCCAATTTATCATTGCCAAATCGCACGACTGCTTACTGTCTTCCGCATAACCTATACATACATTGCAAGCATACCTATTTAGGGCGGAACTCAATTTTGTATGTGAAAATGTCGGAGTTGTGTACTGTGTACGGGCTACAGTAATGCTACTTGTAATGTAATCGTATGAGAAAAGTAAGCGCTCCCGATTGCTGTGGTGGCATCTCCCTCTGAGGGTCTCTCGATTTCTCGGCATTGTGCTTTTAATTTGCAAGTAGAACCTTTTTCCTCATCTACTACTGTGCCCTATCGCTTACAAACCTCTCTCCTATATATAGTACACCGTGTAAAAAACAAGGCATTTCCATAAACTTAAAATTGTTAGCAATTTTGAAGGACTTTCAAGTACCATATTGCACATACCATGCGAAGACTGCACAGAGTGAAGTGAAATGCACACATGCACTGGGTTTAATTATGGAAGTAGAATGCTGTGACGAAAGAAGCACAATTATTGTGTGCAGTATCATCACTGCTGTAAACACACAAAGTAATAGATTTTGTTTTTTGCACTGCAGTGAAGACTACTCTCCTGAGAAGCAACAGCATCTACACTGCAGACGACATATCTGAAGAAACCTGGTTATTTTGCAAAAAAAAGTAAGTACAGTACTACCTTTATATTGTAATAACTCCTCAAAGAGGCTGTGTGGGTTGTTTATTTTTGGCACCAAAGCAAACATTGATTTCTAAACCATTCTACCTACAAATATCCATTTATTGAACAAAGAATAACAGGCAGAATGGCTCACAAATCCCTGTGTGTTTGGAACTCAAATAACATACGTAATCGTTAGAAGGTTAGATTTAGAAAAGAAGTTTCTGTTGCAAGTTTATGACATTTCATTTATTAATAATGGTTCTTGTCACAAGTAGCCCACTTTGTACTCTCATCTGAAGCACATTGTAGTACTATACAAACAATAAAGTAGCCTTACCAAATTGTTGCAAGAATCAAATGCACATCGACACACCATGACAAAGAGCTTCCCCATCAGACTCATGCACACATGCACACAGCACACAGACATCGGACAACAGACCAAAGTATACCTTTTTTTTCAACAGGCACCAAAGAATACCTACCAAAAAAGCAACTCCATAGAAAGGAACACAAAAGTAGAGCAAATAAAAATAAAAGTGCCCAATGTAAGCATCCACCTGTTGTACAGTTTGTAGAGAATGTTGAAACAAACCAGCTAATGCAGTTGGTTAGCAAAACAAAGGAAGTCTCAACTACCGAAACTTTACCTCCTCCATAAAAATGTGTCACAAAACACAAAAATGTTGTCAAAGAAACAACTACCAGTACAACTAACAATGCTCCTAATAATCCTGATAGTGTAACAAGAACGCATAGTAAAAAAAGTATTTTATCAAAAATGTTTCGTCACAGAGTCCTTCATAATCTACTAAGAAGAGGACCGAAATCATTCTCACCCCTTAAAACCTACCATAGAAAGTTAATCCTACAAGCTCTCGTGGACAGTGCAATCCTTCTCAAAAGGAAGTTGTTTATATTAGTGTTAAATAGGATGAAAGCACTAACAAAACTAAGTACTAAACTACAAAAGAAACTGAGCAATAAACGGAATGGGAACAAATATAATTTCTTACATGTTTGTGGTGGTGAATGGAGGCACACAACAACCACAGAACCATATTTTAATGAAGAAGCATACAGACAAAATCAAACAAACACAATTGCCATCCATAGCAGTGGACGAGGGTATGAGAAAATCAATATTACCATCAAAGAACAAGAAACACTGCCTACAAATGTATTCCCTGAAAACTCAGAATTACCTCTCAATTCAGCAGAACCACACCGTCCAGTATACAAATGGCCATGCACATCAATGTGTACCATTCCAAACAAAGCGTTCAAATCTTTACGTCAGTTCCTCAATCAATATGTAAAAGGTAAAGACAAAATTAAAATGAAAGTGCTGCAAAATATGGATATTTGGCCAGTGTGAAAATGCACAGGACTAAAAGGACATTCATTAGCCTGCATTTCTGGGCCTATTTGCAAAAGCACCTTCCATGATATCAAAAGGATATCAGTACATCCTTCCAATGTAAGAAATCTAGTGTATAAAATATACTATGCAAAAAGTCCAGCTTCAGAATTAGACAACTTAAATGCCACTCTTTAGCATGGTACACCCAAATACTTACAAGAAGAAATTGACCGTATTCAGAGAAAGTATTTTGGAAGTGAGAGCCACTTACAAAATGCAACAGTTTTAGAACATAGTAGCAACAATTCTGCACATAGCAACCTTCTGTTACACACATACAGAAAAGAAATAGTAAAATTTAAAAGGTCATCGGCTGAAGTACCAAACCATGTGTGTGTGTGTTGCCGCAGAACATTTTACAAAAGGAACACAAAAAATGTGGACATAGCATACCAAATAGTAGAAAATGAAGATTCTAAATGGTTTGAATTAGCTCTCTACCTTTTAGCAGAAAACAAATATGAACTAACTGAACGCCTAATATGTTGCAGTTACTGTACTACAAAATTAGACAACAACCACACTCCTTCACGTGCTATTACAAATAATTTGGAATTGTTTCCATTACCAAAAATTCTGCAACAGCTCAATTTGTATGAGAGCATAATAATTCAAACAGTTCACCCATTTCAAGCCTTCATCCAAAAAAGGCAAAATTACCTTCCTCTGAATTGGTGAAAGGCATTCATGGCAAAGTAGTTTATTTGCCATTAGATCTAACGGAAAATGTACACACTCTAGGAGTGGAACGTTCAATAGAGCAACACTTCTTTTGGAGAAAAGAATATCAAGTGAGAGGAGCACCACATATTCACATGCTGTTATGGATCAAAGGTGCACCGAAATTTGGTCACGACAGTGACAGCACTGTTTTGCAGTTTATCCAAAAATATGTCACTTGTGAAATCCCTTCTCAACAGACACATAGTGAGCTGCATGGGCAGATTTTACAATTTCAAAGACACAAATGTGGCAAATATTGTCGCCGCAAATACAAAAACAAAGGTAAATACTACACCAAATGCCGCTTTGGTTTCCCTAGACCAGTTACAGAAACAGGTGAAGTAAACAACTTCATGTCTTCAGTTCGTACATAGTGTTAAAGGTAAATCACCTAAGAACACTTATTACATAAAAAGAAGGGAAGAATCCAAATATATCAATGATTACAATGCAATCATTGCCCTCTTATGGAATGCAAACACAGATGTGCAGTACATTGCAGACAATTCAACTGCTGTTGCACGATATGTTACAGCCTACTTAACAAATGCAGAAAAAACCGAGCTTCAAGACCTCTGGGATGACTTAGCATCAGACAAAACATTATCACAGAAATTGTACAGCCTAGGCATAAAAATGCTCTCTCATAGACAATGTGGCACCTATGAAGCAGCAGATCGTTTAACCGATACTGCTTTGTATGGAAAATCAGACAACATAGTATGGCCCAGTCTTGGTCCTGCAAAATCTAGAAAAAGAGTGCTAAAATCATTTGAGGACATAGAAACAATTACCAGAAATGATCCCAACAGCCAAGACATTCTAAAAAACAATTTACTGGACACATACTTTCCGAACAGGAGTAGCACTCTGGAAAGCATGTGTCTATACTACATAGCTCAAAACTTTGCATACAAAAATAATGTAAAACCCGATGAAAGCAAACGTAGATATAGAGTGACCGATTGTGAAGGGAGCTTAGTGAAACTTTACCAAACGAAGCTTAATTAATCATGTAAAATTGTCATTAAAAACTCCTCAACAGAAATAACTATATTACATGTCTCTGTTACAACTTTTCAAACCATGGAGAAAAGAGGAAGACATACTAGATAACTATGACTGCTATGAAGATGCTTTCAAAGCAAATCAAAGCGCTATCACCAATGTGAACTTTACGCAGTACAAAACAATGCTACACAATGAGCAGCAACAGGAAGAAGAACTTCAGGCCCAACTAGATAAGGACTCTTCCGACAGTAGTCAACCTTCTATAACAGGAAGTCAAGATCCACTAGGACAACCACTAATAGCAAATGAGGCTGAAGTAGCTATGGCAGAAGTAGAAAACACTATGCATCAGTATCAAGAAGATACAGAAGAGTTAACTGTACAACAAGCAAAACTTAACAACGATCAGTGCACCATTTTTGAAGACGTAACAAAACAAAATGTACATGGTGTACAACACGGAAATAAAGAATGTGCCTACCAAAATTACAAACCTATACTGCTGTACATCAGTGGTGAAGCTGGATCAGGGAAAACATTCTTAATCAAAATCATCAGCAAGTTCCTTCAACAATTGACAAACAACAAACTGTCAGCTGTTGTAACGGCCCCCGCAGGTTTAGCTGCCTACAACATAGGCGGTGTCACTTTACACCGATTACTACTGCTTCCAGTAGAGCATCAAAATAAATTAGACTACTACAAACTTTCTGCAGAAGCTGCAATGGAATTACGCAGAGTATTGAAACAAATGAAAATGTTACTCATAGATGAAGTGATCATGGTCTCCAACCTAATGTTGGCTTTGATTCATCTCAAGTAACAACAAAGAACTCTTTGCAGGGAACAAATTATCGTTTTTGGAGATCTTCTACAATTGACACCAGTGAAAGGTGAACCGATTTTTAAAACCTTAGGCCACAAACTCTGCCGGAAAACTGTTGGAAGCATAGGTAATGTCACCCTTTGGCAACATTTCCAATATAGAGGGTTAACTGAGAACATGCGGCAATCTGCAGATCGAACTTATGCCAACATCTTAAAAAGTATTAGAGTTGGTGTATTATCGCAAGAAGCACAAGTTGTATTGAAAAACCGCCACATACATGCACTTTATGGCGACAATGCATGTGCAACTGATGTTATGGAACAAATAGCGCACAAAAATGTCAATTGTATGGCCTTTATGCCAACTCTTGCAAGCTGTTTCAAATTCAATGAAAGAATGTTAAATAAAGAAATGCAACCAATACTGGAAATTAGCGCCACAGACAAACTAGACATACATGGTATGACAGTACCCATGTGTGAGCAAGCCACAACAAGACTAAATAGTTTAGAAAATTCAATCTCCAACAGAGCTGGTTTGGAAAAAGGGCTAGTTAATGGAGCACTGGGCACAGTTGTTGGCTTTCAATCATACCCACGTGATAGCAACATTCAGTTTGTCAATATTCGCTTTGATAAAGTTTCAGAAGTGAAAAGGATAGGGCGCTCAATTGCTCGATTCCTTCTCTTCAAAGACATGTATGTACGTAGAGAGCAATTTTCTCTAACTCTTGCATATGCAGTTACCATTCATAAATCCCAAGGTCTTACCCTAGACAAAGCATTGATAGATATAGGAAACACAGTGTTTAAGGAAGGCATGAGCTACGTAGCATTATCACGCTTACGTACACTTGACGGTCTATTGCTAATGAACTTTGATGCAAGTAAAGTCAAAGCTGATATTCCTTGCATTCTAGAATACAATAGATTGCGTTCACTGTACACCCCTCATCTGAAACAATACCCTGTTCTAGATAAAGTAAAACGTGGTAAAAGAAAACTAAATGAAACAGAAATGCAGCAGAATCCAACAGCAAATTCCTGAAAGAAAAGAAGCTAAAGTTTCAACAATTACCGCAAACATAGAAGAACCTATTAGGGAATGTAAACCAGGGACGTCGGCAAAGAAGAAACAGAAATTCCGAAAAATGCACTCAGATACAGAACTTGCTGGACTATTCAAATTTGCAAATGAAAGTGGGGTAAATTGCTATGCAAATGTAGCAATGAATATTCTATTTCAATTGCCACCAATTGTTAACAATATTTACCTGCACAGTACAGACCAATTGTGTTTGCAAATGTTAGTGCTGCATAGAAATGCAACAAGCAATCCTGACAACACATACAGTGTTCATGGAGTAAGGCAACAATTGGACGACTGTGCTGGAATGGTGAGATTCACTAGGAACTCACAAGAAGATCCACAAGAGTTTCTAATGCACATACTATTAGTATTGGAAAAGGAAAACATACCTGTAAATGAAATCTTCCAGATTTCGTACATGTGGAAACATACATGCACTCTCTGTATCAAAGTGATACAGGAAGAAATCCCAAATGAGCGATTTGTGTATGTTTCCATACCAAATTGTGAGAGCATTCCATTTCAGCAACGTGTACAAAATGCAAACCATGGCAGATTATGTACTATTTACAATTCAGACAATCGCTCCACCTTACTGATACAGTCACATAGTGCCTACGTAATACTTATGCTTCTACGTTATAATGCCTACTGCAAACTGACTGGATTCACACACGGGCAAGTGTAACTTGGAAAGAGAACCTTTACAACAGTAGGTATAATCTACCATGCAGGAGCTACAACCAATGCAGGTCACTACACTGCATACATTAAAAAGAATTGTGGATGGTTTGAATATAATGACAGCACCATTACTCTAAAGCAGAGATTGCCAGCTAATCTTACAAATGCGTATTTAATGTTCTTAAAGCCAAAATTTACGAAATAATGTGTACTTCAAGATTTTTAAAAAAATTATGTGAAAAACTACAAACAGTTAGAATACGCCAACAGGTATCTAACTACCCAAGAGGATCTAAGAATGACACAAATAAATGAATATCACAGATCGTTGGGAACAAATGCACAGGTAGAATACGCCTACAGGTATCTAACTGTTGGCAAAAATGGGCAGGAAGGCAACAAACATAACATTAATCAGAAAGATGAAGGAAACACTCAAAGGAAACAAGGAAGTAGTTAGTACCATAGTAAATGAAGGTTTTTTTTTAATCCTACAAGGATTTTTTTCCCCAGACCAAGGATTAGGAAATCAAACACAGAAACTGAGCGCAATGCACAGTACACTGGTTTGTAAAGTAAATATGAGAGTAAACAAAAAAAGGTAAACTGTCTATTAAGCAATGTAGTACATTTTCAAAAAATGCAAAGACTAACATACCTGTTTCTTTTATCCCAGAAATTGAAAAAGGCATACTTCCGCCAAGTACGATAACCATTTACAAATTGTATGTGGATTCTGAACAAAGTAAGGAGTAAGTATATTGGCAGTCATTTTCTACATATGCGAACCTACACGTCTAATCTATGGTACTAATATGCTGCAGTGGCTGTAGGCTGGCCCTTGCATCTTCGGTGTATAACCTACAATCTACACCTTATGTCCAAGGTACAAGGAGCATAGGTCCTAGCCACAACCATCGCTACATATCAAAACCATGGTCCTTGTAAAATTTACTTTTTATAAATTTATAAATTTACTTATAAATTTACTTTTCGGACCATCGTCTGCAGCCATGCAGGCAAGACACTAGGGCGTCCACACGACTAGCGCATTACACCACACCCATATTCACTTATAACTCCACTGCTTATGACTACTTGGGCATGCAGTCAAGAGTCTGGGTCCTGGCTAGAAACACCACAGCATATCGGAACCATTGTGCCTTGTGTCAAGGAGATCCCCCCTTCTCACCTGGATCCGTTCTTTACCGGCGTCCTTGGATGCTGCCTTCTTTCGGATGGAACGGGTTTTGAAGAAGGCGGCCCGTGTCTCTGCCGAATCCAGAATGCGTTCAGTTTTCCAGGAGGCCGAATCCAGGAGGCAAGGTAAGTTCGCTAGAACTCGAATCCAAGAGGAAGAAGAAGGGGGGGATTCAAGGAAGGGAAAGCGGAGTGGAAAGGAGAAGAATCGCGAGCTACGGAGCACACGTCAGGTCGCTACTTCGCAATAGCATTGAGACGCGCAGAGCCGCGGAAGGCGTGGTCTAGAAATAGAGAAAGGTTACATCCAACGCATGGAGCGAGAAGGGAATGCGTTGGACGGCCATATTTTAAGTATTAATGTGTATAAGCCCGTTGTGACAGGGACCATGAGGCCCAAAAGGGGCGCACCCTGCGATTCATGACAGCATGCCTCCTCTGAAGACCCTTCCCTCCTAGTTTGCCCGGGTGGATGAGGTGGAACCTTCTGAGCAGCTGTGGGGCCTTGATGTTTGAGAGAGGTTCCCAGGTTCTTTCGCTAGGAGGATATCCTTTCCATTCAACCAGGTATTGAAGCTGGCCGCTTCTATACCTGGAATCACAAATCCGAGATACCTCATGTTCCAATTGGTCATCGACCAGTATAGGAGGAGGTCTGCAGGGTTTTTGGGAGGATGGATAGTAGGGTTTCAGTAAAGATGTGTGAAAGACTGGGTGTATCTTCTTCCAGGATTCAGGCAATTTGCTCCGATAAGAAACAGGGTTTATAATTTCTTTAATGGAAAATGGACCATAGTACCGAGGGGCCAGTTTACTAGGCCGTAGATGTTGGGGTAGTAATTTTGAGGACAACCAGATCTGATCAACGACTGCATAAGAAGGGCCAGGTCTTCTCCTGGAATCTGCATATTTCTTGGTCTGTTTCCTGGCCTTTTCCAAAAATTCCTTGGCTTCTTTATGTATGCTGACAAGGGTTTCGATCCAGGAGTCAACTGTAGGTACTGGTGTAGATTGAGGAAGAACAGAAGGCAGGACCGACGGATGAAATCATTGACTGCAATAAAAGGGGCTGATCATAAGTGCCGAATGGTCAGAATTATTGTAAGCGAATTCAGCCACGTGTATCAGGAGCGACCAGTCATCCTGGACCTTGGTGGCGAAGCATTGAAGATTCTGTTCCAGGGTTTGATTGACACGTTCTGTGATTCCGTTGGTTTGAGTGTGGTAACCTGACGAAAGGGCGCATTGGATCCCTAAGCACTGACAGAGATGTTTCCAGAATTGTGAGATGTATTGAGGTCCACGATCCAAAATGATCTTGGAAGGGAGTCCAGGCAAACGGAATATGTGTTCCAGGAAGATTCCTGCTAGTTCAGAAGAGGATGATAATTTACGCAGGGGCGTAAAATGAGCCATATGAGTGAACAAGTCTATGGTAACCATGATGGTGGTATACCCACGGGAAGGTGGCAGTACCACAATGAAATCCTTAGTGATAATCTCCCAAGGCCTAGTTGGCAATGTAGGTTGTAGTAGAAGGCCCGCTGGTTTTTTGTTATTGTGTTTATTTTGGTTGCAGACAACAAAGGATTGAATGTACTGCCGTATGTCGGGTCTCATCCTAGGCCACCAGAATTGCCTTTGTATCAGACGGAGGGTATTGGTGACACCACAATGTCCGGAGTGTAGGGTATTGTGACAGAGATTCATTATTCTCTGTTGTAGTCTTTTTGTAGGGATGACAAACACATTGTCTTTGAACAAATAACCTTCCCGGACCTTTACATTCTGGATTTGTCCTTCCACAGATCAGAGGATTGGGGTTGGGCTTGGATTTCTTCGAGGAGGTTGACTGCATGGGCCACAAAGATCGTGGGGGAAAACATCTGAGAATATGCCTTGTCTTCAGTGGGCTTGTAGTCAGGTCGTCGAGATAAGGTGTCAGCAATCAGGTTTTGTGATCCAGGAACATGAGTGATATGGAACTGGTACTGGGCGAAGAAATATGCCCAACGCGCCTGACGACTGTTCCTGCACTCCAAAGACTGTAGAATCTGGAGGTTCCGGTGGTCCGTACGGACCTGAAATGGATGTGTAGCTCCCAGAAGTAGATGTCGCCATTCAGTGAAGGCTTGGCGAATGGCTAACAATTCTTTTTCCAGGACTGAATAATGTGTTTCACTAGGAGTCAGGGTTCGTGAGAGGTAAGCAATTGGGTGTTCCAGTTTATCTCCTAATTCTTGTTTCAGGACTGCGCCAATGGCATAATTTGAAGCGTCCGTTTCTACCAGGAAAGGACAGCTAGTATCGGGTTGAGCCAAGATAGGAGCTTGCGTAAACTCTGTCTTTAAACGATGGAACGCCATATCTTGTGGTGTTGACCAGAGGAAAGGAGTGTCTTTCTTCAGGAGAGCAACAATTGGTTGTACTATCTCGGAGAAATTAGAGATGAATTTCCGGTAGAAATTGGCAAGTCCCAGGAACGATTGAATTTGTTTCACGGAAGTAGGAGCAGGCCAGGTCAATATGGCTTTTACCTTTGAAGGGTCCATACCAATTCCTTCTGGGGTAAGAATAAACCCTAGGTAGTGAACAGAGGTCACATGAAACAAGCATTTTTCAGGTTTGGCCAGGAGTTTATGATCTCAGAGTCTCTGCAAAACTGCCTTCACGTGCTCTTCATGTTGTTTAGGATCCTTGGAGAAGATCAGTATGTCATCCAGATATACAATAACAAAGAGAAACAGCATGTCAGAAAACACCCTATCCATAAAGCGTTGGAGAAATGTACTTTTGGGGGCATGGCCTTCGGCCATGCACCCATGATTGCAGCCCCTCCCCACAGCCGCCAGAGTGATGCACTACCACACCATATCGTACCCATTGTGCCTTGTAAGTACACTACATATAACGGTGCTGTTGGGTGCATGGCCTGCGGCCATGCACTCATGACTGCAGACTCTCCCCACAGCCACCTGACTGATGTTCAATACTAGGGGTGTCTCTGTAGCTCTGAAATGCTGCACTGTTTGCGCACAGGGCCTAAAATTCTAGGTGTATGGCCATCCATTTATATATATGGTTGTGAAGTGTCTTAGAACTCCAGTGCTTACAAGTTTCCTGTTGGGTGCATGCTTGGGTGTATGGCATACCATGCACCCAAAAGTACACATCTTGTCCACAACCACCGCACTACATGAAACCCATGTGGGCTTGTAAGTGAAGAGGTTATAGCTTTGCTGTTGGAGGCATGGCCTTCAGCCTTGCACCCAAGAGTACACACACTTCCCACAACCAGGCAATCGATACGCATTAGTAAGGGAGTATCCATGGGTGTGACATGCTGAAGTGTTGGTGGCCAGGGCCTAGTGTTTTGGAAGTAAGGCCTTCGGCCTTCGGCCGACGGCCATGCATCCAAGACTTTAGGCCCTGGCCACAACCACCATAGCATGTTGTACTCATGAATACAATAACCATAGGAAAAACTATTGCAATTACGGCATTGTGTCAATTTCAATGTTCCCTATCACCACACGTGTCCTTACAACTGTTACAAGTTCCCCGTGCACTGCACGGACTGAAATACTGCCCTTATTGGACCCCTCATTTTCTATGCGTACAAGAAGGTCATAGAAAATACATCATGAAGAAGGTATAAGTGTGTTATTGGGCGCATGGCCTCCGGCCATGCACCCAAGACTACAGAGTCTCCCCACAACCACCTGAGTGATGTGTGGTAGTGGGGGGTTTTCTATAGGTGTGGTATCCTTCAGTGCTTATGGCCAGAGGCTTCACTCCTAGCTGTATGTCCATAGATCTTACATGGATGGGTGTGCAGTGGCTTCCACGTCTAGTACTTATAACTTAACTTCTTGGGTGCATGGCCTTCAGGCCATGCACCCAATACTGCACGCACTCCCCACAACTTGTCAATCGAAATGCAATACTACGGGTCTATCCATGGGTGTGACATGTTGCGGTGGTTGTGGCCAAGGCCTACAGTCTTGGAAGTAATGCCTTCGGCCTTGGCCAAGGGCCATGCCTCCAAGACTCTAGGCCCTGGCCACAACCACTGTAGCATGTGACACCCATGGCGGCGTACTAATGAATATAATAATAACCATCGGGAAAAGTAATGCAATCACGGCATGTTGTCAATTTCAATGTTGGCTACCACCACGCGTGTGCTTTCAACAGTTAGAAGTTTCCTGTCCACTGCATGGACTGAAGTGCTATCGTTATTACACCCCTCATTTTCTGTGCGTACAAGCTGTCCATGGAAAGTACATCATGAAGACCGACCCCCGAACAAATGCATTGATCACCCATGTCTTACTGTCTGAACCTTTCCCAACGGTCTGTGACACAGCAAAAGAGTTTTATAAATAGAGCATATGTACGCTGGTTGTTGCTCCGCTTTCGGCGGATCCAAGATGTCGGGCACATCCAAACAATCTGATGCAGAACACTTCTCGCAGCAGCCAATGGGCAGAGACGTCGCGTGTCCGCGGTTACGACGCCAGCCCCTTAGCCAATTGGTATCTTGTCCGTGGACTGAACAGGGAAGTGTGACCGCGAAGCAGACATAGATATCACTAATTTTTTCAGACCTACTTTTTGATCATTTTAAAGAAAAGTACTGCAAGGAAAGTCACCAAATTTACAAAAGCACGCTTTCTGGACCAAGCCCTGTACCTGCCACAGGTTTCGTGAAAATCCAGCGGTTTGAACTGAAGCTGCGAGCAACGTTTTTCCCCCATTCAGTCTATGGGAAAAAAAGACTTTTTGGGTAACCCCCCTATAACTTTTGCCCCCCTGGACCAAACATCTCCAAACTATGCAAGAAAATTCAGAGTGGCCCATATACTATTTTTGGTGAGGATTCGGCCAGGGGGAGCAAAGTTATAAGCTGTTCAAAAAGTGCTCTTCCTATGGAAACAGCAACTTAACCATAACTACACGGACACTACCGTGGCCTTGTTTTATATATATATATATATATATATATATATATATATATATATATATATATATATATATATATATATAGATATAGATATACATATATATATATATATATATATAAAAATATATATATATGTTGCCGCTTGTCGCAATCTATTCACTACAAAGCTAGCCTCAAGATTACTTTGTTTACTTGTGTTTCTTTTGCATCTGTACTTGTGTAAAATGACTTGATATCTTCATCTGTTTCTGTGACATAAGTTTCTTCATCTTTATCCCAAGATGTCACTTATCCTTGATACTTTCTTGATGCCTTATAGAATATCTGCATCCTCTAGTCTCTGCATCTCTTCTAGGTACGTCATCTCTGCTTTGTGTAACGTTTACTCGCGATGGTTAGTGGCGTTACCATTCGTCCTTACCATTTTTGGCTCTGCTTCTTCAGGGATTTCCTTCAAATGGTCATCATATTTTCTTGTATGTAGGTATGGTTGTCTCAAAGGGTACCTTACCTCCCAGATTCCCTTAGGTATTGGTACTTTCACTGGTATGTCATAGAGTTCATACTCCGCTCTTTGTTGATTCAACAGTTCTGTGTATGTCACATACTCTGGTTTACAGCATACAGGTAAAAGTGTTGGGACGGTTGAGGTAGGGGTACTTGGCTCCTCCTCAAGCAATTGAGTTATTAAGTAATTGACTTGAGGAGAGGCCAAGCAATTAAGAGGTATTGTGAGGGAAGGTGCCACGGTAAAGAGTACGCCTAGCTTCCTGCGTCGTAAAGAAGTAACAGAAGGAATTGCTTCTAGAGCCCTATTTATGGGTGATGTGGGTGACGAACCTGGTTAAAGACAAGTTTAAAGAGAACGATTCACATCCCAACGGGAGTATTTTTAGGGGCAGGAGAAGGTCAGTCTTGAGGAGAAGACTGAGATATATGTGGCTGGTCAAGTATGCCAGTTTGTTTTATGTAACTGTATATGGTGAAAAAACAATAGAGGAATTGATAGACGTGAAAAGGAAAACACAAGATTTAAGAATTATCTATTTAGTGGAATTGAATTGATGGTGTTTAGTGAAAAAGTAGGTTAAAGTAAAACACGTGATATAGAGGGTTTGGAGCCTGAGACGATTGGTGCACACTCATATTGTTTTGTTTTTCTGAAACGTGTTTTTGAAATTTGCAAAGAGTAAGGGTGAGTACTGACAGTCAAGTGTGACGAATCAAAATGGAGGATATTACTCCACCTGTGCATCTCTGCAAACAGTTGCTGAAACATGCACCCAAACCTAAGCAGTACAGTGCAGAATGGGTTAAGGACACAGCAGATAAAATGTTCATGCCATTGCCACAAGGGGTATCACTATCGGAGGCAGTTTTGCAGCATATGATGACATATTTGCATGCAGCATACACAGGAAAAAGGTAAGATAAACAATTAGCGAGCTTAGAGCTCTGGAAAATATACCAGGAAGAAAGAGAAGAGCCACCTGCTGAAGACTGGATATTGAATATATGCAAAGAGGGGTGTGAGGAGCCTTCTGCTCCCACCGCCGTGCCTGAAGCAGATGGCGATAGTAAGAAAGATGACGGGTTGTACCCATTAAGGGAGCTTAAGGCAGCGACAGGGTACAGCAACCCAGCATATGGGTCACCTGCGCAAAGCAGCGACAAGGGCCCAGAGAAAATTCCTGAGAGAGATGTAATCTCCAAGGTCCCGAGGGACAAAGAGAGACGCGACAAGGAAAGAAGTCAAGTACATCCTTAGATATAGGATGGGAAATAAAGAGATGGAAAGGAGAAAAAGATAAAACTGATGAGTTAGCACTTATACAGAACGAATGGATGAGTGGTCAGATTTTGCTCAAACTCGATGGTAAGAGCATTAGAGGACGTAAGGCAAAGGGAAGATCGAGACGAACAGGACAAAAAAAGATAGCGAGAGAGAGGAAAGATTGATAGAAGATGGGGCGAAAAGGAAGGATAGACAAAGACGGAACAGTTGTATCAAGAGGGACAACTGAAAAAGCAGGAAAGAGCAGAAGATCAAAGAAAGTATGACAACAGACAGAGGGCAATCGAAAAACGAGAAAGATGAGAAAAGCAAGAAAGAAAGAGGAAGAGGAGGAACAGAAATTAAGGGATAAAAGAATACAAAGATGAAAAGATGAAGAAATAAGAAGGGCAAACGAGAGGAGAGATATGAAAAGAAAAGAGGAAGACAAGGTAAGAGAGGAAGCGAGGAAGCAAAGAGAGTTTGATGATGAACTAGAATGAAGGAGGAGGCAGAGAGCTTGCGATCTAGAACATGTGGAATAGGAATTAATGGATCCTGATCCAGTAGTCGCATGGGAGGACATAGAAGAGTTCTTCCCAGCACATGAGTCAATAGCAGGTCCGTCTAGAGCAAATCTAGAGGATGAGTTTGACTCTAGAAGCATTGGGTATGCAATCGATAAAGTCTCTCAATATGAGAACTAAGAAAGTACTGCCGGGGAAGGGTAAAAATGATAGACTCAAGAGTACGCAGTTGTGTGATAAAGAAGGAGCCTCATGTCGTTTTGAGCCAAAGAAGCTGTCTTTAGCTAGACTGACTTTGAATAGAGATGAAGAAGAGATAAGTCACACAAGTTGGGGACAGGATATGTCAGATGAGGACAGGGTAACCTTCCGTGGGAGGAGGAAGACAATGTATGTGGCCCTGAAGGGTGTTATTCAATGGACAAGGAAGTAAGATGGTTGGATCTAGACCAACCCAAGTCTCGGGCATCAGAATCATTGACGCAGCTAGATCCACCTAGAGGGCGATCCAATGGTGAGAGGGGGGACTCTCCACCTTATGTGAGCAGGTTAAGGTCACTGCCAGGTAGAAGGCGGAGAAGGCGGAAAAGAACCATTGTCCTGGCTATGAACAGACAGACAATGGGGGACAAATGTGAGTTTGGGGTCTCACAGTTTCCCTTGTTAGAGAAAGGAGCCAGGCCACAGTATATACCTTGGCCACAGATGGATAAGGATAATTTATGGTGTAAACTCCAGAGTTTAACTTCTGGCGCTGGGAAATGGATACATGAGTTAGAGAACATGTTAGCTATAGGGGACATTAAAGGTCTCCTGATCGCTATCCTTGGGGAAATGGCTGATGACGTTTGGTCAAGAGCAGGGTATTCCAGAGTTACTACGGTAAACACTGCTGATGATGGAGCACCGTTCAATAACTATAGGGCGGCGGTCTGGAAAGCGCTTAGAGTACTGTATCGGGATACGTCAGATATGGGAGCCATAATGGCAAAAAAGATACAGGAAGGGGATGATCCTCTTGTTTACATTCCGAATTTCCTAGAGCAGTGTGATTTGGAGACACGCAAGGCTTGGGGGAAATCAAAACCTGTATTTTATCATATATTGTGCCAAGGGCTGCCAGAAGCAGTACAAAAGCTCAAGAAATGAGTGGGTATGGAAGCAAAACCATGGTCAGAGATTCAGCTGACCATTGCACATTATTGCAGGCTGTTGCAAGAGAAACATCGAAAGAAAGACGATGTTAGGAAAGGTGAAGAGGCAAAGTTAGTGCAGTAAAAACGATCAAAGTACGCTATGGAAGGGGCGATATTGACTAGTGGAGATGGATCGGGTTCACAGCAAGCAGCAAGCATGCTGCTGGTGAATAACCAAGGCAGTTTGATCAAGGTAATAATGGATTTTTAACATGGGGAAGGGGAGGCTTTCGAGGTAGAGGCTTCCAGAATAATTAGGGAAACTTCCAGAATAATCAAAGTGGGTTTCAAAACACGCAGAACGATAGTCAAGGCCTGCAGGAGGGGCATATTAGGTGACCTCCTCCTATATGTTGGACATGTTGTATGTCACCCTCTGCATACACCTCTCAAACTCTAAACAAACACAACCACAACCCTATAGCAGAACAAACTGCACAAGCTTCACTACACCGCAACAGCAAAACAAACCACACATAGACTCACACAACAGCGCACAACGGTTACCGAACGGAAAGCACCCCAAGCCCAGCAGACAGTGTTAACCGGGTTGAGGCAGCCAACAGCACATCACTGCTCTCTTGCACTTTTCCCGCTCATTCCCACTAACTCACCCCCCCCGGACTCCTTTTCAGATCTGCCAGAGCCCCAGGGGACCACTCCGGTGGTGATAGTGCGCGGTACAAATATCCTTTAACATTAACATATGTCAGGGCACTATGCTTGCACATGTAGAAGTCAAGGATTTGTCCAAAATGGGAAATTCTCAACAGGGGGGACCACAAACCCACCTGCATATTTGCAGCAGAATGGAGATGGGTTTGCTCAGAATCAGACAGTGCAGGAAACACGCACTGAGAATGCAACAAGATTTACAAACACAGCAGGTAACAGTGAATCTGCCACAAGGACAGTCATGGCAGTCACCCATGCAGATCCAGCAAAGCACAAGAACGAGTCAGTTAATGACTCCTAGAATAGGTGGTGTTACTGTTGATGGAGGGAATCCTTTCACAGGTACAGGGATGAGAATGTATTCACAAGAGGACAGCTCACTGGGAGACTTCATGTGTTTGATACTATCAGTGACGCTCAATCCTCAAGAGGAACCAAGGACTTAAGTCAATATAGGGGCAAATCTTTTTCTTTTTTAGTAGACATGGGTGCAACACGCTCATGTATATGAGAGGGGAAATTTTCAATGTCTGGAAATGCCATGAATACTCAAGGTTTCACAGGAGCTACAAGTAGAGTTCCTTTTACTGAAGAATTGCCAGTCTATAGGAGAATGTGAGATGTCTGTGTCATATTAATGGCCAAATTGAACATGACGATTTCGTTCACTGATAAAGGCATAGTATGTTCAACACCAGGAATACATTATTTGAACGCGAGTGAATTTATTATGGCATTTGCAGGACAAATGGCCATACGAGGAGAACTGTTAGAACCAGACGTTTTTCACTATGGGGTACGCATTCTGTTGACATGGCTACCAGGTTTAGTGGGCAGAACTATGAGAATACCTGATGAATTCTGATTCAGCAAAAGATACC
This sequence comes from Ambystoma mexicanum, assembly GCF_040938575.1. Classification (NCBI taxonomy): domain Eukaryota; kingdom Metazoa; phylum Chordata; class Amphibia; order Caudata; family Ambystomatidae; genus Ambystoma; species Ambystoma mexicanum. The sequence continues at coordinate 1,257,474,707 of NC_090928.1, forward strand.
TATGGAAGAAGAGGAAAGGTGAGTCTTTCCTTTAGAATTACAAGCAGCCATAGTGCGTGGAGACATGGTTTTGCTTGATGGAAATGATTACGACGGCAGATGATGGTACACAGTGATTGGCGAAGGTTACAGATAGACTGACGTCACTGATGAGGATATGTTTGGAGACCATCCATCAGATGAGGAAGTAGTATTTGAGATGAGCATTACTTATTGGGCAAGAGCAATTAAACATGAGGTTCTTCAGAAAATTATGCTAGCGCAAAAACATCCCGAGCATTTCGATGAAGACATGGCGAAAGTGCCAGTTTAATTATGGACAACAGGCCACTATGACGTAGGCCTATTGAAGGGGTTGGAGAAGTAAAGATTTAAATGAAACCAGGAGCAATTTTACCACACGCACAACAGTATCCTATGTCTCGAAATGAAGGTATTTTTAAGACGATACCCGTCATGAAGGAACCGGGTATTTTAGTGACGTTAGAATCACCATGTAATACTGCAATTTATCCTGTGAAAAAATGGAAAGGGGGTTGTGGCATTTAGTGCAAGACTTTCGCCCAATTAACCAGATTGTAGAGGCCGAGTTCCCTCTGGTTCCTAATCCTGCGACACTCTTATGTAATATCCCTATTGAGGCACAATATTTCACTGTGATTGACTTGAAAAATGCATTTTTCTCAATCCCATTACAAAAAAGACTCACAGGGTCTGACGTCATTTATGTTCAGGCAAACTCGTCTGAAAAGTACTCGCCTGCCCCAGGAGTACTGGGAGACTTCGTCGATTTTCAATAGAGTCCTGCAGATGGACTTAAGCAATATTGATTTGGAAAGTGTTGTGTTGCAATATGTAAATGACATATTGGTAAGTAGCACCGCAGAAGAAGAGTGCAGATGCGATTCAGTTCAACTGATGGTTATTGTTGCAGAGAAAGGATATAAAGTAGACAAGGAGAAATTGCAGTATTGTCAAGAAGAAGTATTGTACAAAGGCCAGTTAATTTCACATGAGGGAAAGAAAGTTACTCCTGAGATGGCTGAGGCTATTTTGAAAACAGTCAAGCCACTCACGATAAAGCACATGCAGAGATTTTTGGGACTTTGTAACTATTTAAGAGCATGGGTCTTTGATTACAGTTCATACATAAGGCCCCTGTTGCAAGCTTTGAAGAAAGCACAGTCAAATCAGGAAAAAATTGTCTGGACTGAGGAGGTTTTGATGAGTTGAAAAAAGGCAATTTGCACAACTCTAGTTTTAGAGATTCCCAATTATGCATAGGAATTATTTTTGTTTTCGCACACGAATTGCACTGTTATAACAGCTGAACTCACGCAGAGAACCATGTTGGGGTATAAGCCCCTTGCATATTACAGTGGGATTCTAGACCCAGTAATGAGGGGTCATTTTCCTTGCGAACAATCTTTGGCAGCCACTGCGTTCGCCATTTAGAAGGCTGCCAGCATAGTAATGGTGAGTTCTATGGCGTTATTTGTTGAACATGCTTTGTTCGCCATTTTGGAAAAACCTAAAGGCACGTTGACTTCTCAAAGGGCTTCTGCCTACGAGGTAGTCATATTGAATCCAGCGATTAAGATAGTTTGATGCAGAATAGTGAATCCTGCCATGTTTGTGGCAGAACCACTGGCAGAGGATGAGCATGTGCATGATTGCTCGAACGATGAGGAATTCTATGATGAACTCCCGAGGGTGAAGGAAAATGTGTTGGCAGCTGGGGAGATTCTTTTTATTTACAGTTCTTATAGAATCAATCAAAATGATGGACAAAGATGGGCAGGTGCCGCTGTGGTGAAGCATGTGGCCAATGGAGAGTTTGAAGTATTGATAAGTGCACGACTACCGTCTCACTTTTCGGCACAGGCTGTAGAATTAGTGGCGCTGATTGTCAAGCTTGAGAATCATGCAGACCAGGAAGTAACAGTATACAGTAACTCCGCCTATGTGATGCTGATGGTACACACAGGGCTAGCACATTGGAAAAGGAGGGGTTACCTCCAAGCGGACGGCACTCCAGTGCAGCACACAGCGTTATTGGACAAGCTTATTAAAGCACTACAATTCCAGTAGCCATCGGAGTCGTTAAGTGCGAGCACACACTAAGAGAGCAGACATTATCTCACTTGGAAATCAAAAGGCAGATGAGGAAGCAAAACGAGTTGCATGTTCAGAAAACATTATGGAGTTTAATACGCTGGATGTGAAAGAAAGCATGGTGGTGATGATGAGTGGACCTGATTGTTATAACGATCTGTCTAGGACTCAACTTGTAGATAGCCAAGGGGAAGTGCCTCAGAATGAGAAAGATCTGTGGACATGGAGGGGATGTTCTTTGAACCCTTCCGAAGCACTGTGGTGACAAGACAGCACTGGTAAATCAGGGATGCCTGTAGCCTTATTAAGGGAGGCATTGGAACAGCTACACTACCCTGTGCATGCATCTAGATAGAGCCTTGCTGCAACAATTGCGGAGGAAGGTTTTGTTCCAAATTTGGTAGAACATGTTGCATTTTATGTAGTAAACTGTATCGTATGTCAAAAGTGTACTGCTGGGCACACATTGCACACAATTAGAGGAGTTATTCTGAGACCTAATGGCCCCTTTCAGGATTTGCATATTGACTATGTCGGCATGCTGCAAGTATGCAATCGATACAGATATATGATTGTAGTGGTATGTCCCTTTTCAAGGTGGATTGAGGCTGGTCCATGTACACACCCAGACTCCACCTGTGCAGCAAAATGTTTAGTACGAGAAGTGCTTCCTAGATGGGGAATATGTGAAGTATTAAGATCAGATAATGGCTCCTCACTGGAACAACTCGGATGTACACGGACCTCCTGCCAAGAACTGCTATCCAGCAACCACCCAGTACCCTACTCAGTGCTGTTCTCTACTTGCTCTAACGGGAGCCCCCACCCCAACTTCAAGGCCTTGAGAAAGACTTTGGTTGAAACGCGTGTCGGCTGTTTTTTGTTTTTATGGTTCACCAACCTGGTACATTGTGCCCCAGGTGTGATGCTGCACTTGAAACAATAAATATTCCCTGCAGAAACAAAACTCTGGACTGAATTGTGAAATAACTAGTGATAGTACTGGAGTACCAATCCTCTTGCCAGCGCCACCAATCAAACAAGCTTTTGTCAACCGACCCTCTGGTCCATGTACAGACCCAGACTCCACCTGTGCAGCAAAATGTTTAGTACGAGAAGTGCTTCCTAGATGGGGAATATGTGAAGTATTAAGATCAGATAATGGCCCTCATTTTGTAAATGAAGTCTTTGAACAGATAAGCTTGTTGCCTTGTATTAAGCACAAGATTTCATCCGCTTATCACCCGCAAGCGAACAGATCTTTGAGAGACTTTGCGGCTTGCTTAAAGAAAGAAAAGCCAAATTGAAGCTCACCTTGAAGAAACAATGGTTGCATTGCCTTCCACTGGCATTATATGTGTTAAGAAATCAACCAGGTAGAGACAACCATCTTACCCCCCATGAAATAGTGACGGGGAGGCGAATGAGGACACCTCTCATACCTCCATCTAGAACTAGAAGTGATGCCCAGACAACAGCCGAATTGTTAGAAAAGGAGATACGTGGTACTTGAGATGCATGACCTCAAGTATCTGTCATTTTATATCAGCTCAAGCAGAAGGGGTGTGGGGCTACTCAGAACACAGAAGGAAATGTTACAGCAACCGTAGTTAAAGAACTATGGGCTTCATTATGACCCTGCCGGTCCGGAAATAACGGTGGCGGTAAATCCGCTGCCACCGTTATTTCCGGACCAGCTGATTCCGAGTTCTGCAGGCGGGAGGTGTCACTCCCGCCAGGTCTGACCTGGTAGGAGTAACGCCACCAATGGAAACACCGGCTCCATCATAGATGGAACCGGTGTTTCCATTGTCCCCATTCCCATGGAGTCCTATGGGACCCCATGGGAATTTACAGAATTCCGCCTCCGGAATTACCGGGTCACTGGGGTTGTAATGCCCCGGTGATCCGGGGCAATCACAGAGGCGGAATGGTATTTCGCGTCCGGCGGCAGACTGCTGGTTTTTCCGGCATGGGTACCGCCAGACTGGTAATGAGGCCCTATGTCTTCCCAAACTTTTCCCATTGAGAAAACCATTCTATAAGGCATCAAGAAAGTATCAAAGATAAGTGACATCTTGGGATCAAGATGAAGAAACTTATGCTATAAAACTGATGAAGATATCAAGTCATTTTACACGTGTACATATGCAAAGAAATGCAAGCAGACAAAGTATTCTTGAGGCTAGCTTTATAGTTAATAGATTGCGGCATGCGCCAAAGCATACATATATAGGAGCAAGTAAAGAACGGATATTTCCACTACGTATCATACCAGAGCTAGACTAAAAAAGGAAGGCCTCTTTTCCAGTGTGTTGCAGTTAAAAACAATTGAATGAATTACCAGGAGTGAAACTCAGAAAGGCGAGGCTGAATGACCCCAAAGAAGCCAAGGTTTTATCAGGCTTGAGTGAGCAGACATTGGATACAAATCGTGTGAAAGAACGAAACTCCTGTTCAGAAGACATGGACAAAAAAAAGGATGATGTCAGAGGTATATTAGAAAATAGTATTTTAAATACACTAGAGCTCGATTTTGTGGTCTTCAGTCACGTGGAAGGATGGAGTTGGACAAACATGACAACCACACCTACGCATAAGGGCAGAGCGTGCCTTCACTCCCCTGAATACTCCAGAGCAAAAGAACACTTCCAAGGACAAGTTCAAAGCCTTAATTGACACCTGACCACTGAGGTGATGGTAGATGATATGCTAATTGGTGGGAAGCTATGGTTAAAGACTAGCTCACCAGCACCTGGAAGCCCAGCCTGTGTGCTGCTATCGTAGGTGGAAAATTAGTGACGGAGGTTAGAGTGCCAACCAGTTGTAGGGGGCTGCGTGATTAAGGGTCCTATAGTTTGTGTAACCAATGGGATGTTGTGTATTTAGTGACGTTCATAGTCACCTTTTTAAGGGGAGGGCTTAGTTGCCCCTCCTGATGTTAAGAAACCTATTACTTTTCTTCACTTTGTTAGACTAGCATGGATTGTATATTTAGAGGTTCCTTTAGAACCAATCACAATAGCCACTAGGTTTTTGATGTTTGCCACGTAGGATGACGTTAGTAAATACGTGGATTGACGTCATCAATGACGAGTTTTTGTTCTAAAAGAAGGCTTTTTTTCAAGATGCATTGAGAAGTTATGTGCTGAGACGTCCGTTGATCTCCGTTGTACTCCCTGTTTTAGATCATTGATATTAAAACAGTTACCTTTTTGCCAACTACCTGAGTCGTCGCGATTATTGATGTTTGAGTAACTTCTGCATCCCCATTCATCTCAAGGGTATTGCTACCTCGTCTTAAAGGGCTGGAGTCTCGAAGTTCATCACCACGACCGAGACTCAAGAACAAGGGTTTGCACCGCAAAGCAAGACAGAATCCAGCTGGACCACTCTTCTTCAAACCAGCAGTACTATTTAGGCTTGGGGTACTTACCTTATTGCCTTTTAGCCGCCCTCTTGTCAGTTGGGAATTGCATTGGCTTACCTTTTAGAGTTGATATCAACTCTCTTCTCACAGGCTTCACAGCTTGTGACCCTACACGTGATTTTTCTAAAGACTCTCTGCCTATGTGCAAAACCTTTGATCTAAGAAGTGTATTTGATCCATAGGCTGTGTTCCAAATGACTTTCGTTGTCCTGGCTCCCTGAAGACTCTTCTAGTCCAATGACTCTGATTCTGTTTGTCCCTCATAGGTGGTAGCTTGTTGTATACTGTAACTGCTGGGAAAGGCTTATCTAGATTTCACTGGAAGATTTAGTTGTCCTCACATGTACTGAGAAACTGTCTAACCTTCTTCCTTCCCTAACCTTTCCTTTCTGCAACCTATAAAAATGCCATTACTGTCCTTGTGATTGAAGTTATCTCAGGGTGTATGAATTGTGTAAGAAGCATATCCAAAGATTATCCACTAACTTGTTTTGATTCTGAAAAGTAATTTTGAGGTATATTTACATTGTTACAACCGATTGCCTTTTTAAAGAACGTTTATTTAAAAATTGATGCAAATTAAATAAATAACTATAAATCAAACCTTGAGTGTGTTACTTGACTAATTGTATTTAGGGATTTCATTTGTACAGCTCTGCAGCTCACATTTACCCCTCTTGAGATAGGCCTGGCTGCACAGTCACACCACCAACTTGTGTAGTACAGACCTATACCAAGGTGGGTTATCTAATACCAAGCAGAAAAGTGTTGTGTAGTCTCACAATGTGACTGCATCAATTGTTACCTACCAGGGGCTCCGGGACTTGCAGCTGCTCTGTGTTCATACATAGGGAGAATGGTCGGGGGCACCCAGGTTACACATGCTGATCTGGGGGCACCCGGATCAGCAGGACCGTGATCACATGGGGTAGGCCTGCAGGCCCAACAAAATGAGACACGGGAGACAGAATTGCCATGACATAGAGTCTGCTGAAATTCTGAGGCACATCGGCACTACTTCTTCTTGCTGATAGATTTTATCCATCAGCAGTGATTTTTGGATACCGAGGCTTGAGCCTCCCATCTTCTCGGGTTAAGTACATAGTCGCGGGTTGTGACGCGGGTTGTGATTCTTCTTGGTCTGAGTGGACTTAACACAGTAGGGCTGGTTTCACAGGGTCTTCGTCGCGATGGGCCGCGGGTAGCATGCAGAGGCTCCTTTTATTAACATCCTGTCCTGACACGTCTTCTTAAAGGGGCAATACATATTCTTAAAGAGGCAACATCACAGTATCCAATGTAAGTAACTGGCCAGATAACTTCCCAGCTTTAGTTCCTATAAGTATTTCTTAAGAACCGGGGTGCAAAAGTTTAGTTTTATAACAAAGCCTTGAAAAGTACACAAATGATATTAAAAAACGAACCTGATGATATATAAATTAGGAGAAACATGTGCAGCAACGGAATATGGTTTTAGCTTTAACATTCATCACCCTGAACGGAAAATTACGATATTAAGGTATTGTATGTGAACATAAACCCTGTGGGTTTTACACCTGTATTCACAGTGAAAGAAAACGCACGCAAAGTAATACGAGATCACTTGGTTGCGCGTTACTTCGCAAAACACTTTCCCCCCTCCCATTTATTATCGCCCACTGGTTTGCACCTCTCTGGGGACAATGGTATGTCTCCAGGCACTGGGCCCTCACCTTCTAATAGCTCCTATAGTTATATTCTACGGACATAAAAAGACACCCGAGGGGGTGGGCTGCGATTCCCTGGGATTTTAACTGTCACATTTTAAAGTGCGAAGTCCCAGCTATGAAGGCTCCGGGCACCTTATCCTGCTCCAGGGGAGCAAAGTCGGGGCTTTAACCCATATCGCCCAGGTGGCATACGTGACCCGGACACAGCCCTTTAAATCGGTGCTGCAGTCCCACAAAATAAGGGTCTGTAGCCCACCCATAGTAAAGTGTGTTTTTTTTTTTTTTATCTTTGCACATCCTTTGAGCGATCTGTGTGAGAGCATCTCCGCCAGGGAAGAAGGAGCTGTGAACTGCAGGGGAGGGCATTCCGGGCAGGTGTCAGACTGACACGGGAGCCTTCTGATAACATCATGAGTTTGCAAATCTGGGCTTAGGGGAGCAGAGCGCCACCGCGGCGGCCATGCAACCAACGACCCGACAAGCAAAGACAACAGAGGTGCATCCGCTCTCTCACAGTCAAATAACTTGAACACTTCAGCATTGCAATCCGCAGTGCACATAAAATAAATCAAATATAAGAATGATCACTACTTAGACCGCAACGACGTTTACGTTTATTGCGATACATAATTTTAATGAAGGTCATTTTTTCACAACAGGATTTTTATAAATAAAAAAACCACATCTGAGTGTAAGAAACTCTTAGATTTAGTAATTGAATAGATTGCAAAGGCCCGGGTCCCTGGCGCGTGTAAAGTAGATTATTATTCCAAGATGGCCGCGCGGAGCAGGTAATCTGGGCGAGTCCCTCTTTTATGTCTACGGCTATCGCTGTTCCATTGCGGTTCCAGTTTATTTTCTAAGACGGGCGGGGGCTGCCCGGCGCCAGGTGACAAGCAGTTGGACCCCGCCCCCCGCTCCTCCCAGCGATCGCCTCCTCCTCGCTCACGCCCGGCCGCCGAGCCCCTTCACGACGCCACTGTCCCTTTAAGCGGAAGGATCTGCAGCGACGGCGCGCCGCCCCTGCCCACGCCCCTTGCTATATAAGAAGGGAGGCGAAGGCAAAACTCCTCTTTCTACCGCAGTCAGCAGCAGCAACATCGCTGTGCTATCCACCCCTTTTTCACCGCCGCCCGGATACCAGGGACCGCCAAGGTGAGGGCGTGCGTGCGATTCTGGAATGTTCGAGAAGGCTCGGGCGGCGCGCGTCATTTAAGGAGCGCGCGGGCCAGCGTCCTCGAGCGGATGATGCGCGTGCCGCCGCCTCGCTCTTTTGTCCAATCATGGTGTACCTTACTAACAGGTGAAGGGGGCGCGAGACGGTTTGGTCGGGATAACTGCCAGTCACCCGAAGGCCCCGGATGTGGCTCCCTCAGTCTGGAGTTGAACGATCCGGGGCCTGAAAACGGTGACTTGTTAAGTGGCGCTACGATGTAAGGGGCCTGGCTGTTCATGACTGCCGTGTTCCTAGTAGTATATTTAGGCTGAGCAAAGGCCTCGGATGATGGACGTTGCTCCAGTGAAGCACTTGAAGGGGGAGGGGGGCCCAGTGTAGGAAGTAGTTTCACGGGGCGTCATGGCGGGTTCCCTCGGGTAAGGTACAACTCCCGTCCGCACATTTAAAGGCGGGGGTGGTTAGTCGTGTGGTTGGGCCTCTGCCGTGTCGGTGCTTTACAGCTTTGAGGTAAGCTGCGCGGCGGGTCTGTCGGCCCGGCTGGTTCTAGAAGCTTCCAGAAGCCGGCTCTTGTTCACGTGCGCCGAGCACGTTGCCGGCGTCATGGCGCGCGCGCGGCGTGTGAGTGACGCCGCTTCCGGGCTCGATGACAAAAGGGGATGGCGGTCCGGGAAGGGGCCAAGGGAGCGCATGCGCGGGGGGAGCCGGAGGTGTGTTGCATGCACGAGCCGCGCGCCCCAGGGGCCAGGCTCTCTGACAGGAGGGCGTCAGGCGGCCAGGGTTCAAGGCTCGACTTTGAACACCGCCCCTTACTGTCGAAAGCGCATTGTGTCTGCTGCCCGTGGTGGGGTCGCTTAGCAACGTCAACACCCCCTCCCATGGTGTGTTCATAAGCCCCCCACCCATATTGTGTGTGCTGTTAAGTTATGGGTTTCTGGTCTCTTCCCCCCCCTCCCCACCTATTTTGCTAGGGGATGGGTTGCTGGTCTCCCCACATATTCTGCTAGGGGATGGGTTGCTGGTCTCCCCACATATTCTGCTAGGGGATGGGTTGCTTGTCTCCCCACATATTCTGCTAGGGGATGGGTTGCTGGTCTCCCCACATATTCTGCTAGGGGGTGGGTTGCTGGTCTCCCTCCCCCCACATATTCTGCTAGGGGATGGGTTGCTGGTCTCCCTCCCCCCACATATTCTGCTAGGGGATGGGTTGCTGGTCTCCCCACATATTCTGCTAGGGGATGGGTTGCTGGTCTCCCTCCCCCCACATATTCTGCTAGGGGATGGGTTGCTGGTCTCCCTCCCCCCCCACATATTCTGCTAGGGGATGGGTTGCTGGTCTCCCCACATATTCTGCTAGGGGATGGGTTGCTGGTCTCCCCACATATTCTGCTAGGGGATGGGTTGCTGTTTAGCTATACACTGCCTAATTATACTGAAGGGCAGATAGTCATGTGCTCGGTTTTGATAACGTGTTGGATTTTTATGCATGCCTGCGAATGAGGGAAATACGCGGCGGCCTTAGTCCTTATGGGGCTGTCCCATTCTTTCAGACGAGGTGTTATGTCATAGGGGGTAGACATTGTCCCCTGCAGTCCTGGGAGATAATCGTTCCAAGTGATTCCGGTGGCAGTCCATATGCTCGTCACCTGTCACTGGCTGGGGGAGGGGAGATAGACACTGCCAAATGGCTGCTCCCTGTGGCCAGTCCCACTCGTCTAATCTTCTTACAACTAAAGACATGGGGCACTTGATAGAGATTGGGGATTATATTTCGGACCAGAAAATAACACATGGCCATCCCCCTTGTGTCGCCTTACAGCCTACTAGTGAGCTTCTCCCGTGGGAGGTCTGTGGGAACCTCCAGGGCAGAGGGTCTGCAGATGGCAAGTGCTGTGGATGGGTAGGATCTGGGAAGAATTGGTGTGGCAGGTCAGGGCCCAGAAGATGCATAAGGGCCCAGGACACCAGACGCAGCCACTGTGGGGTTAGCAGAGGGAAGGAGGCGGTAAAGAGGAAAGTCTTAGGAAATATCCTGCTCAGTGCAGGAGGGGGGGGGGGCTTGAACTCCTTGCGCTTGGTTTTTGCTGCAATTTCGTTGTCGCCTGGGTTTCTGGTGGTAATTTAATCCGTGGGGTCATCCCACATACGCGGCTTGGGCGTTTGTCTTGTTTGTGGCACCGAATTACTCATTGGCTGTTGCTAAGCAACGTTATTTCTTGGGGGCAGTTGGGCCGTTATGGGTGTGGTTTGGAGATGACTAAACACGATGCAGGTGGTGCCATGGTTACTGGATGATGTTGTGGCATTAACCGTCGTTTTACCGCGGTAGATTCTGGCCTTTGAAATGTTCCAACTAATCGCCTTCGAAGAAATTAACTGAACTGGAGACTATAATACATTTTGTGTTGGACTAATGTTTAGGTGTAACCTGGTAATTGCTCCACCACCTACCAGGCCACTGAGTGGAAGCGGGTGGTGCCTAAATAAGCCCTACCATTTAATTTCTTGCATCGGTTTTAGAAAGTAGGGATTCTCTAAGGGTTTAGTTTTTCTCCATAGAATCTTGACTGCTTTGACAAATCTCACTGACTTCCCTTTCAGATGCCTGAAGAAGTGCAACATGGGGAAGAGGAGGTGGAAACCTTTGCCTTCCAGGCTGAAATTGCTCAACTTATGTCCTTGATTATCAACACCTTCTATTCCAACAAGGAGATCTTCATGCGAGAACTTATTTCCAATGCTTCTGATGTGAGTAGGACACAGCTCTATAATGAATGTTAAACAGTTTTTATAGTTTTCCCTTTGACCAGTAGCTGGAATCACTTTGTTGCTGAGATTCGGGCCTGGTTAGAAAGGGGAGGGGGGAACTATGCAGTGGAGTCTGACTTCCAGAGGGTAAAGTTAGACTCGGAATTGTTTGCCAGGTGGGGTATGGGCATAATTGGCACACAATTCGCCCTCTAGCCACCTCCAAAAATGTGTTTCGTGGTAACTAGCAAAATTGCGCTGCCAACCAATAACCTTGACGTCATAGGATGTCATTAGCGTGCAAGCATTTGGTGATGGGTTCTGAGCGTATACCACTTTAGGCACTGGGCATGTTTGGTGCAGTAAAAGCTTCCCGGAGTAGTTTCTGCTTAGCTTTACCTCCAGCATGCATCTTGTTACAAGCTGAAACTATGATTGAGAGGGTGGCAACTGCCTAGTCCTGCGTTGGCCCCGTCGGAAACCACATGGTGGTTCTGATGGCATCTGCGCTTGCATGGTGTGGCAGAGCCCAGCATTGCAATCAGCCGATTCTTGCTGGGGTTGGATGGCAGCCCGTCAAAGGTGACCTTTATTTTTTTCCCTTCCCTGCTTTTGTAGGCGCTCGATAAAATAAGATATGAGAGTCTTACAGACCCAACCAAGCTGGATAGTGGGAAAGAGCTGAAAATTGACATCATCCCCAACCCTCAGGAGCGCACCCTCACTCTCGTGGACACTGGCATTGGCATGACTAAGGCTGATCTGATTAACAACTTGGGCACCATTGCCAAGTCTGGAACCAAGGCTTTCATGGAAGCGCTTCAGGTAACCTCTAGTGCCTGGTTTGCTATTGGAGTCTGTTTCAAGGCATTCCTGGGAATGGTTGCTCACTCGGTCTTGTGTTCATCTTGCAGGCTGGTGCAGACATCTCCATGATTGGGCAGTTTGGGGTGGGTTTCTACTCTGCCTATTTGGTCGCTGAGAGGGTGTGCGTCATCTCCAAACACAACGATGATGAGCAGTATTGCTGGGAGTCTTCTGCCGGTGGCTCTTTCACTGTCAAGGTAGACACAGGTATGTAGCGTGAAGGCCTGCTAATCTCGGCGCATCTTAGGTGGGGGTGGTGCAGTGTCTGGGGCAGCCTTGGCACATCTTGCTGTGTAACACTTATCTATGTTGTTGGTGCTTGGTTTTTCTGGTGACCCTGGGCTGGGCACTGCTGTAAGTAACATGGCATGGAAAACATACCCAGTGAGATAACTAGATGGTTGCGACTTCGCTTTTTCGTTGATGCTGCCTGAAGCATTAATCTTCTACGCTTACCTTTTTCTTGGTGGTGGCAGGTGAACCAATCGGCCGAGGCACCCGTGTGATACTCCACCTCAAGGAGGACCAGTCCGAATACTTGGAGGAAAAGCGTGTCAAGGAGGTGGTGAAGAAACACTCCCAGTTCATCGGTTACCCCATAACCCTCTATGTAAGCATTTACCCCTGGCCTGTTTAAAACACCAAGCCTTACTGAGGCGGACAGCTGCATGCTCTGCGTGTTCGTGGATTAGCTGCACACGCTAACCTTTGATCGCATGCATGCGGTTTTAAATCTCGCCTCCGAGGAGGTAGTCTACGTTTAGTCCGTGTATTTGGTGCATGTTTAAACCAGGCTGCTTGTTTCCTTTCAGTTGGAAAAGGAACGCGAGAAGGAGATCAGCGATGATGAAGCAGAAGAGGAAAAGGTGGAGGAGGAGAAAAAAGAGGAAGAGGAGGCGACTAAAGATGACGAGGATAAACCCAAGATAGAGGATGTGGGCTCGGATGATGAGGAAGATGGCAAAGACAAGAAGAAAAAGACCAAGAAGATCAAGGAGAAGTACATCGACCAAGAGGAGTTGAACAAGACCAAGCCCATCTGGACCCGCAACCCTGATGACATCAGCCAAGAGGAGTATGGAGAGTTCTACAAGAGTCTGACCAACGACTGGGAGGACCACCTGGCCGTCAAGGTACAACCAAGGGCTGCATAGATCCACTTGCGGGCATCCCGACCCATTGCTGTATGCGTGCCGATTAGGATGCTGAGGTTCTACATGAGTTTACTGTTCAGGCTTGCTCATTGCGTGTTGGGGCCACTGCTTGTCTGCTAAGTGCAACGGCCATCCATGGACTACATAGTCCTTGCTTGGAAAAGGGGGTGTTAATGGGTTGTATGGAGATGAGCAGTGCTGCTAACCTCTAACTTGTTTTTTCAGCACTTCTCAGTGGAGGGCCAGCTTGAGTTCCGTGCCCTGCTCTTCATCCCTCGCAGAGCGCCATTCGATCTCTTTGAAAACAAGAAGAAAAAGAACAACATCAAGTTATACGTGCGCCGGGTCTTCATCATGGACAGCTGTGACGAGCTCATCCCAGAATACCTCAGTAAGACTCCACAGCCTTTTATGGTATCCCGCTAAAATGCCCCTGCAGTGCGAGTTAAAACTAGCCAAGAAAGTGGTGCTTCTAGGGTCATTATTGGGCTTGGAGTGTTGTGTGTGCTTGGGATTGTTTGGTTTAGTGGTAGAATGGGTGTTGGGGTTAAATAGTGATTCGAATTGAGGTGACTTTGGCTAGCATTAGGGTAAGTGATAGGGTTATAGTTCGGGGTAAGGCTAATGTTGGATTAGAGAGTGTTTGGGTAAGTTATTTGTGGCGAGCTGGTGATGAGGGTGGAGATAGGTTCAAGTTTTGTGTTTTGGAGTAAAATGTACACAAAATGCTGAACTGTTAGTTAGCAACTTAAATTTGTGCGATGTTTAGTATGGATAGTTTTTAGTACATTGTTGGGTTACAGCCTTGGATTCTTGGGCGACTTTATTACTGACATATTTTGACTTTGGATTGTATTGAATGACTACATTTGAAAACTGATTTTTTTCGCTGGGGACATTGCTACTTTGCACTTGTCCCCATCCCTTCTTAGAGGAAGAAGGGGCTTGAGCCAGAAGTGCTGGACTGTAAATTGCATCTGCTCAGTTAGCCGAATTCACTAGCATATCCTTAGTCTGATGTGAATTCGTGGTGGAGGTTGGGTTTATGCACGCACCATGTCTCTGGTACCTAGTAGACTGCCTTCTCCAAGTCTCCAGCCAATAATCTGGTTGGGCTAGAAGGCTGGTTCGGTGTGAGGGGGGGGGGGGATACCCTTTGCTCAGTTATCAATGGCAGTGTTTGGTAATGCATTACACTCACTCTGGTGAAAGGCATGGGTTTGTGGAACTGTGCCAAGTATGCAGGACGACATATTTATTTGGGCGTGGGGAGAGTTCTTGGCCTACACAATATTCCATGAAGTTTCTGTCCCACCTCATAGCATGACAGAAGTGATCCTTTATCCAAGCAGCTTCAAAGGTGATGCATGCCCGTGTGGTTTCAATTTCAAACTTCATTTTTTAGACTTTGTGCGTGGTGTTGTTGACTCCGAGGACCTGCCCCTGAACATCTCTCGAGAAATGTTGCAGCAGAGCAAAATCCTGAAGGTCATCCGCAAGAACATTGTGAAGAAGTGCTTGGAGCTCTTCTGTGAGCTAGCGGAGGACAAGGAGAACTACAAGAAGTTCTATGAGGCTTTCTCCAAGAACCTGAAGGTGAGCTGCCAGTCAGCGTGGCTGACTTCTCTGATCAACCCTCCCAGGTTCAACTTGGGGCCTTCCTATCCATTTCTACCTGTGGTATTCCCCAGGGGTCTAACCTCTCTCCCTGGCTGTTTAACCAATACCTGGCGCTCCTTGCCTACTGTATTGCTGCACTCTGCCCCAACTTCCAGTGCTATGCGTATGGCACTCGGCTCATTTTCAGGTTACCTTCAGCCACTTATTCTCCCTCTAATCTGACTGTCCGCCTTCCAGGAGTGGTGTGCCGCCAATGATTTCTGCCTGAATGCCAGTAACACTGATTCTCCTTATTGGCACATCCACGCCCTCTTTCGTGTCACTCTCTGGCCGACTCAATGCTCTCCTCTGACGTCTAAAGTCACTACCAGCTGCACCTCGGGTATTCTTCCATTGCCCTCCTTACAGAAGCTCACTGTCTTTAGAGCTCTGGTTCTCTCTAGGCTGGACTATTACAGCATCCTTTCTAAATCCGCCTGCTTCTGCTCTCCAACTCGTCCAGAACAGGACTGTGAGACTTGTCCTTGGCCTCAAGCCCAGGGATTGTATCTCAGGACTGAAATCCCTGCACTGGCTCACAGTGGCTGTGAGGATTAAACCCTCTGCGTTGTCCTCAAGGCCTTCTGGGGCCTCCATACCTTCAACTTTCTTCCTAAATATCTTCCTTCTTGAGCTCTCCGTTCATCCGCCTCCAACTCCCTCGGGGTCGGTCACTTGAAGCAACGAGTTGTTGGTAGATCTTTCTTCTGCTGGGGCCTCCCTCCCTCTGGAACTTCCTCCCTGAAACTTGAGGCACATCATCTCTGGTTCTGGAAGCACCTCAAAACCTTTTGCTTTACTTCTGCTTTCTCCTCCCCCTCCCCTGCTGAAACTCCACTGGTTACCTGGCCACCCTCCGATCTTGGGCCTAGGTCCCCCTGCCAGTCGCACGCCTGCGCACTGCCTTCCTGGCAACTCCCGCACTTGACTGTTTTCTGTATCCTGACCGTCCCACTACCACTCCTGATGTCTGCACGTGCCACCTGCTGGCCATACTTTAACTTATATTTATTCATCTACTTATCCCGTGTACTGCGCTTAATCCTTTCCCATGCACTTGCACGATCTGAATGACGCCTAGTAGAGCCGTTATCTCGTCTTTCCTCTGTTCCGACCTCTTCGCGCCTTGAAACACTTGTGTGTATAGGTGCATCATAGATGCCATATCGTATCAATCTTCTGTTGGCTATTCTAAAGCATTGAAGTCCTAAGCGAGGAGACCCTTAGCCAGTATGTGCAGCTGAGCTTTGGCACACCCATTAACGTGGTGTGAATTTCATTGTCATTCTAGTGGGAGCGCCATTGTTCTATATTTATGTGGGCGATTTCCAATTGACCTAGCTACAGGCTGCCGATGAGCATCCCTGTTGTATTTTGGTGTTGCTTTTGCATCATTGGCTCACTGGCTGTTTCTTTGCTTCTTAGCTTGGTATCCATGAAGATTCTGCCAATAGGAAAAAGCTGTCTGAGTTGCTGCGTTACCACACATCACAGACTGGTGACGAGATGGCATCCCTTACAGAATACGTCTCTCGCATGAAGGAGACTCAGAAGTCCATCTATTATATTACTGGTGAGTATGCAGGTGCTTGCAGCACAAGAACCGCTTATTGGTATGGTGCATGGGCAGTGTTGTCTTTTGAAGCCTACAGCTGGAAGTTGATACCATGTTGAACAAGCAAGTTCTCCTGTGTTTTTGCATGTCAAACCACATTTTCTGCACTAGGACAATGTGGGGTTCCCCATCGCGCCTAATGTTGTCTTGATAAGATGGGGCATTGGTGTCTTCAGTTGGAAGATCCACACTTGCCAGACATGGCCCGACCTGAATACGTTATTTTAATTCCTAGGTGAGAGCAAGGATCAGGTGGCTAACTCTGCCTTTGTGGAGCGTGTGAGGAAGCGTGGATTTGAAGTGGTGTACATGACAGAGCCCATCGATGAGTACTGTGTCCAGCAGTTGAAGGAGTTTGATGGCAAGACTCTGGTCTCTGTCACCAAAGAGGGCCTAGAGCTGCCGGAAGACGACGAGGAGAAGAAAAAGATGGAGGAGAGCAAGTCAAAGTTCGAGAATCTTTGCAAGCTCATGAAGGAGATACTCGACAAGAAAGTGGAGAAGGTGAGTGCTGTAGTACAAAACACCTTGGGGTTTGGCAAAGGGCCTAATTCTGCTGTGAAGTCATACTCTAAAATCGTCTTTACTGTACTGTATAGAAAAATGTGCTTAGTTTCTTTGACACAATGCCCAAGCACTGCTCACGAATCGTTGCCATGGGCCTGAAAGTATGATCAATACAGTAGTGCCCAGGAAATGTGCATAGCAAACTCAAAGGAGCCTTTCAATTTATCTCTTGGATAGTGCAGTAACACTAAAGAATGGTTGCATTTGTTAAGCACGGCTCTGCCATGCAATTGATTGCTTCTGCGCTCGACTAGCTTATTCTGGCATCTGGCCCTATGGAGGCTGATTGCAGGAATTCCTCAAGTGAGTGCCTCTTGGCTTAAAGTTGTGTAGTTGGATCTGAGATGGGATAGTGTCCATGGGTCTTTGTTAGCTATTCCTGAAGGGGAATAGCTGAATCTGCACAAACATAAAATGATGTAGTATATTTGGTGTGCCACGCAGCAAAGACAATGCCACATCTTTGGACGAATCTGAATCTTTTTTCTTTACTTGTTTATTCAGGTGACTGTCTCCAACCGCCTGGTTTCTTCACCCTGCTGCATTGTAACAAGTACTTATGGGTGGACTGCCAACATGGAAAGGATCATGAAGGCCCAGGCCCTTCGTGACAACTCCACCATGGGCTACATGATGGCCAAAAAGCACTTGGAGATCAACCCTGACCATCCTATTGTGGAAACCCTCCGACAGAAGGCGGAGGCAGACAAAAACGACAAGGCCGTAAAGGACCTGGTGGTTCTACTCTTTGAAACAGCCCTGCTATCATCTGGTTTCTCGTTGGATGACCCCCAGACACATTCAAACCGCATCTACAGGATGATCAAGTTGGGCTTAGGTGAGTGGAAGGATGTTTGGCTGGTACAGGTGGTTGTGTGGCCATGGTGGTTAGTTGAGGTGCTGCGGGAGTCTTCTGACTGCCATGATTAATGGATTCTCATTTTCTGGCAATTTAGGAATTGACGAGGAGGACGTAGCTATTGATGAACCTGTGGCAGCCACGACGGACGAGATCCCACCCCTTGAGGAGGATGAAGACGCTTCCCGAATGGAGGAAGTTGATTAAATCATGCAGGCTATTTAACACGGGATTCTGCCACAGTTTCTCAAAGACTGACTCCTGTTCTAGTGTTTGTGCCCGTTTGTTTTCTGGAGGATGGGTTGGAGATATTATTGGGCATGGTAGGCCTTAAGCGAAGGCTTCTGCGTGCATCAAGACGTGTGGCTTCCAGTCAGCTGCTATGTTATAAATTGTCTTGAGGTAATGTGGTGCATGGGCTGTAGAGACCCATGATGGCCACTCCTGAGGTGGTGTACACCGCAGTGTCGGTTCTGTCCCCCCCCCCCATTACTGGATCCAACGTCTTGAATTCCCCCTGCATCTCAGACAGACCCAGCCACCCTCAATGGACTTTGGTCCGCTCTTCCCAGAAGTTGTATTTGTTGCAATTTTTGTTGAGATTAAAAGAATGCAGATTAAAAAAAAAATACGTTTTTACACTGACTTGCTGTCCCTGCCATTTCTTGTGCTGCCAAATGAGGGGATGCCACTAAAGTTACCTGCGACAGATTTGGGTATAGACTCTGCCTGCATTGCTTAGCTCTTATCAAATAATGCGTTTGGTGCCTGGGTAACTTGTGGACTCCCAACTTCTCGCGACAACAACTGCTTCCAAATTTCAAAAGATCCCCATGTCCTTTCCAGTTCCGTATGGTTGCCTCATTGCACTACCTCTAGCCCTAAATATTGAATTCTGAGCTCGAGCTGGCTGAGTCAATGTAGGTGGACTTTGAGAAGTAGTGCTTTGACCCCATCCTGAACAGCCCACCTTACTAGTGCTTGTCAAACGTTGCCTCCCTGTGACTGTGCTCATTGGCTCAGATCGTCAGGTTTCGGGCCGTTGCTTGTAGACTGGGAGCCTTTCTGAGAGGGGAGGTCTGGCTACGAAATGGCGATACTTGACAGACCGTGAGCAATCGTGCACTGGTCTACCTGCATAGCCTTAAGTGTTTGGGGTGCAGTCTGATCTGTGGTGCCCGGATTCCTGTCTAGGCTCTGGACCATAGAAGGCATTAGCAGCCCTCCAGTACTGGAGGGAACAAGGAAGCCATGACCAGCACCACAAGACCACCGAGCATAGATTGTAATCCGCTGCCGTCAGGGGTGCAGGGAGGGGGCTGGATGAACGTACTATATGGCAACTTTGTATACCCTTTTTCTTCCGATGTGACTTTATTGGGGCACATGTAGCAATAATTTTAACACTTTCTCTCTTCACCAGAGTGATTTGTTTTGCAGTTCTCTGCTCACTTTGACACAACACTTTTTATATTCCTATGCATGGAATGGTGGGTTACTTCGTGGATGGGTGCCACGCCCCACCTAATTACCTGCTCTGAAGTACCACCTGTAGTATTCAGGAGCAGTCTGCACCATATGGCGGGGCAAGGGGTTTCTTTTTCGGCTGTGAGGGAGTTGTAGGCTAGGATTCTGTCCCCTTCCGGTAATCGCCCCACGAATGCCATACTTTGCGTACAGGGCACAGCAACTGACCAAGCCAACATGCCGCTGGAGTGGGTCACGCCCTGCTAACCAACGTGTTTAGGAAGGAGACCAGGTTGTGTCGGCGTGGCAAGATCATTTTCAACAGTTGATGCCTCTTGTAACTTGTAGAAATGTAGGGCGTCCATAGGTGTGCACCTCCGCTGCCAATTCCCAGATCCCACAATGATCCCACTTCAGAGCAAGGGTTTGATTTGCAAGTCTCATCGTCAGAGGCCAGAGTGCTCAGAAGACAAATTTGTTATTCAAACTTGCTGAGCGTGGGGGCTTGCTCAACGTGTTTTGCTCCCCACGTCCCAAGGCTCTCCTGTTTCTAGGGGTCCCACCATGATGCCCACGGGCGGATTGCATCTGAACATCCTGCAATTCTGCGTGTAGATGGCGCTACATGGCATTATTTCACTCCACTCATGTTCCTCCAGCGGTACACCTCGTTTCGCTGCGCGCCGCACACCAGTGCACATCGCCTGCTGTATAGGGAAACGTTTAGTGCTTTAGTGCAGTGCATTGAAAGTGCGAGTTTCAACCTCATCCCACACTATTTTAAAATGAAGCTGTTCTAGAGCGGTTTCATTTTAAAATAATGTGGGATGAAGTTGAAACTCGCACTTTCAGTGCACTGAACGTTTGCCTAAACAGCAGGCGATGTGCAATGGTGTGCGGCGCACAGGGTGGATTAGATCTGCTGGGTGCTCCGAGCAGCACAGCCCCCCACCTGCGCGGGCCTGGCTGTGTAGTCTGCGTGGCTGTGGTGCCTGCATGAAGAACTCGCAGGACGTGTTGTGGTGCCTGCATGAAGAACTCGCAGGACGTGTTGTGGTGCCTGCATGAAGAACTCGCAGGACGTGTTGTGGTGCCTGCATGAAGAACTCGCAGGACATTTTATGTGCGTCCAGTTCGGCGCAGGCTGCCGCGCCCAAATGTCCTGGCCCATCCTCCAGCACTATGGCCACAAGCCCATAACATGTGGGATTGTAATTATTTATAACGCATTTAATTAGGTTTATAGGCGCTCGTACCTGAGCTATCCTCCCAGTAT
Organism: Ambystoma mexicanum; assembly: GCF_040938575.1. Lineage (NCBI taxonomy): Eukaryota > Metazoa > Chordata > Amphibia > Caudata > Ambystomatidae > Ambystoma > Ambystoma mexicanum. The sequence goes on from NC_090928.1 coordinate 1,257,495,347, forward strand.
ACCCTGATCACTACATCACATTTTCAAAAAATACCGTTAGTCATATTGCAGGCTCTAGTGGTATAACGTGACTGGATACCGTCGGGCGGGAGGGTTTGGAAAGGGCATACTGCCTAGTTCATGTTCAATGCTGGAATAGTCATCTAGATGGCACCGCATGACAAACCATCGTGGGGAAAAACGAAGATGGCAGTGTGAAGGAAAGGTAGGCTAAGGTGAAAACTAAAATGATAAAGGGACGAAGGTGGCAGTGCGGATCAAGTTTAGGTGTTGTAGGCAACCATTTTCCAGATCAGTCCTGATCGGCGCACCCTCGTACGGCACGAGGCTTCCCTCGCACGATTCCACACCAGACCCTGGCAGTAATGTAGCAGCAGACCCTGTAGTAGCTGGATTCCCCCACACCCTACCAGACTAATCCAGGCACCCTCTTTCAGATCCCCCCCACCCCCCCGAGCACCGAGAGACCATGTACATGCAGAATAATGGCAGGACCCTGCAGGCTGGCTGATGTGGGAGGTGGTTTCACTCTATGGGGGTTCTTTGGTAACCTGTTTTACTTGCAGGTGTTCTGCTAATGTTCTTGTTTAAGCAGAAGTCTGCATTGCGAAGTGTAGCCTACTGGCCTAATGTTTGTCTCGATGGCCAGCATAGCCATATGGCTACGGCTGGGGAATGAGGGTTTAAATTCACATAGGAATTTGGCCACGAGTTTTAACGGAAACTGGGCACACATTATCCATGTAATTTTCCTTGGTGATTTCAAAGGACGATGGTACGTAAGTTTAGTATTTGGACGAGCCTTCTTTCTGAGGCGAAGAAACCTGCTTCTTTGCAAGTCTGCGATTGTCTGTCTGTGGGTTTAACTACAATATCGCATCATGCTTTTTTAATTTAAAAGTTCGGTCACAAATATGCCATTTTACTAAGCAGGAATTGCTCATATTTGCCAACAAATGTCAACCTGGGTTGTTCCAAATTCTACTACAAAGCAACTCGTTGGGAGGGGGATCTTGACCTCCCTTCCAAGAAACCTACTTCCCAAGTGCATTGCAGAAGAGTAGCGGTTTGTGGCAAAATAAAAGGAGTCTCGAAGTTCTATTTGCAGTAGTGCAGAGCCTGTATGAGGGCCCCAGTAGACGGCGCTTCTGCGCTTCAGGTTTGCAAGAGGCAGCCAAGCGTCTGTCCCTCTGCTCTGAGTCTATTGACACATTAATTTTAAATCCTAGGCAAATTCATCATTTTGGATCATAATCACCAAGATCCTGCACATGGCATATACATTTGCATGGTCCCCTACTACGCGTCTCCCAGTACGAGATGTGCTGTTCAGTCTGATGGTTGCTGGAGCAACTCAGTAAGACTGCCTAATCGGCGTACTCCTACAATGTATGCAGGGGTTGTGGGTTGTCCAATCTAACCTGTAGCTCTTGATGTCTTGTACTTCAGTGATCGCTCACCAGTGACCAGGCTGGCTAGACTGCTGTTCAGTCGCTTTGTATCGGGGGTCCAACCTTAAGCTTGGAGTGGATGGATTACCACTGCCATCAACTGATGGCAGTGGTAATCCATCCTGGACCTATCTTGCCTGAACTCCAATTTTATAATGATACTACTTAGTGACCCTTCCAATGACCCTCTTAGTAGACTCTGGATTATTTCCCCTTGTTACAATTGTTTCTCCAGCATGGGGTCTGGCATGGATTCACATGCTCATGAATATTCCCTGTCAGGCTGGGAATCCTCAGTAAAGAAAAATCCGTATCAGTTTAGTTTCTGATATGTCTTTTGTAGTAGTAACCAATCGCTGATCTCTGCGTCATACTGACCACAGACAATGACTGCCATCTCCCTAAGCCCCGCCTCCGGCAGCCATCTTCAGATTTTTACCGCACGTTCAAGTGTTGGGATCCTCGTGCTATTGCTTTCGAGCTGTAGTGCTTTTTTCACACTTTTTTCTTAGGAAGTTGGCTCTTTTTCGGTCAAAAGAGCCTCAAGCTCCATCGTTTTCTTTATCCGATCAACGGGGACCCGTGTCAGATTCTTCTACGCCCCTCAAGGGTGAAGATTTCGTCGAACCACGCTTTTGGAGGACTCCAGAAGTTTCTCAGGCCCATCGCGATCATGGCCCAGGAGAAGGAAAGCTCGACACCCGGAAAGCTGTTCAGGGTCTGCCCTGGATGCCAGCTTCAGAATGTCTTTAAGGAGGACGAACAATCCCTTTGCCTCTACTGCCTGCATGAGGACAAGACGCACGTGGAGAAGGACTGTGCGTTTTGCAGCAATGTCTGAGCGGACCATGAAGGACCGCCATCTGCGTCTCGCCAACTGGCTGGAAGGGAAGAGCCCATTGGGCAAGAAGAAAAAGTCTGCGATCTAAGACCTTTGAGGGTGCCCTGGCAACGGGGGTCCAACAGAAGGTCAAGCACCGCAAGTCCGCTGGCACCGGGAGCGCCGAACGGTCGGGCTCTACAGGTGGCAGGCAGGGCGCATCCTTCCCGGCGCCATCAACCACGAACCAACGCTCTGGCTCGGGTAAGAGGAAGTCCGAGCACCCGGCGAAGCTCCTGGAGAGAGCCCGGTCGAGCTTGAAGGCCCCATTGGAGGGGGAGCGAGGCTGTGACCCCCCCCCCGACCAAAGGAGAAGGCAGTAAGCACACCTAAGGTGGTGAAAGCCTTGATCCACCATCGAGACAGTCGCGGCGGCCCTGGCTCAGCCTGTGGAGGCTACACCAGTGGTGGTGACCTCGGGGCCCAGAGTCTCCCTGCCACCGCAGAGGGAGTCTCTTTCATGCCCATCGACAGGACCCCCCCGTGAAACCTCCAACGGAGAAGCGGGACAGGAGGTCGTCGTGGACTCGGCCTCAACCTCTGAGGAGGAGCTGTTCGAAGTCTTAGGCCACGGCATTGGCGTGGAAGACCAGCCCGTCGGGGCGGATCCAGATGTAGGAGACGACAAATGTCAAGGGTGCCGACGGGGCTCCTGACCGCCCGTCGGAATCCCCTCAACCAGTGCCGCAAAACAACTCGGCGGCCATTTTGTTGGCTATACAGTCCTTATGCTCGGAGATGAGGAAGGGATTGCCGTTACCACCAACGGAGGAACCGCTCCCGATGGGGGACCCGGAACCAGGCCCTTCTGGGAACCCTCCTCTTAAGAAGATGCATCCTCCACCTCCTTTTCAGCCATCGCGCCCTGCTCAACCCTCCTCCACGACCCGTGGGGGTGATGCGGGGACTGACACGGCTGCGATGGGTACAGACGACTAGGTTTACGATGAGGATCTTCCGTCGTCACCTCCTCCCCGGGCTTCCCCGACCGACGAGATTGGATCGTTTCATGCCATGATCGCCAGGGCATCCAAGCTTTTCCAGCTCTGCCCGAAAGAGAAGGAAGGTTTCCTTTATCAACGGCGTGAGACCAAGAGGAAGACGGTCCTCGCTGTACCTCTACTGGACGATATCTGGGATGAGGGCCTCGCCCTCAAGAATCCATCCACAACGCCTGCGAGAAGGGATCGGTACGAGAAGTACCGGGTCCCGGATGTGGCCCCCTTGTGCCTTTGGGCACAGCTGACCCCGGACTCGGTCGTCTCCGCGGCGGTCAGGAAGGGGGGGGGCTCGACCTCTACGTCAACCTCCCCGCCGGACGGCGAGGGAAAGAAATTGGACACGATGGGATGCAGTCATCTCATCGGCAGCGACGACAATTAAGGCTGCCAACGCCTTGGCTATCGTAGCCCGCTACGACAGCCAACGCCTTGGCTATCGTAGCCCGCTACGACAGAGTTGTGGTACAAAATCGCCCCCCTGCTGGACTTCTTACCAGACGACAAGAGGGTGGAAGCCCTAGAGATCCTGCAGGAAGGAGAAGTGGCGTCAGACCACGCCATTACGATGGCGACAGACATCGCTGACACAGGATTTCGCCAGTTGGGCAACGGCGTGTGCCTTAGGCGGCGTGGATGGCTCAAGGCAATGGACTTCCGTCAGGACGTGCAGACAAGAGTCTTGGACATGCCGTTCGGGAGCAACCTGTTTGGGAAAACGGTGGACGATTCCCTACAAGCCATCAAGACGGAGACGGCCTGGGCTCTTGGTGTTCTCCAACACTGACGGCTGCCCTTTCGGAGCGGCGGAGGCAAGCAGGGTGCCTCCAAAGGTTCCGGCGGTGGATTTTGCACCTATCGTCAAGTGGCCTGTTCGTCGCCGCAGGAAAACTACAGGGGACGAGGCAAGTCGGGCGGACTCTGCCGTCGTCGCCAGGGAGGACAAGGCGGCAAAGCCTTGTCGAAAAAGGACTGAACCGCCCGTGGGGTCGGGCACCCACTGAAGCACCCTGGTGGGAGGCCGGCTGGCGAGCTTTGTCAGCGTGTGGGAGTCCATCTCCACCGACCGTTGGGTGCTGGACGCCCTGGCCCAGGGTCACGCGCTCGAGTTTCTAAAGTGCCCGCGCATCCCCCCGTGGCAGGAAGGCACATCACGTCCCTCAACTTCTCTTGGGAGGTAAAGGTGATGCTCAAAAAAGGCACCATCGAGCTCGTCCCAAAGAGGCTTCTGGGCTCCGGAGTTTACTCAAGATACTTCCTCGTGAAGAAGACGGGAGGATGGCGTCCCATCCTGGACCTACGACGACTGAACAAATTCATCAAGGCACAGAAGTTCCGGATGGTCACCCTCCAGCACGTCCTGGGTCAACTGGAGGAGGGCGATTTCCTGTAGTCGTTGGATTTGGAGGATGCCTACTTCCAAATCCCCATCCTAAAGAACACCGAAAGTTTCTCAGAATCGTGGTCCAAGGGCGTCACTACCAGATCAGAGCCCTTCCCTTCGGATTGAGGTCGGCAACCAGGGTGTTCACCAAGTGCCTTGCACCGATGGCGGCGTGGCTGTGCCTGGAGGGGATCCACGTCTACCCCTACCTGGACGACTGGCTCACCCGAGCAAAGACGAAGGAGCTTGCCGCGGAGCACACGGCGAGGACCGTCCAACTACTCACGGACCTGGGATTCTCCATAAACTACGCCAAGTCCCACCTGGTGCCCGCGCAAGACGCACTTTCTGGGAGCGAAGCTCGACAGTGTCGCCTCTGGCCTCTCTGTCAGAGGAAAGGACGAGGGCCATCTTGCGCAAGGTGCAGCGGATGCTGGTTGCGGACGCAGCCAGGGTGAGGTCCATCAAGTCCCTCCTTGGAATGATGTCTTGCATTTATCTCATCCGCCTGTGCAGGCTTCGGATGCGCCCGTTACAGGAGTTCCTGGACGCTCGCTGGATCCAGACAGGCAGCTTCGAGGACAGGATCACACTCGACGAGAGCTTCCGACGAGCGATGCGCGCGGGTGCCCCACCACCGGATCTGACGGCGGGCATGGACTTCCAGACCCCAGGCCACCGGAAGACAGTGACCACGGATGCCTCCCTGGAAGGGTGGGAGCGCACACCGAAAACCTGCACGCAAGGGGTCTTTGGCTGCCAGTGGAGAAGTCCCTCCACATCAACGTCCTGGAACTCTGTGCAGTGTTGGGCCCTCAGGTCCTTTCTTCCGTCCCTCAAGGGCAAGGTGGTGAGCGTCTTCACCGACAACACCACCACCATGTTCTACATCAGGAAGCAGGGCGGTACCAGATCCCCAGCCCTGTCCAAGGAGGCGCAGGATCTGTCATTGGGCCGTCGCCCAAGGGATGTTTCTGGTGTAGTTTCATCTGGCAGGAATAAAAAACACCATCGCCGACTCGCTCAGCAGAGAGCTGCGCTCGTGCCATGAGTGGGAACTACGACAGGATCTAGTGGACCGCCTCTTCCGACGGTGGGGCACACCCCAGATCGATCTGTTTGCGACGGCGACAAACTCAAGTGCCAGAAGTTCGCGAGCAGGTTTCCCCAGCCGAGGAGCATGGGCGATGCTTTTTCGTTCCCCTGGGAGGGCCTGTTCCTGTATGCGTTCCCTCCATTGCCGCTGCTGATCCGGCTCATCAACCAGCTCAAGAGGTCACGGTGAAGGATGATCCTCGTCGCAACTGCATGGCCGAGGCAGATATGGTTCCCGGACCTTCTGGACTTGTCAGCGTCCCCGTCAATCAAACTACCAGTGGACGCGGATCTTCTCTCCAGGGAAGGAGGCGCCATCCTCCATCACGACCCGAAGTCGCTGAACTTGCAGGTCTGGCCCCTGCAGCGTTAGTTTGGAGGTTACGACATACCGGCTGACTGCAGAGAGGTTCTTGCAAAGGCCAGGGCGTCTTCAACTCTTAAATGCTACGGACACAAATGGAAGAGGTTTTCTGTCTGGTGCTACGCACAGAAGATTAACCCTCTACGGATTACGGCTCCTCAAGTACTGCCATACCTACTGACGCTGGCCAAGGCTGGACTGGCACACGCTTCCATCAAGATTCATCTTGCTGCGATCTCCCGATACACCAGAACCATGGGACGGACGTCTGTGGTCTCGTCTGGTGAAAGAATTCATGAAGGGACTGTTCAGATCGTTCCCGCCTGTGAAGGCCCCAGCCCCGGCGTGGGAGCTCAACGTGGTGCTGGCCAAGCTCATGGGACCTCCGTTCGAGCCTCTGCACTCAGCTCCGTTGAAGTTCTTGTTATGGAAAACATCATTTCTTGTGGCCATCACCTCCGCACGACGGGTGGGAGAGATCCAGGCCCTTTCCTGCAAGCCCCCGTACTTGACTTTTCACGACATAAGGGCAGTGCTCAGGACGCACCCCTCCTTCATGCCCAAGGTGCCGTCGGACTTCCACCTCAACGAGCCCTTGGTGTTGCTTGTTTTCTTCCCGTCGCCGGCTGGAAGGACTTTGCACTCGCTGGATGTGGCTAGAGCGCTGAAGTTCTACGTGGGCTGCACAAAGAGTTTTCGGAAGACGTCACAACTTTTTGTGAACTTTAGACCTGTCAATCAGGGGAAGGCTCTCTCGGAGGCTTCCATTTCCAGATGGCTCTCCGGCTGTATCATGTACTGTCATCGGTTGGCAAACCGACCGCTGCCTGCCCATCCGGGCCCATTCCACCAGAGCGATCGCAGCTACCACAGCGTTCCTATCTGGTGTGCCCTTGCTGGACATCTGTAGGGCTATGTGGAGGTCGATGCACACCTTCACGAAATTCTACTGCGTCGATCGGGATTCCAGGGAGGAGTCCAGGGTCGGCCAAGCAGTGCTGCGCAACCTGTTCGCTTAAGGTGAGCCTGGTGAGGAGGTAAGAATTACTTAATGTTGAGTTTTGGATGTAATACTTAATGTTGAGCCTTTGCCACCTCCCGTGGTTACTTCGTGTATACTTATATGTATTCTTTTATTCATGAGCATGTGAATCCATGCCAGACCCCATGCTGGAGAAGGAACAAGTTACTTACCTGTAACTGTTGTTCTCCAGCATGGGTCTGGCATGGATTCACATGCGAACCCTCCCGCCTACCCCTCTGCGGCTCTTCACTTGGTCATACTCCCACTTCACGTGCTACCAAATCTGAAGATGGCTGCCAGAGGCGGGGCTTAGGGAGATGGCAGTCATTGGCTGTGGTCAGTATGACGCAGAGATCAGTTACTACTACGAAAGACAGATCAGAAACTAAACTGATTTTTCTTTACCGAGGATTCCCAGCCTGATGGGGAATATTCATGAGCATGTGAATCCATGCCAGACCCATGCTGGAGAACAACAGTTACAGGTAAGTAACTTGTTCCTTCTGCTGCGTTTTTACTGCGTTTTGCTGTGCTGTGCCCTGTAGGCAGACAGGAGTCTGTTTTCCATGACTGCTGAGCTTACAAAAGCTACCTGGCAGTGTTTTGGTGGTTGGCGTCTGGCGACCGACACGCTACTTCTCAGCGCACTGCAACATTACCATCGGGAGTACCTGGAGGCACTTGGAAATACAAAATTCAGTTTGGTGCAGATTTCAGTCTGCCCCAGTCCCTGTTGAACGTGTTTTACAGAGGAGCTGCAGCTATGGTACTTGGAGTGGTGACTGACTTTAATTTTAAAGACAGCCCTTAACTTCCTGCGTGGAGCGTGGTGCAGAGCTTGGTCTGCCCAGTCCCCCCAAGGCATCCAGCTGATGATGCAGCGCAGCAAAGCGGGAAGCAAGGGTTTGCACGGAGCCCAAACGCACCACAAAGCACTTCCAACACTGCCGAAAATTGGAAAATGGAACACCCCTTGAGGTAAGCATACACCTGATGAACATTGGTGGTGATGCAGCTGGTTTTGTTGACGGCGACTGCATTGTACCGTCGGTTGCCTCATTAGTGCAAACAACTCTTTGTGTTCCGTAGGATGCGAGAAAAATCGCTCTGACACCCAGTTAACTAACTCGGAACGTATAAGTAAACTAGCTAATTCATCAGCTGTGTTAAATTGAGACCACCGTCCTCCGTCTATGTAGACGCATGCAGTGCTCCTTTTGATTTCATTATAACCGACAGACTCAGACCTGTTAGAGATCCGGCTACCCCTGATGTAGCACCGACGGAATTTCTCTTGCTGATGGCGCCTCAGCTAAATCAAATTGCTCACGAGTGCAAATGGGTGCAAAATTGAATAATGATCATACAAACCTGCTCCTCCTCCCTTTTCTGAGTAGATTGCAATTTCACCATGCAAAAAGATTCACTTGTGTAAATCCATGGAGGCTGACCACAAACAACTCTTTGCGCCCAGGCTCTGAAGGAAAAATCGGTACGTGTAGCCAGCCATGAACAGTCTAAAAAAACCACTCAAGATTTTCTATGGTGGTCGGCAGCGATCAAGCAAAAGAAACCGATGTAAATGAAGAAAACAATGGGTAAAAAACATTTTTGATTTGCCCGTAGTAGACAAGATACCTAGTCATACTATAGCAATTGATGTAGTGGCCCGGGTAGCCTGCCTGTCAGATTAAAAGCAGATTTTCTATTGATGCGAGAGCGCCTAGAAGCCAGCTACTTAACAAAAATATGCAACAACGCCCAAAAAAGATTGCTTGGCGAAATTAGACAAGCATCTTACAAACGGAAGTACCCTGCTTACAAATGCTTGGTCTTCAACTACAGCACGTGCTCACTTGGATTCGCCAGATCATAGGCAAATTGTGGAAAAGGGAGTCGATATAAATCGATGCCCGCCCAAAAAAGTACATGCTGTGCGTGCCAAAGAACCTTCTACACCCAGCCTACACACTTCAACACATCAAGGAGAAGCTGGAAACAAATCAATTAACAAAAGAAATCTATCACTAGAAGCAGGATTACAAATCCATAACGTATTGGCAGCCACTTCCATCACCCTCTTACCATTTATGAAGCTGTAAGTCTTTCAATGACTTTGCGTGACAAAAGGTCCCCCTTTTAACAGCAAATAATGAGCTTCTGGCCTCTGGAAAAAATCACCGAACACCTCACCCAAAGGCTCGGCTATGAAGCTGATATCTCAAATGGCAATCTTGTCTTGTTGAGGTTACAAAACAGTGTAAAATCTGATCTAATAGAGGCGGTACAAAGTGGCTGTGACACAATGTGTCAACAAGACAGTCGGGTAGCCCATGCACATGCAACTGTACATACAAAGAAAAAAGGCCCCAGGCACCGGCACACGATCTACAAGTGGCTACGCAAAAGGTGAACGACCACCAAAACAATCTGAAGCACAGCATTAGTATTGAGGCGCAAACTGTTTGACTCAATACAGGAAATACACTTGATTCTCAAGGTCCAACAATCGAGGAGAAGAAATTGTGCCATAAAATGCAAGTGCAACATTGGCTGCACCAAATTTAGTTGGAGCACCTGCAGATAAAGCTGTCCCTGGTACAACTGGAACTTAATGCAAGGTGACCCGAAAGCCCAGAAACACCCAGTGGATTATGATAAAGGGTGACGTCCGACACGCCCTGAAATCCAAGATTTAACTAACAAGCTATCATTTGGAATGTTTACAGGAGCAGCTAAAACACTACAAAAGGCAACTGGTTCAACTGCTAAAGTAAAAGACCAATGCAATGGTCTTTTGAAAAAGCCCAATCTAAGACCAGTTGCTAAACGAGCTTGTACTAACGAAGCAAAGAAATTCATCAGAAACCTTACTACGCCACCTCAGATTGGGATATTCGAGCATAGCAGCACGGAGTCAAAAAAATCAACCAGCCAACCGTACAGAATGAAGTCACTGAAATTCAAGCAGCCTCTAATCCTCATAAAAGATCAAGAGTGGAGGATGATTCAAATTCTAATTTATCTAGTGGTCTCTGTGAATTCTCAACCTATTCAATAGATGAGGACTCGCAATCGGATGCTATTTTAGACATTTCTGCTGGCGATTGAGACCCTCTGCTAATTTCTAGTCACTCAGTGAAGCAGAAGCCAACTGCTAATGATTGGAGTGCGGACAAAAAAGAAACCAATTCAACAGTACCTTTTAAAGTCTGTTCAAGAGTAAAAGAAAATAAAGTTAACATACCCAAGAAAGATGAAAACCATAAGACAATACACAATATCAAAGCTAAACCCTAAACAGACTAAAGCCCAATCTTTACAACAAGAACATTCATCAAATGTATTTGGAAGAAAGTCGTCAAAACAGTCAAAAAATCCAGCTGTGGAAGCTGGAACTAGAGAACATTCTAGAGGGGGAAAAAAAAATGAAGTAAATCTAAACGGGATCAACCATGAAGCTGCTGCATAGCTTTCTGGCGCTACGTACAATTAGATCAGACGACACAGCAATTGTGGACTACAAATAGCTCAGAATGGGTGATTTTGCACATGAAATCCAAGTTTATGTCCAAGTCTTTACTTGAGGCAAAAATTTTTTTTGGTTTTGATCTGGCTCTACATGAGGTGTCTACATCTCAAGAGACTCACGAGACTTGCAAATGGAACAAACTGCAAATGAAGAAAAGAGCGGAACTATGGGAGTAATTTAAAGTAAATTCAAAATTAGTCATGAAATGAAGATATTTAAGCCACCCACCTGTTGACCTGGAACACTTGAGGCTTTGTCCATCTATTCCAAAATGACTGCCATTTCAATGACAAGAACTTTGTAATCTGTCTTCAGGAAACCTGGCTTCGAGAAATTCCTATACGGGATGGCTATTCAATTTATTTAAATGCTGCTGGAAAGAATCTATTTGGACGGCTGTTTTCAGGACTAATCACAATGATCAAACAACTGTAGTTGGAAGGTAATTAGCTCGTCAAATCCAAATATGTTTGTACAAGTTACCATTTTACAACAGTCTCATCATTGGGTTGAAACAGTTAATGATCATAAATATTTATTGGAACCCTGCAATGATCTCCCCAATAAAATGTATTTCCTCAGGAACTGCACAAATTGACTGCCTGTTAGCCTTTGATGACCCATTCATCTTAATATGTGGGGATCTAAATTATTCTTGGTTCAATGGCTCAAAAGATCGTATTAATCCAAAGGAACAAAATAATCCTGTCCATCGGTCAGATCGTGGCTCTCGATGGGCAAATGAGATGGCTCTAAGACAATGCGAAATGTTAAATGGTTGCACTAAAGGTGACATCCGAGCAGCATTCACCTGGCTCCAAGGCTCATGTAAGAAGACACAGACTACATCTGGGCCTCAAACATGCTAAGTAAAATCTCTGAATTAACAACGTTGATGACGGCAAAGAGTGACCATGATGCTTTGATGCTGGCCTGAAGAATCTGTGAATGTAAGTTACAACACATGCCTGTCTATAACAGTGGAAAAAATAGACTACGGATAAATGCTAATCAAATAAGCAAAGTAACATCCAATTTCATCAATGCTGAGGATTTTGATGACCAGGTCAACCATAACGCACTATCATAAACAAGTTTCTCGGAATGCCAGACTGCAATGTACCAGTTCTACATCATTCATAGGGCATACCTCACCCCAGAAGTTATCTCTAGATTCAAAGGAGCGAGAACCACCAATTGCCCCAAATGCAACCAACCCCACGCAGGGATGACCCACATGTTCTGGGGTTGCCAGGTAATACAATCCTTTTGGGCACAAATCAAGGCAAGGGTAGTAGAGTCGGACACGCTTTGGACGTGCAGACACCAAGGGCGTGCATCCTGGGAAGATACCCTAAAAACAAAAAGACCAATCCCTTAAATTTAAAGACCTAATGTACATTCTAGCAAAAAGACGTATTTCCATGGGGTGGAAAAGCCCCCAGTGTGTCGTCATGGTGGGAGGACCTCTGACGATGGTCGGCAGCAGAAACGGGGGCCTGGGAGAACGCGCAGCGACAACAGAAACTGGACACCTCTGAATATCTACTACAATGGGTGGCACTCACGGTGTGTCTATTCCACCCTAGAGGGGCGAGCTCCTCTGACGGGGACATAGACAGTCCATGATAACAGCCGGTGCTGATTGATCCTAACATTTAAACCGTGTGTCTTGGAAGTTGGGGGGGGGGGGTAAAGGAGAGGGGATGGTTGAGTTTTTGACTGAATCAGAAATTACATTAAGGTTGTATTGTTATCAAAATAATAAAATACATTAAAATAAAAACTGGAGTAACTGAAGCTTGACCTTGAAGGCCTGCTGGATGAGAAGAATTGCTGTTGCTCTCCTTCACAGTCTGAAAGCTGCTGTGTCTCCAAGGGCTGACCCAGAGAGGACCTGGTAAGGTGCCCTCTTCCCGAGCTACGAGGGACCATCATGCACCAGCTGATCTTTGCCAAAGCTTCCTGGTAGACAGACCTTCGACATGCTGCCGAGACGGGGACTACCGCGGAATCCCAAGGAGAAGCGGCCGGACTGTTGTCCGCCACCGTCAGCGACCGCCGTAGCTGACCGGAGCAGCAGCACTCCCGTTTGCCTAAGAACTTCATTTGATCCAAGGACGCTCTCATCTGCATCGCTGCCCGCTTTATCCCGCTGGAGAAGGCCCAACCGTCGACGTGCCGAGGAGCATCTGCCGGTGGGTTTCCCGCCACCTGAAGACCAGAGACGCTGACGACTCGACACCCTTGCTGGGCCACAGTTCTTCATCATCTCTTTGCGGTCCAGACTATCGTCACCAAGCTGCCCCACACGCCTCTTCCTTGCAGGACGCCAACGCTCCGTCGTCGTCGTCTACCACCGCTAGGAAAGAAGCTGCCACTTCACTGCCGTAGTTCACCCTGTTCTCCGTCAGACGTTCGACGACCCATGACTCCTGCCTCAAAGGGAGGGCACTCAAGATGGGCCGTCGATTTCCCATTGACGAATGCTACAATTCCAGGTACATTGGGGCTGTAGTACTATTGTAGAGGGAACTAAGACTCATAGAACAATATATGGACTGGGCTTGTGATACATCTTTCCTTTACAGGTTGCCCAGGTGGGGGGATCGCCACACAGAACTGTGTCTAGGTAGCGGGACCAGTATTCTGCCAATTGTTCCAACCAACTGCTTTCCTCCTATTTTCTATTGTTGGTTTCCTTTATTAATTTGATCTGTGTGAAATTTAACCTGAGTACAGTTGATGTGTGGACATTCCTTTGTGGGGGCTTGGGGACTACACTGTACTTAAGAACCAGCCTGCATCACCTCCTGAGAAGCTAGGCCTTGATTGCTCGACCATAGCTACCAAATAGCGAATCTTGGCTGGGGTCCTCTGTGCCTCTCCTCTGCCATATAGAGAGCAGAAGTACAGACAACCCCCCACCCCCCCCCCCTCCAGTCTTTACACTGGCCTTGCCTCCTGTCGCCGGGGCGAAAGGAGGCCAAGGCCTTGATGGGCAGTGAGGCCTGCGTGGGAGCGGTCCACACTAGTGATGACTACCTCCAGACAGGGTATCCTATTTGCTAGCAGGTTGGCTGTAAGGGTGGGGGCAGCTGAACCCCCCCCCCCCCCCCGGCCCAGCCCAGCCCACTTCAGATGGGGGTCTCTGACAGCACTTCCCTCTGGGAACCTCTTCATGGCTCACACGCATTGTTTGGTCCATCAACTGGGAAGCCTCTACAACCAGCAATTATGTCTTACCACCACCGCAGTATATACCTGGTTTGAATATGACCACCGTGACATAATGCTTTTGATGGGTCATGTTATGTCAAATCATACAGTGACATGATACAGTTCTGAACCACCCGCTGCCATGATACTAGCCCCAATTCATGCTGAATATAGACAAGTGGAGTGGCCATTGGTAGTTTTGGCAATTACTTCCAGAGGGTACTTTCTACGCGCTCTACAGACTCCCAATCCAGATTCAGAAGCTCAAGCCTGTATAATAAAGATGGTAAAACCTTGCCATTATAATAGTTAATTAACGGGTATATCTGCATACATTGGGTGAGTCGTTTTTATTTCATTTGGCGTGTACTTGCAAATAAGAACCCCAAATATATCATATTGTTTTTCTTATTTCTGAGAAACCATGGTCCAGCCTGCTTCAGCCTTCGATTAGAAAATCATATTTGCTGTTTGCTGGTGTTTATGATCAGGGTGTTCTCCCCCAGATAGAATGTCAAACCATGTGTTGCTCTTTGCAGACCAAAAGGTGTCCTATCAAAAAATACAATATCGTCTGCAAAGCGCAATAGGGGGATTTTCAATTGGCCCAATCTCGGTGGGTAGTTTACGCAAGCCTCAAGGCTCTCTAGGATGTGGGGTGGATATTAATAAAGACAGGGTGGAGGAACGGATCCCTGTCTGAGACCAATATTATACACTGCTGGTGCCCCCATGATTGCTGCTGGTGCCCTCATGATGGCTTCTGGTGCCCGCATCTCCTGTGAAAACTCATTATGTGCCCCCACTGTTGCTGGATGTGTCCCTAGAACTATTGCCATACCCTGATGTGCCACATCTCATGCTGATAGTGCCATGACCTACGTCACCCCTAAAAGTACACTTATTAAGGCTACAATTGCCCCATGACCACGCTCCGATGCGCTCTCATTAATACACTGTCACTCCATGCGCTGGACATCCGTGACCTTATTTGCAACTCCAACCTGGACCTGCTAATTATCAGACCTGGCTCCATTAGGCCTCAGGGCCTGCTCTTGCCCTACCTGTGGAGGGTACACAATCTTTAGACAAGACCGGGGTGCACAGAAAGGAGGGGCAGTGGAACTGACCGCCAAGGAGTCCACCTCCATCAGGAGAGTTCAAGGTGACCTTGGACATAACTGCGACTACATGCTCGTTAAGATTAACCCGTCACCTAATTGCACTATTACCCTCCATAATGCATACCGCCCTCCTGGGCTGGTCACAGAGTTCCAAGATGCCCCCCTTCATGCCCTTGCTGACAACCTAAACAAATCTACCATGTCTATCCTCATGGGAGACATGAACCTGGACCTAAATGACCCTGCAGACGGGCACACAGCTTCACTTAACAATACTCTCTCCATACTGTTCTTCAAACAAGCAGTGACAGAACCCACCCATAGCAAAGGACGCACCTTGGACTGGATATCCTATCACAACTGCCCTCCCTCCATCTCAGCCATCACACCCATTCCATGGTCCGATCACTCCGCTATCCACTTTGACCTCAACGTTGCTAAAAAGACCACTGCCCGCCCTATAGCACTGCTGCCTGCATTCACCAGAAGCTCTAAGCAACTCACCAAGGAAAGACTATTACCACACCTCCTGGTTCCCGAACTCAGGCCACCATTTACCAATAACCCAGGCGCCCTCGCTGCCACTTACAACTCTATCATCTCGCAAGCTGTGGACAACATTGCTCCACTCACCCAGAGAAAAGCCAAGATCGCCAAACATACCACTCATGGTTCTCGCCTGAACTTCTTGAGCTACGCACCAAGAAAATTACAGCCCTCGCAACATGGATGGCCAAACAGAGTAACACCACCAAACTTGCCTTCAAAAACATCGCTAAAGAATATAAAGCCGCCATTATTGCAGCCAAAGCCAATTCCTTCAACTCCAGGATAGCCAACGTTAAATCAGGATCCAGAGAAATGTTTATCTTCAGGGAACTGGAAGCTCCTGCACCCAGCCTGCCCTCGCTAACCAAAGACGAGGACTGTTGTAACAAGATCCAGGATGCTATGCTCGACAAACTGAACACCCTACAAGACAAAATCATCGGCCACCAAAAATCTCCAAAACAACTATCCAGCCTACACCTGGATTCCGCATGCAAAATTCCAGCATTCTCATTCAAAGAGATGAAGGAACAGGACGTCCTGGCAATCCTCAACTCTATCAAGCCATCAAACTTTAAGGGGACTCCTGCCCAGCACAGTTCATCAAAGACTGCACCCACCCTGGCACCTTTTATCACAGCGTTCATCAACGCGTCCTTCAAAACCAACAGTCTCTTCCTGCCTCAAAGAAGCCGGGGTGCGTCCACAGCTGAAAAAACCCACACTGGACCCTAAAATCCCTGGAAACTACAGACCTATCACAACGGTCCCTTTCCTGCTGAAGATTCTGAATAAGGCAGCCTACCTACAGGTCCACAAACACTTGGAGACTCGTCACATACTAGGTCTCCGACAGTCTGGCTTCCGTCCCAACCACGGAATGGAAACTGCCTTATTGGACCTTAAAAACCAGATCGATGACTTCAGAGATCTAGTCAAACCGGCCCTCCTGCTACTCCTTGACTTATCGGCGGTCTTTGACCTGGTTGACCATGATACTCTATGCCACCATCTTTCCACAGCCGCCAACCTTTGGCCAAATGCCACTGCCTGGATCTCCTCCTTCCTCAAGGAAAGAGCAATGAAGGTGGTCTTGTACCAAGCCAGTGCGCAGCCCGAACTAATCAAATGCAGAGTACCACAATCGCAACAACCCCATCCTTGTATCACAGGCAGTAAAAACTCTGGGAGTCTATGTAGACACTAACCTCACTATGGTCAGGCAGGTTAACGCCATCTCTTCTGCATTGGCCTATCACTCAAAACTAATAATGGCAGCCAGACCATTTCTGAAGCAACAAAACTGCCCCACCAATGAAAGTGAGCAGTCCCCCCAAAATACACCACAAACTCTCAATTAGAGTCCATAACGGATACACCCGGGTAGGGAATGAGACCAAGACCAAGTCCAACTGCCGGTGAAATTAAGAGGTAAAGTTTATCTAGATAAGATAGGGCATGCAGAGGACTCCACTTACTCAGAGAGCGCTCTGCCAAACAATACACTCTCAGTACATTTTAAAGGGTTACAGAATCATTTATGACAAAATACATTTAGTACAAAAGTTACATTTCGATTGGTGGGGCAGTAGGCCCAGTATAGATGTTTATGGGCCGGTTCCATGTGATTGGATGGTGGCTTGGCGGGACGTCAGACTGCATCAACTGGGCTGGACAGTGCGAGGTGAAGGTCATGTTGGTTCTGGGTGAGGCAGCTTGTGCTAACTCTCTAATCTACAAATTACTTCAAAGTATGCAATAAATGATCATCAGCTACATTTTACATTTAGGGAGAAAACCATATATTTCAAATTGACCCGGTGAAAGGTGTGGGGGTCGTTTCTTCCAGGGGGCATGCGGAGCACGGACCCAGTGGAAGAATGAAAAGATACATTTGTAACATCAAGACATCCGTGTGACTTGAGCTTAGACAGCAAAGACGCTGGAGGGGAAAAAGGTGGGGGCCATCAGTGCTCATTGTGCGCGGTGCTGCTGCAGGGAGAGGAGGCCTGGTATTTGCTAGAATATGGTCTGGTCAAGACAATGGAAATGGATCTTGAGTGGGTCCTGCATGCGCTGTTCCTGCATATGACATGTGAGGGGTTTGGTCCGAGCTGGGGTTGTACCTTTGTATACTTGACATTACCCAAACCTGACAATGTCCGATTTACAACAAGACACATTATGATTATTGCCGCCCTTCAGGCCACGTAATTCACATCATGTCACATGGCTCTTCTGACATTGTACATATGCATATATTATGTTGACAACAGTTGACCTGAACCGTGAAGCAGGGGCACATGGGCCCAAATATCTTATCTACTACAATCAGTGACTTAACACATTCATCAAGCGTTCGTTCAGACCTCATGGCGGCTGCTTTATTATGTTTTAGTACAAGGAAGGATATATGGTCACACGTGGGATTAGTGATACGGGTGAGTTTAGACCTCATGACGGCTGCTTTATTATGTTTTAGTACAAGGTAGGATATATGGTCACACGTGGGATTAGTGATAGGGGTGAGTTTAGACCTCATGACGGCTGCTTTATTATGTTTTAGTACAAGGTAGGATATATGGTCACACGCGGGATTAGTGATAGGGGTGAGTTTAGACCTCATGACGGCTGCTTTATTATGTTTTAGTACAAGGTAGGATATATGGTCACACACAGGATTAGTGATAGGGGTGAGTTTAGACCTCATGACGGCTGCTTTATTATGTTTTTTTACAAGATAGGATATATGGTCACACGCGGGATTAGTGATAGGGGTGAATCTGAGTGGCACACAGTTGTGGGCATTCATCTGTTACATCAAAAAAGATGCGAGGTTAGGGGTTGTGTTGGTTGTATGACTTCCCAGTGGGGTCTGCGGGTACCAAGGCAGGTTTGAGGAGATGGATGGTTTTTCCCAGACCAGGCCATGTCCCTGGCCCGGTCATTCACAGGGCAGAGATGTAAGGAGGAAGGCGAGAGATACAGTGTTTAGCTTGTAGCTTTTTGCGCCAGGCTTCCGTGAGAACAGGACAGTCACAGAGGCACCAGAGGGAAAGTGGAGGGGGGTTGGCTTGCTCGCCGTGCGTGAATGCTGATGAGGATAGGCGCCAGCCTGCAGTTTGGTGTTTCTAAGGGCCCGTCTAGGCCGAATACAAAATGGAGTCGTAGTTGGGCCTACATACATGAGTTGCCTATGCATGGGTCGCCCCGGGGCAATCCAGCACCTTGGCCAAGGGTACATGGTCAGCCTCCGTGTGAGCGTAGTGTGTATAGTTGGACTGGAAGATAGGGGATGGGGTTCGAAAAAGACCCTTCCTTCCTTACACCATCTCCAGAGTAATAATTGGGTCCTGACTTGACTACTGTAACGCACTGCTGCTATGTACCTCTGCTAGAAACATTAGGAAACTCCAGACGGTACAAAACAATGCCCTCCGAGCAGCCACTGGCATTTCAAGAAGAGACCACATTCCGGCCATTAGAAAATCTGTTCACTGGCTCCCCATCAAGGAGCGTATCATTTTAAGACTCTGGCACTCACCCACAAATGTCTCCATGACTCAGCAGCCCGCTACCTCTCACAGAGATTCACCCTACCACACACCGACAGACCCACAAGAACAGCCTACACTAACGGTTTGGTCATCCTTAAAAGCGTTAGAGCACGAGCAGGGGGATCAAGTTTCCCAGTCACCGCGGCCACCAACTGGAACCTTCTACCACCCACTCAGGAGCATCGAGTCACATACAGCTTTCAGGAAAACAATTAAAACACTGTTTTTTGTGTAGAATCATTGCCTATTGCCCAGCCGTCTTATATGTATCATATATGTACAACTGTATTCCTCTAGACACATGCTCTCTATGTAACCAAGCAATGCCTGCTGTTCACGCAACTAAGACACGCTTTGTATGTATGATATGAATATGACTGTATTCCTTAAGGCACCTGCTCCCTGTAACCTATGCATTGCAGTTTGTTCACGCAACAAAGACATTTTCTTGAAATAGCGCCTCAATGCCTCCGGGCTGTAGGCGCTTTACAAATACAAAAAAAAATATATATAACATGCTATAACGGAGGTTTTTAAGTGTGGACCCGGAGATCGAACCGGTGTTGCTCCGCGTCGTCTTGCTTCCAAGGCGAGCACGTTGCCCCTGAGCTATCCTCCCTGAGACTATTCATACCCACTGAGAGGCCAGATTTACGATAATTGTCCAAACATACCTGGATGTTGGTGGAGGTATGTAACTCCACCAATAACCTCAACAAACCACCCGGCATGACCCATCCATGAAGTTTGTTCCACAACCTTAACCTATTTACAGTGTTGAAGGAAGTCGCCAAATCGACGCAAACAATATACACGGGTGAGGAGTCTTTCTCCAGTGCCTTAGTCTTAAGCAACTGGATCAAAAAGCCATTCAACGCAGTCCCACAGTTTTTACAGAAGCCTGTTTGGTATTTAATAGGCTCACCTATGCTATTAACCAAAGATGAAAGATGTTTTAGTAACAAGCCCAGCGAATAGCTTCGAGGAGTCGCAAAAATGTCCCAGATATCTCTCATCCCTTTTTATAAATAGTAGGACCACGTAGGCTTGTCTGCAAGTAGACACACATGACGAAAACGTCTGGCATAAAACCGTTTCCCAAAATTGGCCATCCAACTTATACACCAAATTTGGCACACCATCTAGGCCTGCGGCTTTAGCCCCTCTAGATCTGGTAATGAACAAGCCAAGATCACAGGTGTCCCAATTATCTCTGCAAACTTTTTTCTTAAAATGACATGGCGTCGTTGCAAACATGCAGAATTTGCCCTTCATGTAGTCATTCCTTAGCCCCTCCGAGATGTCATCATCTAGCGCCTCCTCACTCCTTACCTTCATCACATCCAATTCCTAAATTGCGCTGTTGTAAACGTACTGACATATTTCATTACATGAGCCGCTTCGTTGTCTAGCTTGTCTGTAAAACTTCAACCAGTTCCTATATTGCTGTTTTCATTTTTGATTTCTTTCTCAGCATCACCCCTATTCTTGGATTTTTTTTCCAAAAATGAACTTTGCTTTAATTTGCATTTTTTACTCTGTACAACTGGATAAATACCTTCATCCTACAGGGTTCATTTCTCAAGAGCTCACAAACTCTAAATTCTTCTACTAATCAAGGATGACTCTCTCATAATCTTCTAACCAGTGGAGATTCAATTTGGAAACCATTGACCTGGACCAGCTTACTCTATTCCCAGAAGAGTTTGTTTGGAGGTCCACCACGCCATAACCAGCCACTGCCTGAGATCCTTTGAATACAATTTGGGCTGAAAGATAGGCCTGATCACTGACGGAACACTGCGTTATTGTCAAGCTTCTCATACTCCTCACCAGATTATCTGATACATAGATACAATCTAAAGTAGATTTACAAAGCCCTCTACTCCATGTTGGCTTCCCTTCAAAGTCACTAGTGGTGTTCCTGTTTAACTTATCGAGACTCCAGCTGTGTATACGGCTTGCCCATTCCCCCAAACCCCCAAGCCAGAGCCTGAAATGCCCTATAACCCATTATGTCCCGATTCAAATGATTCTTTTGTGTGACCTTACTTGCACCCAGTTACACCATCTAATCAACCTTTCACTACACAGTTGAGGTCCTCCATTAGAATCACCCCCGAGAACCCACCACTACAACACCAGCCAGACAAATCATTAAAACGTTGAAATAGACAGTCATCCGTTCTGTAGGGGTTCCAATAAAGGTTAATCACTACTAGGTCAAATTTACACCAACCCCTCCTTCTTGGCTGTTAAGTTTTTACCTACACAAAGATCCTTAGAACCAATATCTTAAACGTTCAATACATGGGCAAAAGGAATTTCAGTTCAAACGAGTTCCCCCACTAGGGCGACCCAGCGTCCCTTTGCAGGCCTCATTTAATAGAGTGGTATATCCCACAAGCCTTGGGGCTTCAGTCAACCATACCGCTTGCAGGGCCCCAATATCATAGCTTGTGAGACAAGGAGCATCCCTTATCAGGGTTTAGAAAACAATTGTAACCATACTATTCCAGGACAACAGTCTAAGAGATGACAAATCGGCTCCTAAAGCAAACTAGGGGACGCCTCATTAGAGGGAGCAAGGGTTGAAGCTAGCCAAGACCAATCCTCGGAAGCAGCATTGACATAAAATCAGGACCCTCAATTGGGACACATCCTTCACAACATCACGCCCTCCTGCAGTCAAATGGACCCTTCCCAAGGTGCCATCATAGGGAAAGATTTCCTTTAATAGAATCTTGTTTTTCATATCCAATAAGACAACATCTGTCCAATCTCTCCAGACAAATTCAACCCAATCAATGTCACCAGAATGAAGCAACCTCAATGCAAATATTTCACCAAACAATACCAAAAGAAATTATTTAGCACCAACTCAGGCTTAGTACCCACTTGTGTACGTATGACCAATACAGGGTATGTCTGATCTTTGGCTCCTTCTACAACAGGCAGGTCCACAAAATAAGTACCAGACACATTCCTGATTAATGCAGGGCCAGATTTCCCACAAGCTTTGGAGTTTTCACCTGACACTGCCCCACATGAAATTAATTGTGTTGAAAAGTCCCTACAAGGTGTTGTGTTTATAATCTTGGTAACAAGATGTCAGGGGTGATTGTGTAATGTTAAACATGTAAAAGACTTACTACACACTTGTGCTAGTACAAACAATACATATGAAGACCCACAATGCATAGAAATCAGAGACACAAACAGGGAAACGTAAGTGAGGAAGAAAGAAACGTCATTATCAGAAAATGTTAATCGTATTAAAGTTTATCTTCATGTAAACAAATTGTGTGTTTGAGGCCTGCTATTGCCCCACATATGTGCCCCATGAGCTGAGACCAAACCCTACTTTAAGAACATATGACAAGGTTAACAGCTAGATATACAACACCTTTTGAATTTTAATATTCTGAATGTCAGTGAACAAAACCACCTGGCCTAGATATTTCAGTGAACAAAAATAAGTGTGCCAGATATGTGATGTCATCAATGACATTTGTGATGTCATCTTTGATGTCCTGGGTGTTGGTTTTAGCAGTGCACAGAGGTGGCGCGAGCTATGGTTGCTAGCTTACCACAACTGGCGAATTTCATGAGTTTTTTGGTTTTACCTGTAACCATAACGTCCCTGTAACAAAGTTTTTCCATTGAATTTCATAGGTTTTTATTAGTGCAATTTAACCATAACGTCCCCTTAACTACGTTTTTTCATTGAATTTCATGGGTATTTACTAGTGCAACTTCACCATAATGTCCCTTTAACAATGTTTTTTTATTGAATTGTATATGTTTTTATTGGTGCAACTTAACCATAACGTCCCTTTAACAATGTTTTTTCATTGCATTTCATAGGTTTTTATTGGTGCAACTTAACCATAACGTCTCTTTAACAACGTTTTTTTCAGATAATTCCATGGGTTTTTCCAGTGGATGCTATTTTCCTACAACTTACTAACATCATACTTACCCCAATATAGCAACATTTGTGTCCAATTTACAAGGTATCACCTTAAAACTGCCATTTCCCACCTTCTAGCATCATTTTTAACACTTCTATACTTTATCCACTGTTTTTGCTTCCGTCGACATCCACAAACTTCTGACGTCACTGTGGGCCTTCCGGACACTGCCACGTGACCATAAATAGACTCAATACATTTTCCCAACATTTCCATTAGCATTTTTTGTTATGCTATTGGGAATAATGTGGCGTTCATCCCCCGTTCCAGGGACTGGAACTTGGTATAACGACCCGGCTGCCCAAGTTATCGGGCCAAGCGAAGTGTGTCTGTGTGCGTCTTGATGCCTGCGGGCTTCGGCGTGTTAAAAATAAATAAATAAATAAATAACAAGGGCTCCAGACCATTATCCTCCATTGCAGCCCCTGCAATGGGGGATAAAGGCCATTAGCACCCCTGGTTCCCAAACCGAGAACCCGGGGTACTAGAAAATAGATTTTACTTCCTACAGCGGGACACCTGCGGCGTCCCGCTGTAGGAAGTTAAATCCTTTCCAAGATGGCCACCATGGAAAGAGAATGTGGGGCTCAGTACAGAGCACCTCTTACTGTTCCACAGCAGCCTGCAGAAGGCAAAGTCAGAACCTAATGACCATATTACCACAAGCACATTGTTTTCCCTTTGAAACCTATCCTACCTTCGAATAACACATAGCCGGTCCCAGATGGACATGGCCACTTTAGGACCATTTTTTTATCCCTCGCGGTCAAGGCCAGTAGCCAGATTGTCCGGGTCATGACCTTATTCCATGACCTAGACAATGTGGCCACTGCCATTAGCCACAGGCTACACCTTATTCACCAAAGGTATATCACTATTTTTGTACCTACATTATGACACTTGTCAAACAATAAAACACGGGCACATTTGCAAAACCGTTCTTTAAGGTCCTTGCCAATGCTCCTTACACAAATTTGCTGGAAATCCACACGTTTTATTTTTTCAAAAGTGTCAAATGTATGCACATAAAATAGTCATATACCCTATACTCCAATTGACAAAATCCAGTCAGACATTATGAAAACATTTATACCTAGATCTAAATCATGGTCCATCTTTCGCCCGATGGACCAGCAGCATCAAAGGTTTCGGGGCTCCCCTCGTGTTGGTTTAGGGCTGCCTCCCTTAGTGTGGTCACAACCCTCTCAAGCCGCTGGGCCCCTTCAGAAACACAACAATGAAAACTAAAGAGCTTGTGAGACTTTACAGAGCACCTCCCGCCTACAGTCATCGGGGTAATCGCCATTCACCTGCTTCTACACAGCTCACGCCTCCTCAGAGGACAGATAGCTCGCTGTGTTCGGTGCATGTTGCTCGGATACATACTTACGCTACAGATAGCGTGTTCGAGTCCAGGCAGGGCCACGTCTTTGTTAATTCTGAGAAAATTCTGTCCTATTTAAATGGCTGATATGTTTCAAAGGGCTGTGAAGCCGAGGAAGCGGCGTCAGTGTTGTATATTTTCACTGCGAATCCTGGACTATGCGGTCGTTTTCAGAGCCACGTTTTGGAGTGAGAACTTTAGTCCACACGCTGCTGGCACTACAATGCTAGCAATGGGTGCAGAGGTCTTTTTGTGGGGGCAGTGCTCATGAGCAAAGAGGCGTTCACAATGTTGTGCAAGCAGAGCACTCGTTTAACGCTTTCCAAACCCGGCTGGCTTCTCCTCTTGCCCCTCATCGTTTGTGCACCCCCCCCATCCCCAAGCTGCCCCTGCCATCTGCCTTTCTGTCCCGCCTAGCCCAATCCAGACACAGCAGGCAGTTGCAATTCCCATACGAAACACGCCCTTACCTGTAGCACAGCGCTATTCAAACCATTATTATACAGAACCCCCCCTTGAGAACACATATTGTTGATCACCCCCCCTGATTCCACAGTTGCTTATATTTTCTATTAATAGGAGTCATCGCACACCCTTCTCAAAGACCCTTATGCATCTCCCCCCACAGACGGTAATCCCCCCAAAAAGAAATACAAAAACAATGTTTTGGGTCGAATGTTTGCACTTTTTTTTTTTAACATAATTTATACCTTAACCCAAACCCCCCTCTATTAACTGTGTGGTGTTTTGGGGATTGGGAGGGGCAACAAGGGGGGGGGGGGTTCTCCCGCATTTGAAAACCTTTGGGGGAAATCCGACTGAAAATAAATTCGCTATTTTCGGTCTCGTCCTTTTTTTTCGGCATTTTAACGTAGAACCTTTGAAGACGTCTGCCAGAGTAGTTGTGTTTCTGCAGCTCCCGTTTCCTAATTCACGTGACGTGCGGATACTGCCATCTAGTGTCTAGTGTGAAATATTACAACTTGTTTCAACAGATCCAACAAGGAGCGTCGCACATGTGTGCATAGATAGCGCGATGCTGTGTCACGTGGGTGCTGCTTCCTTCCGGGTCTCGCAAGTAGATGCCACCTTCAGATGGCAGTTTTATGCCCATCACTGGCTCTTGCGCTAGCTCCAAAAGTCTTTTTTGGCTGCATCTTTCACCTCTCTGTTTCATGTCCTCCTCTAGCCCAGAGAAAGAAGTCTTCACTTCATAGTTATTATCCATTAATGACTGGGGTTTTAGTTTAAAAAAACACTTTAAAAGTATGTATATTTTTATCTCTTTACCTAACTTGCCATACGTACCCCGTATGTGTAACTTGCACGTGTAAAAATGTGTGGAGTGGAGGCCGCAAGCTGCAGAGCGCTGCCATGGCCGCGAGCATCGGTCACGTGCATCGGTCACATGCTTTACCCGCAATAAAAAGCAGCGCGATTTAGGGAACTGAGCATGTCAGTGTCATCGTTTGGAATACATCCAGTCACAATAGTTTACACATCAAAGCACGGTGTGGGCGCTATTCTGTGTGGCTGCTTTGCATTGGTCTTGTGCAGGCAGTGCATGCAAGTGAAGGCCCTGTGGACTGGGCCTCCAAGTTGGCACAAAACTATGAGCCTCATCACGGCCTTGGTGTTATCCTGGCACCACTGGCATACTGCTGACGCAAATAGCGTTACAGCTACTTGGTCTGGCGCTATTAGGGTGGGATCACGATTAGCGGTCACTGCACTAATAGCGCGGAAAACGGGTGGAAAATTGAGATTCTTTACCTCCAGCAAAAAGCTGAAGGTAAAACTCCAACTTTCTGCTCGAATCATGATTAGCCCAGCCCTTAAAAGTAGTGTTAATAGTGTTACTGCCGCATTTAAGAGCTAACACCCAACTCCTGATGAGGCCTTAGGTATGGGTGGCGCCATTATTTTACTACCGTCCACAAAAGCTATGGCCGCCCTAGGATTTTGTGATGTGCTATGGTGTGTGCTGCCACTCCTGCTAGATGATCCGTCGGGGGCTAATATGACACCACCTGGCTGCATATATACATGCAATAAATAAGACTGCAGTGCAGAGGTCGCCAACAGTCAATCGCGAGCGACCAGTAGTTAACCTGAGCCTTCCAGTTGCCCACGCTGGAGATACTGAAAAATAAACACTTTCTGTGTTTTGCTGCTACTGTCTGTGTTTAGGATCCGAGCTTGCAGGCGGGGGAGCTTGGCTGTTGTGCCACGTGGGGCTGCTTGTAAGGAACAGGATCAGTGTGTGCCACGCAATGTAAATATCACTGTACATGCTCTGGTGCATTAAACGAGCGATCGATATATGAAATCCTGCTTCTCCTGCATTTTAATTGTGTTCGGTTTTTGGTGGGTTCATGTACTGCTCAGGAGCCGGACGAACCTGGGGATCGCGTTATTGGCACATCCGATTCAGCCAGGAATCAGAAAGCCTGCGGGCAAACAAACCCTGTGAACATTGTTCTTTTGCTTGCACGGCAGAGGGACTGCAAATCACTGCAGCCCACGAGGCTACGGTGAGAGGAGGGACGCTCATTAACATGCCAGTCATCTATTCTGTGCACCGTTCCAAGTGCCCGAGGAAAAGGTGTGGGGTGAAGTGTTTCGAGGAGTGGGGTAAGGAGGGACAAGTAATGAGTTCATTAGAGACCCCTAAGTACATATTCAACAAGTCATGATGAGATTAGAAGCACAGACTGTGCTCCCATAGCCGGGAACGCAACTAAACACACAAGGCGTCTTGCACCGCCGTTTTGTCATCATTCATCAACGGCGTTTGAATGTGCAAATTAGCCTAGTCTTGGAGTAATGTTAGCGAAGGCATTCACAATGTGTTCCTGAAAGGTGTAATGACTGGCGTTCCGAGTTAAAGTGTCTGATTTATAAAGCAATCATTCATTGGCAATTATGCGGCAGAAAAGGTACACTGCAGCCTACGCACTGCACAGCCTACATTCAGAAGCACATTATGAAGGGCTCACCCCAGAATTAATGTAAAGGCAGAAGTTGTGCAGTGCATATGTTTTTTTGGCTTCAGCTTGAGTTAAAGCAGAGGAAAGAAAGGCCATAGGACACTTTAAATGTGGAGGCGCATCAGAGGCTGTATGAGGTGCGCTGAGTATCCATGTGTTTATTTGCGCCCATCTCTGCCTCCCCCCCACCATTCACTTTTTTGGAAACATTAAGGGCAAATGGCCAGTGGTGTTAGGCCAGGGGATGGGTTGGGCTGGTTGCTTGCTTATATTCAAGGCAGAGGTGGGGGTATTTCTGCCCCTGTAGAGAAAATCAAAAGTTGGAACCCATGAACCCACAGCATAACTTCCTAAAAACTGGTGTCAGCACACCAGAAGCATATATTTGTGATTAAGTAGTATAAGCATAGAACATCTTTATAAATATAACCTGTGCTAAAACACACAGGGGCACACAAATAGTATGTGTGGTGTCTGACAAAAAAAAACATTTCAAATAAAACTAGTGAACGCAAGCAGCATTTTTCAGTCTGGAAATGACTTTTGTTTTTTTTATGGAAGTGTGAAATGCACATATGGAAAACAATAGTGTGCCCAGCATGTAGAAAGCCAGCATAAAACACAAAGGAAGGGGCACATACATTACAGGCTATTTGTGTGGTAGTCCAATAAATATCTGTCCTTTTATGAGACAGCCACCAATGAATAATAATACAACAAAGAGGTTTTTGAAGTTCTTAATATAATCGTGAAGGCATATGTTATTCCATCTATTTATAGAGGGGAAATAATCGGGCCCAAAAAATATGGGTAAAAATTCCGACGTTCATAAACATCCCACCCCGACATCGCCCGCTAGTAGCTCTCCACTGTTGGCTTCCACTACATATAGCTCTAGCTAACGTAATGGTTTGAGACCCCTGCTGTAGTGAATTCATGGACCTGCCCTTGCAGTAAATGTTACATACTTTACATAACAAGACCCTCTATTGGGCATCTTAGCTTCTCTGAAAGTCTTCATGTAATTCGCAGGAAAGTGGGGGTGTCCAAACTCAAGGACCTGGGGAGCCTTGCTGCTCAGTGCTACACCCCTGGGCTGGGATGCGTAACCATTCCCCGGCAGCGCATTAGCAGGTCTGGGCACGCTTACCACCGCATTACATGGAGTGTCAACTGGCCTTACTCTGGTTGGAGAGGCAAGTTCCATGATCGTAGTAAATATCCCGTACCACTTGATCCCTAGTGTGTTGCCCAGTGAGCCCTCATGCAGGTGCATAGAGGTGAAGTCCGTGCAGAGAGATGTTTCTGGAATATGGTTGACAGTATTGTCCCTGCTTGCATTAGCGGCCATCTGATTGCGGCTACCTGCAGAGATGGTGCATACCCTATTCCTTGTGCCATCCTAGATAACGTAGGGGAGTGCATTTCACTTGTTTGTGGGTGCCATCACTGTAGTGCTATATGTTCCGATTAACGCATGTGCAAGGCATACATTAGTTTTGCAAAATTGATTATTAAAAAATTGCTAAATAAAACACAATTGATTAGCAATCCAACCTAAATGATTAGCAATTTTTATATCTTTATTTTGAATGGGATGAGCAGTTAATTGCAACATGGTAATTGCCTAAATAAGGCGCAGTTGCAACTAACCAAATGTTTAGTAATCTCTGGGCCTTTTTAACCATGCAGCACAGGTACAATTCATTAATCACATGGCTATTCAAACAACATTTAGGCAGCCTCATGCCTGCAGGTTGTTATCCGTTCGGGACAACTTCTAGCAAATGGCTGGGTATAATGTATCTCAAGCCAATCATCGGGCAGGAGAAATATTATTCCCAGACACCTTATAGCACACATCCCCACACTGAGAACACAGCCTGCAAGCATATGCCTTCTAAATGCTCTTTTAAGTGTGGGTCGGCAGCAAATCACTACAGACCAGCGGCGTTGTCAGGGCCTTTCAAGCTTTTCAGTTGAAAGGTGCCCAAGTCTGAGAGGGTCCACCAGCAACTGTCCCCATGTTGGTTGTCAGGAATCTTATGACATTGCAACATACTACTTATATTCCATACTTTAAATGCGTACTTTGTGGTGCATATATTGCACACATAACAAGCTGCATTTGCTGGAGTCCTTCAGGCCGTCACCTTCCTTGTTCCTCCTCAGTATCTAGAAGGGTTATCACCTTGTTGTCTTTTAAGCCAGGTGGCTTTAGAATATACCATTGTTGCTAAAGAAGGATCAATAGCTTTTCAGTGAAAGTTTAGTGTTTCAGTTCCCCACAGTTTGGCAGTCTTGTGATAATCTGTGGTATTAAACCCCCCACTTGCCGGCTGCATTTCTTTGTCTTCATTAGAATGTGTATTTGGTTGTATTATTTCATTTTTATTTATTTGTTCTAATTTACCTAAGTTTAAAAGACTCTTCTAAACTGCAAAACACTTCATTAAAAAAATAAAATAATGTTTGCAGACTTTTCTCCGCTCCAGGCTAAGGGCCCCCAAACATCAGATTGAAATGGGCCTGCACGAGCCATGACAAATCTTCAGACGGCCCTGCTGCAATCTGGCGCTTTAAAAGCATTTAGAAGGCCTCAGGACTGTAGGTTGTGTTTTGAGTGCCAGGGTGAACATTAGCAAACGGCTGGGAAGCATATATCTTCTACCAATCATCGGGCAGGGGAAATATTATTTCCAAACACTTGATAACACACAACCTCTTGATATATATATATATTTTGGAACCATTTCATTCAGATTTTCCAACAAACATGTAAACACAAAATAACTTCAACAAATAAAACCAAAACATCCCTAAATTGCAATAATAGACCCAGAAACCACCCCCCCAAACAATCAAACTAGAATGTAATGTCCTATCTTAAAGCTTGATGAAAAGAGTGAAAGAGAGGAAAAAAAAAACAACCTCTTGATAGTACAACCTGCAGGCAGACTCTGCCTAGCCTCCCCTGATTCTGTGTCTTATTTTTAAGTAGTTGTCCCCTTTTTTCAATATAGGGAAAGGCGAGGACCGATTTTATAGACATTGTAGAAGTCACAGGGTTTTTGATTTTCAAAAGTAGTAAAGTCTGCCTGCAGACATATGACCATGTAAATGTTGTTTGAAGCACGTTGTGCAGACAAATCACTGTACTCGCACGTTTCAAAGAACATTATGAAGGCAATGCCTCAAGGCAGAGGGGCACTTGTACCCCCCTCCGTTCTCTTTGAACAACGGGGCAGGAGTGTCATTTTGCAACCATAAAGAATCCGAATGGATTGACATGCTATTCGGAATCACTCCGGCTGGCCTCTTCTCCTGTTGGTTCTGGCTTAGAGAAGTGTTAACATGCATCCTGCAGAATTAGCAAGTGCTTCTCACTTCAAAAGGGGGATGACTGCCTTATTGTGGTCAGCCTTGATTGGGGGCAGGTGGTGGACAGGCCAAACTGTTTGTGGCCAAGCTATTGGGGGAAGTAGACTTTACAAAAGCCGAATACTTCAAAGACAGCCTAGCAGGGGAGGCGCCTGCTGCTGAGTTGTTATAGGTGTAGACCTGCCTATAAAAGCTGCAGCTTTTTTTCTCCCAATTCCTGCTGGTAATTGGGATTTTAAAAGGTGGAGTGCGCGGGCCCCGTTGCTTCACAGTATGGGAATTTCGGCCCCCATCGCGAAATAAGGTTCTGTCCCTGTAACGAAAATCAAAACTTGGCACCCATGCCTACAGGCAGTGGCACACTGAGTGGAGGGTGTGGGAGTAGGAGAGAGGGGGGGCAAGCTGCCCCCCTACAGGCTCTTCTGAGAGCCTGACTGGGATTTTTGTCACTGGGACACCTCTCCCGTTCGGCACCTCAACGAGGGTTCCCAACAGGAAAGGTGTCCCGCTGGGGGGGTAATGTGTGCTGAGCAATTCCTGCTCAGCATGGTCATTGTCCTGGCAGCAGGACACCTGACCCTTTCCAAACGGGAGAGGGGTCCCACTGCTAGGACAATGTTCCAAGATCCATGAGTTAATGTGAGCCATTAGGCACTGATGGGAGGGAGGGGTGCTATTAACCCGGACCCTTGTCCCTTTAGAAATGTGTATGGGAGGGTGTGATCAGCTTTGAGAAGGGTACACAATACTGCAGGCTTTATGAAAGAATTACTATGGCTTTACCCAAGGGCTATTTGTTAGGCTGACATTAACCTGAAAGATGCTATTGTGACTTTGCATGCAGGATGGGCAGAATACAACTAAAGCCACGCTCTTATTGCTCAATATATTTCAATAATGATGTATATAGTGTAAAGTTAATTATGAAAGGGTAGTTTATTATGTAATGTGCTCTGCTTCCAAGGCATTGCTTTAAATAAAGTATTAGAGCAATGAGATGAGTGATAATACTAGGAACTGTCTTTTATTTTCTTCAACATAACTTTTTATTGGCTTTTATAAATAACAAGAGCTTTATCATACTTTATGACATGCTGTTAAGATATAACAAACAGCAACGTAACCTCAACTGAGGCTAATGTGACCACAAGGGGGGGTGTTCCAGAGTGGTCCGGAGGGGGTTACAACCGTCTCGTATCAGTGTTACAGGGATTTAGTTCAATGATCGCGGTCGGTTAGACTGCCGTATACACAGGCTGGGGGGAAACTAGTCTGTTAGTCCATTTCCGTCAGCCATCAGAGTGATGGTGGCTGTCTGGCGATGCCTGGAAATCTCTGCACAAAATCAAAAAATGGGTCCCAGATATTGTGGAACTTATTCCCGTTTCCCTGGTGGATGGGAGTGATTTTCTCGGCTGCGGTGATGTCCCAACACTTTAACCACCACACCGGGATTGCTGGGCCCTCCGGGAGTTTCCATAGTTTGGCGATTGAGATTTTGGCTGCAGTTAACAAGTGCGTGCAGAGATCCGCCAGATTACCGGTCAACGGGAACTGTCCTTCTCCCGTGTCTCCCAGTAGGATAATGCCTGGGTCCCACGAGATCGATAGGCCTGTGAAATGTCGGATCTGTTCCAGGACCTCCCTCCAGAATCTTTCTGCTTTTCGGCATGACCAGAGGAGGTGAAATAGTGTTCCTGTATCTGCGCAGCCTCTCCAGAACTGTGGCAGTATAGCGGGGTTGCATTTGTGTAAAATTTACGAAGTCATGTACCACCTGTAGCAGACCTTAATGGTTCCCTCTTTATTTGTCACACAATTGGAGGCCTTGTGGGTTCTTGTCCAGATGCGGTCCCAGGTGGCCATGTCCAGTTCTCTGCCCAGATCTCTCGCCCACCGTTTCATATAGGGTTCCTTGGATTCGGGGTTTGTCCTGTCCAGTAGCCTGTACAGGGTCGAAATCTTCCCCTTGGGTGGGGTTGTCGTTAGTGTGTGTTCCAGTTCTCTGTGCCCGTGCGTCCTCATCGTGTCGTGGGACAGCCAGTGTCTGAGTTGTGCGTAGCAGAACCTCTCGCCCTCTGTCACCTGGAATTTCCTTTTGCAGTCCTCGAAAGTAAGTAGGGTGTCCCCCTTGTAGAAGTCCACCACATGCTTGAGGCCCCCCGCCTTCCATATGGAGAAGACATTTTGCCCATGACCTGGGGTGAAGGTCAGGTTCTCCCAAACCGGAGAGAGCGGGCCTATCGTGTTTCTGCACTTCCACCTCCTGGCTGTCTGCTTCCAGCTATTTACTGTGTTCCTTGTGGTCGATAGGGGTCCGGCGATTGGGGGGTACTTAGGCCATGTGATGTGTGGGAGGGATTTTAGTGGGTATTGGCTCCAGTCCTCCTCCAGCTTCAGCCAGCGGGGTTTGTCGTTGCCCTGTTGCCACATGAATGCCGCTGAGAGCTGGGTGGCTAGGCAGTACCTCTTGACCTCAGGGAATCCCATGCCTCCGAACCCGGGGCTCCTGAGCAGACGAATTTTAGCATATTTGCTTGCAGTTTCTGTTTGGCTTTTTTGGGGGAGTGTTACTGGGAGGGCCGGACAGTGGTAAAGCAGTCTGGGGATCAAGTTAATTTTGAGTGTCGTGATCCTCCCCAACTAGGATATCTCTTGATCTTGCCAGCGGGACATGTTTGATTGCAGGTCCTTCAGCAGGGGCGGGAAGTTTAGCATGTAAGTGCGTTCTACAAGCTTGGGTAGGCGGATGGCTAGGTAGTTTAGGTGGGATCTGGCCCATGGGATCGGGAGACTAGTTGATAATGAGTCCAGTGGTGCTTTCGGAATGTTGATACCCAGTGCTACGGACTTCTTAAGATTGATCGAGAACCCGGAGGCCGCTTTGAAGTGCTTCAGTTCTTACCATAGCGCTGTCAGGGATGTGACTGGATGAGATAGTGTTAGCAGCAGATCATCGGCATACAGGGCCGCTTTGAAGTGCTTCAGTTCTTACCATAGCGCTGTCAGGGATGTGACTGGATGAGATAGTCTTAGCAGCAGATCATCGGCATGCAGGGCCGCTTTGAAGTGCTTAAGTTCTTACCATAGCGCTGTCAGGGATGTGACTGGATGAGATAGTGTTAGCAGCAGATCATCGGCATGCAGGGCCGCTTTGAAGTGCTTCAGTTCTTACCATAGCGCTGTCAGGGATGTGACTGGATGAGATAGTGTTAGCAGCAGATCATCGTCATGCAGGGCCGCTTTGAAGTGCTTCAGTTCTTACCATAGCGCTGTCAGGGATGTGACTGGATGAGATAGTGTTAGCAGCAGATCATCGGCATGCAGGGCCGCTTTGAAGTGCTTTAGTTCTTACCTTAGCGCTGTCAGGGATGTGACTGGATGAGATAGTGTTAGCAGCAGATCATCGGCATGCAGGGCCGCTTTGAAGTGCTTCAGTTCTTACCATAGCGCTGTCAGGGATGTGACTGGATGAGATAGTCTTAGCAGCAGATCATCGGCATGCAGGGCCGCTTTGAAGTGCTTCAGTTCTTACCATAGCGCTGTCAGGGATGTGACTGGATGAGATAGTGTTAGCAGCAGATCATCGGCATGCAGGGCCGCTTTGAAGTGCTTCAGTTCTTACCATAGCGCTGTCAGGGATGTGACTGGATGAGATAGTGTTAGCAGCAGATCATCGGCATGCAGGGCCGCTTTGAAGTGCTTCAGTTCTTACCATAGCGCTGTCAGGGATGTGACTGGATGAGATAGTCTTAGCAGCAGATCATCGGCATGCAGGGCCGCTTTGAAGTGCTTCAGTTCTTACCATAGCGCTGTCAGGGATGTGACTGGATGAGATAGTGTTAGCAGCAGATCATCGGCATGCAGGGCCGCTTTGAAGTGCTTCAGTTCTTACCATAGCGCTGTCAGGGATGTGACTGGATGAGATAGTGTTAGCAGCAGATCATCGGCATGCAGGGCCGCTTTGAAGTGCTTCAGTTCTTACCATAGCGCTGTCAGGGATGTGACTGGATGAGATAGTGTTAGCAGCAGATCATCGGCATGCAGGGCCGCTTTGAAGTGCTTCAGTTCTTACCATAGCGCTGTCAGGGATGTGACTGGATGAGATAGTGTTAGCAGCAGATCATCGGCATGCAGGGCCGCTTTGAAGTGCTTCAGTTCTTACCATAGCGCTGTCAGGGATGTGACTGGATGAGATAGTGTTAGCAGCAGATCATCGGCATGCAGGGCCGCTTTGAAGTGCTTCAGTTCTTACCATAGCGCTGTCAGGGATGTGACTGGATGAGATAGTCTTAGCAGCAGATCATCGGCATGCAGGGCCGCTTTGAAGTGCTTCAGTTCTTACCATAGCGCTGTCAGGGATGTGACTGGATGAGATAGTGTTAGCAGCAGATCATCGGCATGCAGGGCCGCTTTGAAGTGCTTCAGTTCTTACCATAGCGCTGTCAGGGATGTGACTGGATGAGATAGTGTTAGCAGCAGATCATCGGCATGCAGGGCCGCTTTGAAGTGCTTCAGTTCTTACCATAGCGCTGTCAGGGATGTGACTGGATGAGATAGTGTTAGCAGCAGATCATCGGCATGCAGGGCCGCTTTGAAGTGCTTCAGTTCTTACCATAGCGCTGTCAGGGATGTGACTGGATGAGATAGTCTTAGCAGCAGATCATCGGCATGCAGGGCCGCTTTGAAGTGCTTCAGTTCTTACCATAGCGCTGTCAGGGATGTGACTGGATGAGATAGTGTTAGCAGCAGATCATCGGCATACAGGGCCGCTTTGTAAGTGTTGTTCTTGAACTTAAGACCCTGGATTGCGGGGCTTTGTCGAATCCTGGCCGCAAATGGCTCCATTGATAGGGCAAAGATGAGAGGTGACAGGGGGCAGCCTTGACGGGTGCCTCTGGTGATTTCGATCCTGGGGGACTCCGTTGATTCTCAGATTTGTGGTGGGGTGCTGATAATTCGCCATTGTCCATTTCCGAAATTTCGGGGCAATCCCGTAATGTCTCAGTGTTTCTCCTATGTAGCCCCAGTCCAGCATATCGAACACCTTATGTGCATCGAGCGACACCACTACTAATTCCCCTCCGGTTCTGTTGGCCGTCTCGATAATGTTTAAGGTGCGTCTGATGTTGTCCATGGTGTTTCGGCCCGGGATGAAGCCCGTTTGTTCCGGGTGGATGAGGTCCGGGAGGAGTCTGGCGAGCCTGCGTGCCAGTAGCTTTGAGAAGATTTTGGAGTCCAACTTCATTAAGGCAATGCGGCGGTATGACGTGTTCGCGGGTTCGCCCCAGGTTTCGGGATCAGGATCATGATTGATTCCTCCATGGAGGGGGTGGTGGAGCCCGTTTCCAGGAAGGAGTTGAAAAGTGAGGCTAGGTGGGGGGCTAGGATGTGGTTATATTTCTTGTAGAATGGTGTGGGCAGTCCATCGGGGCCTGGGGCCGTGTTCTTCATTGAGCGGATCACTTCTGATACCTCCTCCGGGGATATGGGATCCTCCAGGGAGTCAATCTGCGGCTGGTGGGGCAGTCTTGGGACCCCTCGCAAGTAGGCAGCGTGTGCGACCGCCTTTGTGGGCTTCACTGACATCACGTTTCTGTGGTGCTCAGTCATGATGGTTAATTTTGCGAGGTCCGAGCAGCGGGCAGTCCCGTCTCGGTCCCGTAGGAATGTGATGTTGTTTCTGGTGTGTACTTTCTTGAGCTTGTGCACCAGCAGGCGGTTGGCTTTGTTGCTGTTCAGGTAGTAATGCTGCTTCGTGTATGTTAGCGATTGGGCTGTTCGGTCCGCTAGGTGCATTTCCAGGATTACTTTAGCTTTGCATAGCTCGTTCCATGACCTTGTCCATTGGCGCTTTTTGTGGTTTGCTTCTTTTTGTGCCACCTCCGTTTCCAGTTCTTCTAGCCTGCGTTGGTGCCTGCGCCTGTGTGCCGCTGAGCAGTTCATGGCCACCCCTCGAACCACCAGCTTCATGGTGTCCCATATCGTGGCCTCCGTGGCTCCTTTGCCTAAATTCTCTGTGAAATAGATGATTAGAACTTCAGCTAGTTCCTGGTTGTCTGCTATGTCCGCGAGGAGATAGTCCTGCATCCTGCAGCTTCCAGGTCCTTTGCCGCTGTGTTGGTAGACCCTCTGTTTGGAGCAGCACCACAACTGGGGCATGGTCGGAGATTACCCTTAGCCCTATGTGGATGTCTGCGATGCAGTGGAACAGCTCGCTTGATACGAGTAGGAGGTCTATTCTGGAGAGGCCTCTGTGGACATGTGAAAAGAAGGTGTAGTTGCGAGCTTTATCATTCGCCAGCCTCCAGGCATCCATGTTCCCATCTCTCTCAGGAGTTCCGCGAGCTCCAGTGCCTTCGAGAAGTCTGTTCCTGTGGGCGGTAGGGTTTTGTCCTTAGTTGTGTGGTTGAAATCGCCTCCGATTAGCAGTTTGCCTTCTGCAAAAGACGTTATCACTGGGAGAATCCTACGCAGGAAGCGTTCCTGGGCTTCATTTGGGCAATAGATTGCTATGATAGTTATTGGGAGTTCAACCAGGAGGCCCCTGATTAGCAAAAACCTTCCCTCAGGGTCCCGCTTGACTGTGACCCTTGATAGGATCGCTGATTGGCTGAGCAGGATCGCCACCCCCCACCCCCTCTCTTCTGACCTGAGGATGCAAAATACCTTTTAGGGAATCTTTGGTATTTGACACGTTGCTCATCCATGGCCAAGAGGTGGGTTTCTTGTAGGCAGACTATATCTGCTTCCAGTTGGGCTAGTCGGTGTTCCACGGACTTCTGTTTTTGGGGGGAATTTAAGCCCTGAACATTCTAGGTGATCATAGACAGATTTTTTATGGATGAACCCATTTGGGGATGATCTGGATGCGGATGGTGGATGCTGTTATACTCCGTGTTTCACCGGCCCGTGTGGGCGGCCATTCATTGAGTTGGGTCCTGTCTTGGTGAATTGTGCCCCATTCGGTGTCCACCCCATTTCCCCCCTTAGTAGAACAAAACTTGGTCGTTTGGGCCAGCCTTCGGTCAACGGGGACTCCAGCTGGGCCAATGCATCCTGCTGAGTATGAGGCCATTGGACCTCTGCTGTATGGCGATGATAGCTGCATGTAAGATTAGTGTATTGCTTTGCTTCGGGGGTACGATGTGTAGCTCGCGGTCGCGGCTGTCTTCTGGAACTTGGTGGTGCTTGTTGGGTCTAGGGATTCGGGGGGGACTGGTCTAGCCCTGCTTTAGGCATCTTTACTTGGGCGTTTGCCTCTGAGTGGGGGGCCCCTGATTCTCTGGCGTCGCCTCTCGGTACGCGACCATGAGCAGTTGGGTTCCTGTGGTTCTTCCTGTTCTGAGGGAGCGTCTCCATTGTTGGTTTCATCTCTCGCGTCTGGATTCAACAGTCTCTCCACTCCGTGCACTTTGCGTATGTGGCAGACGCTCCCATTCCAGGAGAAGATTAGGGCTGTGGGAACCCCCCAGTGGTACGGTGTGCCTTTCTCCCTCAGCCATTCCGTGACTGGTTTTAGTGCTTTCCTTTTCAGAAGTGTGCTTGAGGTGAGATCTTGGTATAGGGAGATAGAGGCATCTCGGAACAGTATTCGCAGAGAGTTTCTTGCCTCCAGCATGATTTCTTCCTTGACTTTGAAATAGTGTAGTCTGGCTAGAACATCTGGCGGGGTTGAGGAGTTGGATCTATCGAGCACCAGAGGGGAGTCGTCCAGTCGTGTCAGGATAAAGCGAAAGAGGTCGCTCACGTAATGCTCCAGGTCTGCCTCCGGTATGGATGTGGGTATACCTCTCAGGCATATATTATTGTGGCGGGAGCGGTTTTCTGAGTCCTCCTGTTTGAGTTCAAGGGCTTCACACCTAGCTTCTAACATGGCTAGCCTGTCCGCCCCCTTCTCGATCTCGTAGCTGTGCTCGCATATGGATGTTTCGACCTCCGTTGTCCTGGTCTCCAGTTCCCTCACTCTCGCCTCCAGGAGCATGATGGTGCTCTTCACCTCTTCGGTGCCCCTCTGGAATTCCTTGGTTAATGCTGCCAGAAGGTCCTGGAGGTCTGATTTTGTGACCGCCTGGTTTGGGACTTCCCGATGTAATTCCACTTGTGTGCTCTCTGCAATTGTTTCTCCTAGCTCTGGGCGGTTCCCTCTTCTGGATTTATCTGGTGCGGGGGTGGCTAGCAGGGTTGCGATGACTGCTTGCTTGGCTGACTTTTTAGCCAGAGTGAATTCCGGGGTGTCACGCCGACTGGCGTGCAGCGTGCTGGGGTTACTGGGGAGAAGGTCAGTCGGGAATTCAGTCGCTGGGCAGAGGAGCTGAGCTGTGTCCGTGTGTGCCTTTGGTAGGACCCTCCACGGGCTGGGGCCTGCCGTTGTTAGATGGTTACACTCCTCCTGAGGCTTCCTGGGTGTGACCCTCGCTCCTTCCTGTGGTGCTAGTATGAATGTTCTGGGCCGGCTGCTAGTGGCAGATGACGTGCTTCCCAGGCTGTGGGTCAGTTCGGAGTATCCAGAGCTTTGTGATGCCCCTGTGGGCTTGTATGGTGATGGCCCCGGGCCCTTCCTGAGAAAGTTTGCCCACTGCTCGATTCTGTCCTGGTGGTGTGGGTGGGGATGGGTGGGGGGGGGGGTTTGTTGGACGGGCTAGTCCTCCTGCTACGAATTTGCAACGTGGCAGGGGCTAGGACTGCGTTGCTGCCTGGGCCTACCACGGATCCCCCTTGCCCACTGTGGAGTTGAGGATCTTCAGACACTCAAGTCCCAGCTCCTGTGAGGTTTGCATCCTGTGGGTGAGCGCCACCCCCACCCTGCTAGAGGAGGGTGGGGATGGCACTACTGGGGGTTCCCTGGCCACATCTGCTGCTGAATCCGGCTTCGCTTCAGCGGTGGGTGCAGATTGGGTGTTGGTGAGGTGGCCTGCCTCACCGTGCTTCACTGGGTCAGTGTATGTCATGTGATGGAGGCCCGGGGCCGCTGCGGCTGCTCCTGTGGGGGTTCCCCTGATCCCTGGGCTTCTGCCACTCACCAACAGTCGGGGACCACAGTTCTCCCTGTGGGTGTGGTCGAGGGTTGCCCGCTGTGTCAGGCCGTGCCACGGCTCAGTTCTGTCTCTGCGCTGGGGGGCGGTGGGAGCCCCGGAACGCCCCCACCTCCAGTACGCTGTTCTCTCCCGTGGGTTGGGCTTCGGGGAGGGGGAATTACCCAGCCACGGCTTGCAGCTGCCTGACCCCCCGCCTCTCACCTCAATCACTCTGTGTCTTACGTGGGGAGCTGTCCATTCTCTGGAGACACTGGGGAGTGAGATGGGTGCAGACCTCCTCTTCGACTTCCTCTCGTTGGTGGTGCCCCCTGCGCACTTCGGTGCATCTCCGTTTGTCCAGGAAGCGCTGAAGTGTCTGTGACTCGGGCTGGTGGCTCCCCCGGTTCACCGGGGCTCGGTGGTCTGGTAGCCCCCGCGCT
Source organism: Ambystoma mexicanum (assembly GCF_040938575.1). NCBI lineage: Eukaryota > Metazoa > Chordata > Amphibia > Caudata > Ambystomatidae > Ambystoma > Ambystoma mexicanum. The sequence continues at coordinate 1,257,535,710 of NC_090928.1, forward strand.
GGTGTGCAGTGTTGGGTCCGGTGCAGCCGCTGGCTGACGGCTGGCGGTGCCTCTTTGCTGATTGCTGTTTCGGCTTGGCTTCTTGGCTGGAGCCGTCCATGAAGAGTGCTCACCTCCACTTGGGTGTAATGTGCAGCAGGCTGGTGGTTCTCTCGCCCAGGGGGCTGCTTATGCCTCAGTGCACCTCCGTAGCTGCTAGACGGGCTTTATGGTGCCGCCCGCCATTTTGAGAGCCGGTAACCTCAACCCCCTGGCGCCGCTTAAAGCTTGATTTGCCTCCGGTTCCAGGAGTTGTGAAGGGCCCTGGATTAGACCTTTCTGTGTAGGGTCGCTTTACAATCAGGAGCACCGTCGGGATGAGCTACAGAACGCCCATCACCGGAGCATTACGGTTGGATGCGTGGCGTAAGCCGGGAGCTTTTCTGGAGCGATCCGACCATCATGGCTCCAAGCCACGCCCCCTAGGAACTGTTTTAGGGGTAATGAAATGAATGATAATACTAGGATCTGTTTTAGGAGCAATGAGATGAATGATAATACTAGGAACTGTCTTAGGAGCAATGAGATTAATGATAATACTGGGAACTGTTTTAGGAGCAATACGATGAATGATAATACCAGGAACTGTCTAAGTAGCAATGAAATGAATGATAATACTAGGACCTGTTTTAGGAACAAGTAGATGAGTGATAATACTAGGAACTGTTTTAGGAGCAATGAGATGAGTGATAATACTAGGATCTGTTTTAGGAGAAATGAGATTAATAATAATACTGGGAACTGTTTTAGCAGCAATGAAATGAATGATACTAGGAACTGTCTTAGGAGCAATGAGCTGAACCATAATACTAGGAACTGTTTTACGAACAAGGAGATGAATGATAATACTAGGAACTGTTTTAGGAGCAACGAGATGAAGGGTAATACTAGGAACTGTTTTAGGAGCAATGAGATGAATGATACTAGGAACTGTCTTAGGAGAAATGAGATGGATGAGAATAATAGGAACTGTCTTGGGAGCAATCGGATGGATGATAATACTAGGAACTGTCTTAGGAGCAATGAGATGAATGATACTAGGAACTGTCTTAGGCGCAATGAGATGAATGATACTGGGAACTGTTTTAGGAGCAATGAGATCAATGATAATACTAGGAACTGTTTTAGGAGCAATGAGCTGAATGATAATACTAGGACCTGTCTTAGGAACAAGGAGATGAGTGATAATACTAGGAACTGTTTTAGGAGCAATGAGATGAATGATAATACTAGGACTTGTCTTAGGAACAAGAAGATGAGTGATAATACTAGGAACTGTTTTAGGAGCAATGAGATGAGTGATAATACTAGGATCTGTTTTAGGAGAAATGAGATTAATAATAATACTGGGAACTGTTTTAGCAGCAATGAGATGAATGATACTAGGAACTGTCTTAGGAGCAATGAGATGACTGATAATACTGGGAACTGTTTTAGGAGCAATGAGATGAAAGATACTAGGAACTGTTTTAGGAGCAATGAGCTGAACGATAATACTAGGAACTGTCTTACGAACAAGGAGATGAATGATAATACTAGGAACTGTCTTAGTAGCAACGAGATGAATGATACTAGGAACTGTCTTAGGAGAAATGAGATGGATAAGAATAATAGGAACTTTCTTGGGAGCAATCGGATGGATGATAATACTAGTGTCGGGGGAAATTCTGCCGGGGTCGGCCGGGCCGTCCGCAGACCTCCGGGCAGGGAGGCCCCAACTCCTCCCGTATATCCCAAAAGAGATAGAGTATGAGACACACACAAGAAGCAAGGTGACTCTGCTGTTTATTAAACACAAACGGCAGGGATGGGTCAAGGATCATACGCGTCTGACCTGACACACACACAATCATGGGGCTCGCAGGCCCTTTTTACTGTAGTATGACGCGCTACTTGCGTCACTTTAGAAAGTTAACAAAAAACCTATTGCCACTCTTAATTGGTTGCTCGAGTGGTAGGGTTAGTATAGCATACGTATAGAGGATAATATGAGTGGACGAGGTTTAGTCAGGTGATATATCTGGGTTGTCCCTACAATTAGATACATGAGAATTGTTACATGAAGACTCCTAATGATTGGTTAATGTTACTGGCGTCAGTGATAAGAGCCCCATGTTCTGATTGGTGCGCCCGTGAGCTTCCCAGCCTGGGACCATCGCTGTTCCCAGCTCTCGGTGTACCTGTAATTTGCAACAATGTTTCACTATGGGTACATGCAGACAATGTGAAGACTTATTCATGAGCTGGATGGCCGACTACTCCTACTGTCGCAGATGTCCATTGATCCTTTCAAGTGTATCTGCCTGTGTCTCGTAACGAGGGATCCAGACGCCTCTTTCCTCCTGGGCTTGGCATCGCGTCAGGTTCGGCTTGGTCACGTGAGGTGGGACCGTGTTTGAGGCAGAATTCTGCGCAATTAATATTGTTTTTCCACTGTGTGCCTGATTTAATTGCAGGTGCGACTTTGATGTTGGTGCACGGCGTGCGAGGTTGCAACATCGTGCCCTTGATGGTCTGCTTTTGGAATGTGGGTTTGCAACATTACGACCTTGGCTGTCTGCTTTCGCCAGGCTCATTCTGCAGGATCAGCAACCTGACTCTTGTTCTGTTAATGTCCACGGGAGCTCTTGCTTGCGGCCTACTTAGGCCTGGTGTATTGGTGGAACCGTTTGGTGCACAGGCGCTTTAGGTTATAGTCTCATACTGTCTTATGACCAGTATCGTGTCTTCGTTATAATTCTCATTATGGCACCTAGGTTTAGAGGAAGCGTAAGCAAGCTCTTTAGATGAGTTCATGGTGCGTCTTGCGTTTCTGCATTTTGAGAGCCTATGTGGAAAATAATAAAGATGCATGTCTGTGAGTATGCCTGTCGCCTACGTCATAGCACTGAGTATATTCTTCGTGTAGATTGGTGCGGGAGTGTCCAGTGTGTATGTTGGCACAGGTGTGCTACCCGTTGGCTAGGTCGTCATGGCATCTCTAACGACGTATAGTTTTAGTCCAGTTGATCCATGCCGCAGGCATCGGCATGGGCAGGGCGGGCTGCTGGGCAGGCAGATGGACACATCCTTATGTTCCTGTACCAGGGTATCTGGTCGTCTGGTAGATGGGCAAACTCTTCTCGTGGCGGGTGCTTGGGCCGTGTACCTTTAGGCCAGGCGCGAGAGGGGGAAGATGGGAGCCTGTTTTTCCATTTTCCCACTTCAGTCTCCCCTCTGGTCGACTTGTCGACCACAAACATATCCTTTTCATTATCTCCTCTTACTCTCCACACTTTAGTTATTCCTCCTAAATGTCCATAATGGTTAACATGATCTTCAAATGACCAATACATATATTCACAGGTTCCTCCAGGAGTACAGTATACCCATTTCCCTATGTAACTCCTGGGGTTTCTTGGGTTCTCGACCTTCACCGATGGTGGGTCCAGGTGGTTGGTGATGATCTGGTTGCGCAATTTCTCTCTCTCTTGTATTATTATGCCTGTGTGTTGGCCGTCATCTGCTGGCATCAGTGGGTGCATACCGACCATTTCAAGCAACTCATCAGTGGTGCGTGCCTTCCGGGTTTTCCAAAATCTTATTATGATCAGTGTAGCTCCAGCCAAAATAATACAACCAACTATAATTTTCAGTCCATCTGACAGCCAATATGGCATCCATGACCATAATAGCGAAAACCAGCTCTCATCCTTTTTCACACCTTTACTTTCATCCACCATTTTGGAGTGCAACTGGGGCAATTGTGAAACTGCTTCTGTCAGTGTACCGTTGTCAGCATCGTTGGCAGGAATGAATGTGCAGCATGATTGTCCTATCTTTGCGCAAACTCCTCCTTCCATGGCAGTGAGGAGGTCCAATACATATCTGTTCTGCAGTGCTACCATCCTTATTGCTCGCAGCTCTTCTTTTATTGCGTTGAATCCGTTTACCGTAGAATTGATGGTCATCATAAGTTCCCATCTAGTTATCTGGAGCCATTTTGCGTTTGCGTAAGCCTGTAGTCCCGGATGGATTATTGAGGAGAAGAACATCGCTGCTCTGCTGAATAGTCTGTGTTCTGGCGGGATTGAAGTCAGTGCTGTTTCCGACCTTCCCCATAGGTAATTTCCTGTCAGAGGTTCTCCTTGTCTTTTCCGTCTATTTAGGACAGTATCATTGCCGCTGGTCCTGTTCCCTGGCTCCTCCTGAGGTGGTACAGATCTCTTATTTCTCTTGTCCCCTTCATCCATCTTGGGAAAGTTCGCCACATTCACATGCTTCTGGGGTACCACTAGTGATGGTACATTGACATGCACCATCGTACATACACCATTCCACAGAGGGGGCAGTGTGTGATATGCCTTTTCTCCACAGGCCCAGTAATGGTCCATTATCACTGCTGTTCCTGCTCCCCCCTCAGGTAACTCCATCACACTTCCACAATTGGTGTTGTATCCTACGTCCACCTCTCCTTTATGTTGGTAGCATACTTTAGGCGCAGTCAGCGGCAGTATTGTTATGGGTCTTCATCCGTTTCTATCCATGTGAGCATAGGCACGTATTTGATCCAAGTCGTCCAACATCTGTGGTTGTGTGCATCGATAGTTGAAATAGTTTCTTTTGTTACCATGTTGCTGCCAACCACTCCTATCTCCCATTTGTTGTCTAAGTATACTTTCCCCGTTATCGTCACCAGTGGCCTCTCCCAGCATCCTAGTTTACCAGGAACTTCAGTGGCGTACCAATCACATGATAAATACTGCAGTGTTACTTTCTTTGTTTCTCCTTTTGCAGGACCATTTGTTATGTATCTGAATGCTTCAGCATGTAAACTGCTCTTGTGGTAACTCAAATAAGTCTTGAGGAAGTTGTTTTCGTATGGGTATGAGTCTCGTGTTTTCCACGTCATATGCACCACTGTCCCTTGAAATCTTCCTTTCGTTTGGAACAGTGCCAAGTATATTATGCATCGTGCTGTTTTTTCGTCTATTTCTGTGGCAACAAATGTTCGAGAAGCGCTCATGGCGTATGGTATTAATGAGCAAACGTAGCAGCTGTCTTCTGTTGTCTGCTTACCAATGCGGGTCATGTGTTGATACCATATGTTGTTTGAGACGTGTGCTGAATCTTGTATATAATTGTCAATACCTTTATTATCTGAGTATGTGCTGCGTTTAACTCTATTTTGCTTGTGTGCAGTTTTACTAATATCACCTGACGTAACACCTGTTGCAGCTGGGGATGGGGGTATGTTAGGTTTGGGTACAGCAATAATATTGATAGCACAGCTGTACTGCCATACAGAGGCAGCTACGAACCCGGTGATTACCAAAATCCCTATTACTTTTATTACATATGCTAATTTCACCGGCATTTTGCTCTTACCTTGCTGCAGTCCGGCAGCGTATTCTTGCGACGTTACAGTTGCCCGCCTGAAAATTCTCAATATGCTGGTTATTAGATGTTAGTTGTTGTTTTTTAAGCTCTCCCTATCAAATAGTCATTCAGTGCCCAGGCGAAGAGCTGTTCCCACGCTACTCTAAGCGATCTATCTCTTAGGGCAGGCAAGTATGGGTGGAGGTGGGGCATTGAATATTCTATGGCCAAAAGGAACGCTGTGTAGTAGACACGTACCCTTTTCCTTTTCAGGTACGTTGGCCTTTTTATCTCATATACAAATTGGTGTGACAATTCTTCTGGGTAATTATCGTCTGAGGGTACCATCTACTCCTGGGCAGTGAATTTGTTAGTTATCTACTTTCTTAGCAATACAATAATACGCGGTTCCTGCATGTGCGAGAGAAAAGAAAAGAGAGCAGTCACGTGTTTACATGTGTATTTGTGCAAGACAATGTCCTTCAGTTCAGTTACTACTGCAATGGGGACAGGGGTCAGTGGATGGTGGCCAGGGGGTTTTTGTGTTCAACTGGTGGGCGTGGCTTTTACTCTTGAGCGTGTGATCATGGGGTGGGCTGTATGGTGATCGCCCCTTTCTTATTCAGTTATTGTCTCTGGGGAGTCTGGGGAGTGACAAGGTATGGGAATACTTGGGACGCTGGCTGTGGTAGAACTTTCTTCTTCCGTTGTCGATGTTGTTGCTGTTCTCTCAATGGACCTGTCGATCGCGCTGGGGCGGGTCTGTTGTCTGTAGATCTTTACGTCGTGTAGGTGGTTCCAGGCACGCTTGTCCTGTAACTTTACTGCTCTTGTTGATACCTCCTCTACCAGATGGGGACCAGTAAAGCGTGGGTCATTCCATTTCCTATTGAAGTTGCGAAGTAGTACGTGGTCACCTTTAGCAATCTTACACAGTCCTTCCTTTTCCAGTTCTTTATCCGCGTCTTCTTGTTGGCTTCTATTAGACCCGCCCCGTGTGCGCTCGAGCTGTTGAGACACAAACACTACACTAGTAATCAAAGAAGACACATATTGGTACATTTCATCACCCAGAACACTTGCAGTGCTTTCGTGGTCGGTAAATGCTCTTGACGTTGGCGTTAGGGGAAGGCGCATTTGACGTCCGGTAACCACCTCATGGGGAGTGAGGTGGTGGTCGGACCCTGGCCTATTCCTTAGCTCAAATAAGGCTAATGGGAGACAATATAACCAACTCCTCTTTGTTGTTTGCTGTATCTTTGCAATTGCCTCCTTTAATAGGCCATATAGGCGTTCACATACATCGTTGGCCTGTGGGTGGTATGCACATGCAAATTTATGTTGAATGTTCAGCAGTGATGTAATGTGCTGAAACATCTCGTTTGCGAAATGTGGGCCATTGTCTGACCTTAACACCTCGCACACTCCCCACCTGGGGAAGACCTCCCTCACTAGGAACTTGGCTGCTCTAAATGCATCTGGGTGTGAACAGGGCCCTGCCTCAATCCATCTAGAGAATGGGCATACTACTACAATCATCTACCTATTTCCTTGACATATATTGATCATATCAACATAGTCAATATGGAGATGCCGGAAAGGTCCCTCTGGCCGGGGTATAGTACCTCTTATCACCTTTAGGGTGTGGCCGGCCGTAAACTGTTGACATGTGAGACAATTACTGATAAAATTTGACACATGCAAATTTACCCCCGGGCCAGAACCAGTCTTCCCTAATTCGTGCTGCAATTACTTCCTTGCCTGTGTGGGCTGGATAATGTAGTTGGTTCAGGGCGGTGTTCAAAAGTGCCAATGGTATTACAACCTTTCCAGTGCCACCTTGGCGCCATAGTGCGTCGGTTGGTGACATTGTACACCCTCTTTTTACCCATATTTCTTTTTCGGCCATTGGTGCAGCCGCTTGTAACTCCATAATCTGTGTGGCTGGGAGATGGGTGTACCCTTCTCTTATCAACATCTCCTTAGCCATTCCCCTCCCTCTCCCTCTCTGTGACTCTGGGGGGTTCCATATCTCACCAAAGTATGCAGCATACTTCGCATGTGCGTCCGCTGCTGCGTTTCCCTTCGAGACGTGGTCCTCACCATTGGTGTGTGCGGTGTATTTCACTAAAGCTAATTCTTGGGGGTCATTAATTACTTCAATTAGTTATGCGCTGTCGGAATATATGGTCACCCGTTTGTCAAAGCTTTCCTTCAACGCCAAGATCAGTGCGACCAGTTCAGCTGCTTGAGCGGAGTAATGCTGTGGTATTTGTACAAATTTCACTGCCACACACACCGGTACCTCCATCATTTTCACCACTGCAGCCCCAGTTCTCCTCACACATCCCTCTGATCGATAGTTGATGACCCATCAATAAATAAGAGCTCACCCCCCTCTAGTGCGTTTTCCTCAACTTTTCTAGTACATGAGTACATTTCAGTTATTTGTGTACAGTCATGGGCATAATCTCCCTCCTCAATTACTTCTGCTAGGAACCTTGCAGGGTTGACCGTGCTGCATCTAACAATTGATAGTTCGGCTCTGGATAGAATGATCTCATAACCTGATGCTCTTTGCGTGGTTAGGGTGGATTTAGGTTTATTTAATATCGCAAAAAGTGCATGCTCCACAAATAGTGTAGTCGGGCACCCCATAGTGATTGCTGATGCTTTTTCCACCGCAAAAGCAGCTGCGGCGAGACCTTGTTCGCAGGGGAAGTGGCCTAACATTACAGGATCTAAGTGGCCACTGTAAAATGCTACGGGTTTGTAGCCCATGCTTGTTTTTTGAGCCAACACTGCTTTCATTACTGCTGAGTCGCAATGTGAAAATATAAAAAATTGCCGCTCATAGTCTGGGGATGCCAGTACCGGAGCAGTTGATATCGCATCTTTTAATTCATCAAAAGCTTCTTTCATTTCCATCGTCCACCCCAGTTTTTTCTCCCCTTTATTAGCTTCCCGTAACGCCTCAAGCAGGGGTCCTATGTATGAACTGTAATCAAATACCCAAGCTCTACAGTAGTTGCAGAGCCCCAGGAACTGCTGCAGTTCCCTTACAGTTTGTGGCATTGGAGTGGTCGAAATAGCTTGTGCTCTTTGTGGTGCGATCTTTCTTCCATGTTGGGATATAAGCTGACCAATGTAAAGTACCTGTTCTTGACAGTACTGTATCTTTTCCATGTCTACCTTGTAACCTTTGTCAGCCAATATTGTCAGCATTTTTAACGAGTCCTCTCTGCATGTTTTTTCGTTTTTACTGCATATTATTATGTCATCCACATACTGCAACACCGTGCTTTCTACTTCAATGTTACCCAAATCCATCTGTATCACTCTGTTGAAAATTGAAGGTGATTCACAATACCCTTGTGGTAATCTGGTGTGCTTCCACTTAGCGTTTCTGTAAGTGAAGCTCGTCAGATCTTGTGAGTCTGGGTGTAATGGTATTGAGAAAAAAGCATTTTTAAGGTCGATCACTGTAAATCGTGATGCCTCTGCTGGAATGCCACACAATATTGTGGCCGGGTTTGCAGCTACGGGATATTCCGCTTCTACTATGTTGTTCAAGGGCCTGAGATCCTGTATAAAGCGCCAAGACCCCCCTTTAGCCTTGCGCACTGGGTACACAGCCGTATTACATGGTGATTCTGAGGGGACCAATATACCATTATTTATAAGGGCCGTTATGGTTTCATATATGCCCTCATCTGCCTCTTTTGATAGTGGGTACTGTTTTACTCTGGGGAGTATTGCACCTTTTTTCAATTTTATTTCTACTCCCCCTATACTTTTTATGCAGCCCACGTCATAGGGGCCAGTAGTCCACAATGATTTGGGTACTTTTGACATATCGTCCTTAAAGAAAGGGACCGGGGTGCATGCGGGTGCCTCAAGTGCCATTGCAATTTTCTGTGCTACTTGTTTGTAGGCCACTCTTAGCCATATTTCCACACTCATCATAAACACCATTTCACCTTCCTCCTTTTCATCTGAAAACAGCTCCTCATCTGACACCTGGGTGAGCCTACATCCCTCTGCTAATGCTATCACTGCCCTCCATGCTCTTCCTTCTCTGTCTTGGGCATGTACAGCAATATAATCAGCTGTTGCAATAATGCTCTCAATATCCATTGAAACCACCTTCCCTTCTGGTTCATTAACAGGTGTTTCTGGTCTGAACAGATAGGCTGCTGGCCTTCTCCATATTTTCCCTTCTATCCCTGGCATCCATGCAATTGCCATGTCCGTTCCATACTGGAAGAGCTCACCATCTACTGGCTCCGCCCTAATCGCTGTCTGTCCACAGTATGCCTGCATAATTTGTCGTGCTGTGAGCATGTTAATCCCCGGAGTAGAGCAAATTATGCCGTCCTCAGTAAAGGAGATCGTCATATTCAACCTGTTCATTATATCTCTCCCCAGTATATTTACTGGTGAGGCACTATAATATAAAAGTGGAACTGACAGATCGTAATCTCCAATAGATAAGGGAATGTTATCAGTAAAGGGAACCAACCCTCTAGCCCCAGAGAATCCTTGGGTGTTCATGGTCTTGCCTGACATCTTAAATTTACCTTCCCTTATGCAAGACCGGGTCGCCCCCGGTGTCAACAAGGAATGATAATTTTTTGTCACCTATCGTTACCTCTATGCGTGGTTCCTCCGCACTATTAGGTGTTACTGACAGGATGGGACACACCAAGGCCGTCTGTAGGCTGTCCTATTGGGGGTACAACGACTGGCCATTTCCGGTATAGGGGTTGTGTCCCAAAACCGTCACCCTACCCAGTTGTGTTTGTGGTATTTGTGGTTGTTGTGTCATCGCTCCCTGTTGTTGTGGCAGTGTTTGGGGCTGTTGTTGTGTTAATTGTTGTTGTTGTTCATTTCCTTGTGGCAACATTTGCTGTTGTGGTATGCCCTGCTGTACCTGTGCGGGCCGTGGTTGTCCCTGATCACTCCATGATGGTGTTCCTGGTCTGACTCTACACGTGCGTGACATGTGCCCCAATAGTCCACAGCTCCAACACACCGGTGGTTCCCTATTCTGCCATGGAAAGCTCCCTGTGTTGTCCTGGTATACTGGTTGCCCTGTGGGGTAGGAATTCCTAAATCCTCCCACCTGCGGTTGGGTACCATACTCGTACCCTCTCCCTCTCATAATTCCTCCTCTCCCCCTGTTATAATTATAATATCCAGCTCCTTGCATTGGGTATCCTCCTCCCATGTTGGGCGTGTATGGTTGGAGTGGCGGCACCTGTTGTGTTGTAGTCTGTGAAGGTGGTATTTGGGAGGAATCTTGTGCAGCCACTACTTGTGTGGGGCTTTGGGTCATTGTTGTAGGTGTAGTTATTAGTGCCCCTTCCATTGTGTATTTAGTTAGCTTTTTCTGTACTAATTTAGCCTCTTCCGTTTTCCTGTCCTCTTCTTTTTGTTTCATTTTTCCTTGCCATGTCCTACAATGATGCACTATAGTGAGTTGTATTTCGGGCCATGGTTTTGCTTCCATTCCTACTATTTTCTTTAGTTGTTTCTGAACTCCTTCTGGGAGCCCTTGTACCAGTATATGGTAAAATATTGCTGGTGTTTTATCCCATTGTTCTCTAGTTTCCATGCGCCACTTCTCTTGGATTTCCTGGATATAATCAACAGGATCTTCATTCTCATGCATCTTGCGGGATGTAATTGCTCCTATATCTGATTTGTCTGGGTACTGTACCCTCAATGCCTGCCATAGTGCATATCTGCAGTTTGCGAACGGTGCCCCATCGTGCGATGTATTTGTTATTGTTACCCCATGAAATCCCGCTCTCTTCCATATGTCATCCGCAGCATCACCTAATATTGATATGAGAAGGCCCTTTACATCTCCCACTGCCAGTTTCTGCCCTGTGGTGTGTTTTTCCATTTCATATATCCATTTACCCGCACCTCCACTTAATGATGGGAGCCTACATTTTATATTTTCTTTATCGGTATGCTTCCAAGGAACATACTGTGGTCTAACCCCACCTCTCTCCAAAAGTGGCATTAAATTATGTCTCGTTTCACCCTTTGTGTTCCATAATATTGAGTCCTCACACCCTTCCTCCTCTTCCCTTTCTTCCACATTTTCACTTTCGTTTGTATTTCCACTGCTCATACCTCTTTCTTCTCCATCTTTTCCCCTTCTTCCATCTTTCTCTGTATTTAATGTGGGCATGTGTATACCTCTCTCCTGCCTACGACTAGGGAGGTCTCTAAGCCGCCATGTATAGGGTGTCAGTTCGTCGGTAAAGGGCGCTAGTTTTATCTTGCGTAACGAACGTGAGGTGGTTGAGCATGTAGGGTGCGATAGGGGAAGGCGTGATGGGGATGATGGGAATGGGGATGGGGATGTTGCGTCCTCATGTGCCTGTCTTTCCTCTATTCCTTTCTTTCCTTCCTCACTTCTCTCCAGCTCATCCTTTCTCCTACTGATCCATGGTGAGTCTATGTTGGTCCGGGTGATGTATAGTTTATCTAAGCTTTCCCTTTCACTGTTTCTTCCTTCATTTTCCACTCCCTCTTCCTCACTACAAAAGCTATTCATAAACGGCACCCCCCACTCGGTCTTTTTCCCCTTAATGGTTACTGTTTGCAAATCTATTAGGTCCAGTTCTCCTCTTCCTCCTTTATCAACAGCTCCCCTTTGTGCTGATGTCGTTGCTACTTCTGTGTCATCATATACATCCCCCCATGTTCCAATCTCCCTTCCCCTATCTCCTCTTTCTCCTTCATACCTTTCCTCCATCTCCTTACTATTTTCCTCCCTTTTCCTTTTCAATTCCTCCATCACTTCACTTCTCATCCGTTCTAATATTCTTTCATCCTCTTTCTTCCTTTCCCATGTCGCCCTTTCTTTTTCTACTATACTCTCCATCACCCTCCCTTCTTCGTATTTCTTAGTTGATTCTGATAGTAACCTCCTCCTCCATATTGCCATTTCTTTTTCTTTTTCTTCTTCTTCCCTTTTCCTTTCCCGCAGTATTACTCTTGATACCCTTTCTGCTGCTGCTTTTACCCTGTCAGCTTCTCTCCTTTGCTCCTCAGTTCGTTCCCTTATTTTTTCCAATTCGTTCTTACCTGCTTTCCTTTTCCTCGCTCTCTCTCTCTCCTCCCTCTCAAGCTGCTTGATCAATTCATTCTGTTCATCTCTTAATTTTGCTAATCGTTCCTCCAAAATCTCTTCCTTTTCTCTTAACAGCTCTTCCCCCCTCAATTCACTCTCCCTGGCATTATCCTCGTTTGTTTTCTTTACTACCTCCTTCTCTTCTCCTGTTAATGAACCTCGTAATTTTAATAATATCTGTGCAGCTACCCATTCATCATTTCCTATTTCCACAGTCTGGTCTTCTCCAGTCCTCCCCTCCCCTGCTGGCATTCTCCTATGAGCCACATATGGTGGAGGGCTGTATGCCGGGTTCGAGTATCCCTCAGCCGCCCTTAACTGTCCTCTTTCTATTTCTCCCAATTCTCTTAAAGGGTACAACCCCCCTCCCTCTGTTTTTACTCCCGTTACTAGGGGTATATCATTGCTCGGTTCCTTTTTTATTTCATCTGCTTTATTATTCTTTCCTCCTCCCTCACCTCTGTTTCCCGTGGTCTTTGGGTCCTCATACCCCTGTTTCCCATCCTCTCCTTCCTCCTTAATCTCTGTTTCTTCTGGTATTTCCCCCATAGTGAATATTCCATTTGGTCCTGGTCGGGACCCCTGGAACATCCTCCATAAGTTAAACACCTCCACGTGGTTTGCCAACTTCTTCCCTTTATATGTATTGTGCAGATGATTTAATAGTGAATGTTGGGCATATGGATCGAAGCTACCGTTTGGCGGCCACAGTGTTAACGTTTTGTTATCCGTCCCCTGGGTCCATTCTATGCAATACTTAATCAGTTTCTCCCTATGGGGTGGCAGTGTTGTGCATATGTATTGTAGTGGCGTGGTGAGGGTGTTCCCCCACCCTCCCGATCCTGTTCCGTATGACATAGAAGCGCTCCACTCGCTACCCTTCCCTAATCTGGTATCAGTTTATCCCACTAGTAGTTTACAATATACAACCTTATAACGTTACCTGGCCCCGTAAGTTTGGGGACTTACGATAATCCGCTTAAGGAAAATTATAAAAATATAGTATGTTACATCTGTAGATTTTCCTCTGCCTTTCTTCCTTTATACAACACCCTTACGGTCCCCTGCGGCCGAGGCGTACGTAGCCCCCTGCGGCTGCGTTCCCCTTATTACGTTCTTATACAGTCGTCCTGTTTTCACGTGCTCCTCCCCCTTCTACACTTGCCGTGGCCGGCGTTTTCCGTGCGCAGCCACGTTCCCCGTTTGGCCTTTCCTCGATCAACTCGTTTACCGTTTATCTCCGTTTCCACTCCCTTACCACAATTCTCTTCCTCACCACTCTCAAAACGATGATGCCTCGTTCTTGCGATATCCTATGACAACCCTGCTGGTGACGTCACCCACCTCATAGAGCTACTGGTAAGTTCTTCGTATATTCTTTAAATCCAAAATACACCTACAATCTACCCCCGTGAACCCCACAGCTGTCTTCCTGTCACTCCTGGAACAAGGTAATCAAATCAACAATATAATCGGACTGCGCACGCTGCGTCGCCTCGCGTGTGATACGCCCCTCGACAGGAGGGCTTAACCAGCCAATTATCTTCCGTATTGGGCAACTAACTAGCTACCGCCTACAGGGAAACGTCATCTACCTATCGAGTGTCTTGCTCGAACAATAGGGATCCTCATCTACTCATTGATCAATAAATGTCAAATCGTAGGAAAACACGCACACACACACCCCTACACGTAGTCGCGGGCTAGGCCAATCAGTGTCTACGAGCGGCCGCACGTGATGTTTTCGCGCTCCGCCCCCTTCTCTCGCGTTACGTAGCCAACTGCTCTCGCGCTTGTTCAACTATCATTCATTCTATTTCTAACACTAAACTGTCAAACCTTCGCCGTTCACCTGTGCAACACCTCCCGCTTCCCGTATTTAATTCCTCCCCCCTCGCTCACAATTTCACATTGTTTGTTGTGCGTGGCATGCTCACCAAGTTCTCTTGATGCGGGGCCGCTCGACTGCGTGCACCCCTCCAAGCGGCTCGCCACCTCCCCTCGTCTGGACCACGTCTGGACACTCGCCAACCGCGGGCGGGATACTTCTCAACCGGCTCCCGAGGGCCAATATCCGGATTGCGCTGTCCGGTCTTCTCGCAGTTCCGCGACGGTCCTGTAGTCCTCAGAAGGGGGCGATGGCAGAGGGGGCCGCGCCGCCGGGCCTCCTCGCAACTGGAGTGCTTGGAAAAAGTAAAAAATAAAAATGCCGATCTTAAACGAATCTCAGCAGTGCCTCCAACTTGTCGGGGGGAAATTCTGCCGGGGTCGGCCGGGCCGTCTGCAGACCTCCGGGCAGGGAGGCCCCAACTCCTCCCGTATATCCCAAAAGAGATAGAGTATGAGACACACACAAGAAGCAAGGTGACTCTGCTGTTTATTAAACACAAACGGCAGGGATGGGTCAAGGATCATACGCGTCTGACCTGACACACACACAATCATGGGGCTCGCAGGCCCTTTTTACTGTAGTATGACGCGCTACTTGCGTCACTTTAGAAAGTTAACAAAAAACCTATTGCCACTCTTAATTGGTTGCTCGAGTGGTAGGGTTAGTATAGCATACGTATAGAGGATAATATGAGTGGACGAGGTTTAGTCAGGTGATATATCTGGGTTGTCCCTACAATTAGATACATGAGAATTGTTACATGAAGACTCCTAATGATTGGTTAATGTTACTGGCGTCAGTGATAAGAGCCCCATGTTCTGATTGGTGCGCCCGTGAGCTTCCCAGCCTGGGACCATCGCTGTTCCCAGCTCTCGGTGTACCTGTAATTTGCAACAATGTTTCACTATGGGTACATGCAGACAATGTGAAGACTTATTCATGAGCTGGATGGCCGACTACTCCTACTTTCGCAGATGTCCATTGATCCTTTCAAGTGTATCTGCCTGTGTCTCGTAACGAGGGATCCAGACGCCTCTTTCCTCCTGGGCTTGGCATCTCGTCAGGTTCGGCTTGGTCATGTGAGGTGGGAACGTGTTTGAGGCAGAATTCTGCGCAATTAATATTGTTTTTCCACTGTGTGCCTGATTTAATTGCAGGTGCGACTTTGATGTTGGTGCACGGCGTGCGAGGTTGCAACATCATGCCCTTGATGGTCTGCTTTTGGAATGTGGGTTTGCAACATTACGACCTTGGCTGTCTGCTTTCGCCAGGCTCATTCTGCAGGATCAGCAACCTGACTCTTGTTCTGTTAATGTCCACGGGAGCTCTTGCTTGCGGCCTACTTAGGCCTGGTGTATTGGTGGAACCGTTTGGTGCACTGCCGCTTTAGGTTATAGTCTCATACTGTCTTATGACCAGTATCGTGTCTTCGTTATAATTCTCATTATGGCACCTAGGTTTAGAGGAAGCGTAAGCAAGCTCTTTAGATGAGTTCATGGTGCGTCTTGCGTTTCTGCATTTTGAGAGCCTATGTGGAAAATAATAAAGATGCACGTCTGTGAGTATGCCTGTCGCCTACGTCATAGCACTGAGTATATTCTTCGTGTAGATTGGTGCGGGAGTGTCCAGTGTGTATGTTGGCACAGGTGTGCTACCCGTTGGCTAGGTCGTCATGGCATCTCTAACGACGTATAGTTTTAGTCCAGTTGATCCATGCCGCAGGCATCGGCATGGGCAGGGCGGGCTGCTGGGCAGGCAGATGGACACATCCTTATGTTCCTGTACCAGGGTATCTGGTCGTCTGGTAGATGGGCAAACTCTTCTCGTGGCGGGTGCTTGGGCCGTGTACCTTTAGGCCAGGCGCGAGAGGGGGAAGATGGGAGCCTGTTTTTCCATTTTCCCACTTCACTAGGAACTGTCTTAGGAGCAATGAGATGAATGATACTAGGAACTGTCTTCGGAGCAATGAGATGAATGATAATACTAAGAACTGTTTTAGGAACAAGGAGATGAATGATAATCCTAGGAACCGTCTTAGGAGCAATGAGATGAATGATACTGGGAACTGTCTTAGGCGCAATGAGATGAATGATAATACTAGGAACTGTCTTAGGCGCAATGAGATGAATGATAATACTAGGATCTGTTTTAGGAGCAATGAGATGAATGATACTAGGAACTGTCTTAGGAGCAATGAGATGAATGATACTAGGAACTGTTTTAGGAGCAATGAGATCAATGATAATACTAGGAACTGTCTTAGGAGCAATGAGCTGAATGATAATACTAGGACCTGTCTTAGGAACAAGGAGATGAGTGATAATACTAGGAACTGTTTTAGGAGCAATGAGATGAATGATAATACTAGGACCTGTCTTAGGAACAAGGAGATGAGTGATAATACTAGGAACTGTTTTAGGAGAAATGAGATGAGTGATAATACTAGGATCTGTTTTAGGAGCAATGAGATGACTGATAATACTGGGAACTGTTTTAGGAGCAATGAGATGAAAGATACTAGGAACTGTCTTAGGAGCAATGAGCTGAACGATAATACTAGGAACTGTCTTACGAACAAGGAGATGAATGATAATACTAGGAACTGTCTTAGTAGCAACGAGATGAATGATACTAGGAACTGTCTTAGGAGAAATGAGATGGATGAGAATAATAGGAACTGTCTTGGGAGCAATTGGATGGATGATAATACTAGGAACTGTCTTAGGAGCAATGAGATGAATGATACTAGGAACTGTCTTAGGAGCAATGAGATTAATGATAATACTAGGAACTGTTTTAGGAACAAGGAGATGAATGATAATGCTAGCAACCGTCTTAGGAGCAATGAGATGAATGATACTGGGAACTGTTTTAGGAGAAATGAGATGGATGAGAATAATAGGAACTGTCTTGGGAGCAATCGGATGGATGATACTAGGAACTGTCTTAGGATCAATGAGATGAATGATAATGCTGGGAACTGTTTTAGGAGCAATGAGATGAATGATACTAGGAACTGTCTTAGGATCAATGAGATGAATGATAATACTGGGAACTGTGTTAGGAACAATGAGATCAATAACAATACTGGGAACTGTTTTAGGAGCAATGAGATGAATGATACTAGGAACTGTCTTAGGAGCAATGAGATGAATGATAATACTAGGAACTGTCTTAGGATCAATGAGATGAATGATAATACTGGGAACTGTGTTAGGAACAATGAGATGAATGTTACTAGGAACTGTCTTCGGAGCAATGAAATGAATGGTAATACTAGGATCTGTTTTAGGAGCAATGAGATGAATGATAATACTAAGAACTGTTTTAGGAACAAGGAGATGAGTGATAATACTAGGATCTGTTTTAGGAGCAATGAGATGAATGATAATACTAGGAACTGTCTTAGGAGCAATGAGATTAATGATAATACTGGGAACTGTTTTAGGAGCAATACGATGAATGATAATACCAGGAACTGTCTAAGTAGCAATGAAATGAATGATAATACTAGGATCTGTTTTCGGAGCAATGAGATGAATGATAATACTAGGAACTGTTTTAGGAGCAATGAGATGAATGATACTAGGAACTGTCTTAGGATCAATGAGATGAATGATAATACTGGGAACTGTGTTAGGAACAATGAGATTAATAACAATACTGGGAACTGTTTTAGGAGCAATGAGATGCATGATACTAGGAACTGTCTTAGGAGCAATGAGATGAATGATAATACTGGGAACTGTTTTAGGAGCAATGAGATGAATGATACTAGGAACTGTCTTAGGGTCAATGAGATGAATGATAATACTGGGAACGGCGTTAGGAACAATGAGATTAATGATACTAGGAACTGTCTTAGGATCAATGAGATGAATGATAATACTGGGAACTGTGTTAGGAACAATGAGATTCATAACAATACTGGGAACTGTTTTAGGAGCAATGAGATGAATGATACTAGGAACTGTCTTAGGATCAATGAGATGAATGATAATACTGGGAACTGTTTTAGGAGCAATGAGATGAATGATAATATTGGGAACTGTTTTAGGAGCAATGAGATGAATGATACTAGGAACTGTCTTAGGAGCAATGAAATGAATGGTAATACTAGGAACTGTGTTAGGAACAATGAGATGAATGATACTAGGAACTGTCTTAGGAGCAATGAAATGAATGGTAATACTAGGAACTGTCTTAGGAGCAATGAGATGAGTGATACTAGGAACTGTCTTAGGAGCAATGAGATGAATGATAATACTAGGAACTGTTTTAGGATCAATGAGATGAATGATAATACTGGGAACTGTTTTAGGAGCAATGAGATGAATGATACTAGGAACTGTCTTAGGAGCAATGAGATGAATGATACTAGGAACTGTCTTAGGAGCAATGAGATGAGTGATACTAGGAACTGTCTTAGGAGCAATGAGATGAATGATACTAGGAACTGTCTTAGGAGCAATGAGATGAATGATACTAGGAACTGTCTTAGGAGCAATGAGATGAATGATAATACTAGGAACTGTTTTAGGAGCAATGAGATGAATGATAATACTGGGAACTGTTTTAGGAGCAATGAGATGAAAGATACTAGGAACTGTCTTAGGAGCAATGAGCTGAACGATAATACTAGGAACTGTCTTACGAACAAGGAGATGAATGATAATACTAGGAACTGTCTTAGTAGCAACGAGATGAATGATACTAGGAACTGTCTTAGGAGAAATGAGATGGATGAGAATAATAGGAACTGTCTTGGGAGCAATCGGATGGATGATAATACTAGGAACTGTCTTAGGAGCAATGAGATGAATGATACTAGGAACTGTCTTAGGAGCAATGAGATTAATGATAATACTAGGAACTGTTTTAGGAACAAGGAGATGAATGATAATGCTAGCAACCGTCTTAGGAGCAATGAGATGAATGATACTGGGAACTGTTTTAGGAGAAATGAGATGGATGAGAATAATAGGAACTGTCTTGGGAGCAATCGGATGGATGATACTAGGAACTGTCTTAGGATCAATGAGATGAATGATAATGCTGGGAACTGTTTTAGGAGCAATGAGATGAATGATACTAGGAACTGTCTTAGGATCAATGAGATGAATGATAATACTGGGAACTGTGTTAGGAACAATGAGATCAATAACAATACTGGGAACTGTTTTAGGAGCAATGAGATGAATGATACTAGGAACTGTCTTAGGAGCAATGAGATGAATGATAATACTAGGAACTGTCTTAGGATCAATGAGATGAATGATAATACTGGGAACTGTGTTAGGAACAATGAGATGAATGTTACTAGGAACTGTCTTCGGAGCAATGAAATGAATGGTAATACTAGGATCTGTTTTAGGAGCAATGAGATGAATGATAATACTAAGAACTGTTTTAGGAACAAGGAGATGAGTGATAATACTAGGATCTGTTTTAGGAGCAATGAGATGAATGATAATACTAGGAACTGTCTTAGGAGCAATGAGATTAATGATAATACTGGGAACTGTTTTAGGAGCAATACGATGAATGATAATACCAGGAACTGTCTAAGTAGCAATGAAATGAATGATAATACTAGGAACTGTTTTAGGAGCAATGAGATTAATGATAATACTGGGAACTGTTTTAGGAGCAATGAGATGAATGATACCAGGAACTGTTTTAGGAGCAACGAGATGAAGGGTAATACTAGGAACTGTTTTAGGAGCAATGAGATGAATGATACTAGGAACTGTCTTAGGAGAAATGAGATGGATGAGAATAATAGGAACTGTCTTGGGAGCAATCGGATGGATGATAATACTAGGAACTGTTTTAGGAGCAATGAGATGAATGATACTAGGAACTGTCTTAGGCGCAATGAGATGAATGATAATACTAGGAACTGTCTTAGGCGCAATGAGATGAATGATAATACTAGGAACTGTTTTAGGAGCAATGAAATGAATGATAATACTAGGATCTGTTTTAGGAGCAATGAGATGAATGATACTAGGAACTGTCTTAGGAGCAATGAGATGAATGATACTAGGAACTGTTTTAGGAGCAATGAGATGAGTGATAATACTAGGATCTGTTTTAGGAGCAATGAGATGAGTGATAATACTAGGATCTGTTTTAGGAGAAATGAGATTAATAATAATACTGGGAACTGTTTTAGGAGCAATGAGATGAAAGATACTAGGAACTGTCTTAGGAGCAATGAGCTGAACGATAATACTAGGAACTGTCTTACGAACAAGGAGATGAATGATAATACTAAGAACTGTCTTAGTAGCAACGAGATGAATGATACTAGGAACTGTCTTAGGAGAAATGAGATGGATGAGAATAATAGGAACTGTCTTGGGAGCAATCGGATGGATGATAATACTAGGAACTGTCTTAGGAGCAATGAGATGAATGATACTAGGAACTGTCTTAGGAGCAATGAGATTAATGATAATACTAGGAACTGTTTTAGGAACAAGGAGATGAATGATAATGCTAGCAACTGTTTTAGGAGCAATGAGATGAATGATACTGGGAACTGTCTTAGGAGAAATGAGATGGATGAGAATAATAGGAACTGTCTTGGGAGCAATCGGATGGATGATACTAGGAACTGTCTTAGGATCAATGAGATGAATGATAATGCTAGGAACTGTTTTAGGAGCAATGAGATGAATGATACTAGGAACTGTCTTAGGATCAATTAGATGAATGATAATACTGGGAACTGTGTTAGGAACAATGAGATCAATAACAATACTGGGAACTGTTTTAGGAGCAATGAGATGAATGATACTAGGAACTGTCTTAGGAGCAATGAGATGAATGATAATACTAGGAACTGTCTTAGGATCAATGAGATGAATGATAATACTGGGAACTGTGTTAGGAACAATGAGATGAATGTTACTAGGAACTGTCTTCGGAGCAATGAAATGAATGATAATACTAGGATCTGTTTTCGGAGCAATGAGATGAATGATACTAGGATCTGTTTTAGGAGCAATGAGATGAATGATAATACTAGGAACTGTCTTAGGAGCAATGAGATTAATGATAATACTGGGAACTGTTTTAGGAGCAATACGATGAATGATAATACCAGGAACTGTCTAAGTAGCAATGAAATGAATGATAATACTAGGATCTGTTTTCGGAGCAATGAGATGAATGATAATACTAGGATCTGTTTTAGGAGCAATGAGATGAATGATACCAGGAACTGTCTTATGAGCAACGAGCTGAACGATAATACTAGGAACTCTCTTAGGAACAAGGAGATGAATGATAATACTAGGAACTGTCTTAAGAGCAACGAGATGAATGATAATACTAGGACCTGTTTTAGGAACAAGGAGATGAGTGATAATACTAGGAACTGTTTTAGGAGCAATGAGATGAGTGATAATACTAGGATCTCTTTTAGGAGAAATGAGATTAATAATAATACTGGGAACTGTTTTAGCAGCAATGAAATGAATGATACCAGGAACTGTCTTATGAGCAATGAGCTGAACGATAATACTAGGAACTGTCTTACGAACAAGGAGATGAATGATAATACTAGGAACTGTCTTAGGAGCAACGAGATGAAGGGTAATACTAGGACCTGTTTTAGGAACAAGGAGATGAGTGATAATACTAGGAACTGTCTTAGGAGCAATGAGATGACTGATAATACTGGGAACTGTTTTAGGAGCAATAAGATTAATGATAATACTGGGAACTGTTTTAGGAGCAATGAGATGAATGATACCAGGAACTGTCTTATGAGCAATGAGCTGAACGATAATACTAGGAACTGTCTTACGAACAAGGAGATGAATGATAATACTAGGAACTGTCTTAGGAGCAACGAGATGAAGGGTAATACTAGGAACTGTTTTAGGAGCAATGAGATGAATGATACTAGGAACTGTCTTAGGAGAAATGAGATGGATGAGAATAATAGGAACTGTCTTGGGAGCAATCGGATGGATGATAATACTAGGAACTGTCTTAGGCGCAATGAGATGAATGATAATACTAGGAACTGTCTTAGGCGCAATGAGATGAATGATAATACTAGGAACTGTCTTAGGCGCAATGAGATGAACGATAATACTAGGAACTGTCTTAGGAGCAACGAGATGAAGGGTAATACTAGGAACTGTTTTAGGAGCAATGAGATGAATGATACTAGGAACTGTCTTAGGAGAAATGAGATGGATGAGAATAATAGGAACTGTCTTGGGAGCAATCGGATGGATGATAATACTAGGAACTGTCTTAGGAGCAATGAGATGAATGATACTAGGAACTGTCTTAGGCGCAATGAGATGAATAATAATACTAGGAACTGTCTTAGGAGCAACGAGATGAAGGGTAATACTAGGAACTGTTTTAGGAGCAACGAGATGAAGGGTAATACTAGGAACTGTTTTAGGAGCAATGAGATGAATGATACTAGGAACTGTCCTAGGAGAAATGAGATGAATGATAATACTAGGAACTGTCTTAGGCGCAATGAGATGAATGATAATACTAGGAACTGTTTTAGGAGCAATGAAATGAATGATAATACTAGGATCTGTTTTAGGAGCAATGAGATGAATGATACTAGGAACTGTCTTAGGAGCAATGTGATGAATGATACTAGGGACTGTTTTAGGAGCAATGAGATCAATGATAATACTAGGAACTGTCCTAGGAGCAATGAGCTGAATGATAATACTAGGACCTGTCTTAGGAACAAGGAGATGAGTGATAATACTAGGAACTGTTTTAGGAGCAATGAGATGAATGATACTAGGAACTGTCTTAGGAACAAGGAGATGAATGATAATGCTAGGAACTGTCTTAGGAGCAATGAGATGAATGATACTGGGAACTGTCTTAGGAGAAATGAGATGGATGAGAATAATAGGAACTGTCTTGGGAGCAATCGGATGGATGATACTAGGAACTGTCTTAGGATCAATGAGATGAATGATAATGCTGGGAACTGTTTTAGGAGCAATGAGATGAATGCTACCAGGAACTGTCTTAGGAGCAATGAAATTAATGGTAATATTAGGAACTGTCTTAGGAGCAATGAGATGAATGATACTAGGAACTGTCTTAGGAGCAATGAGATGAATGATAATACTGGGAACTGTGTTAGAAACAATGAGATTAATAACAATACTAGGAACTGTTTTAGGAGCAATGAGATGATTGATAATACTAGGATCTGTTTTAGGAGAAATGAGATTAATAATAATACTGGGAACTGTCTTAGTGGGAACGAGATGAATGATACTAGGAACTGTCTTAGGGTCAATGAGATTAATGATAATACTGGGAACTGTGTTAGGAACAATGAGATGAATGCTACCAGGAACTGTCTTAGGAGCAATGAAATGAATGGTAATATTAGGAACTGTCTTAGGAGCAATGAGATGAATGATACTAGGAACTGTCTTAGGAGCAATGAGATGAATGATAATACTGGGAACTGTGTTAGAAACAATGAGATTAATAACAATACTAGGAACTGTTTTAGGAGCAATGAGATGATTGATAATACTAGGATCTGTTTTAGGAGAAATGAGATTAATAATAATACTGGGAACTGTCTTAGTGGGAACGAGATGAATGATACTAGGAACTGTCTTAGGAGAAATGAGATGGATGAGAATAATAGGAACTGTCTTGGGAGCAATCGGATGGATGATAATACTAGGAACTGTCTTAGGAGCAATGAGATGAATGATACTAGGAACTGTCTTAGGAACAAGGAGATGAATGATAATGCTAGGAACTGTCTTAGGAGCAATGAGATGAATGATACTGGGAACTGTCTTAGGAGAAATGAGATGGATGAGTATAATAGGAACTGTCTTGGGAGCAATCGGATGGATGATACTAGGAACTGTCTTAGGATCAATGAGATGAATGATAATGCTGGGAACTGTTTTAGGAGCAATGAGATGAATGATACTAGGAACTGTCTTAGGATCAATGAGATGAATGATAATACTGGGAACTGTGTTAGGAACAATGAGATTAATAACAATACTGGGAACTGTTTTAGGAGCAATGAGATGCATGATACTAGGAACTGTCTTAGGAGCAATGAGATGAATGATAATACTGGGAACTGTTTTAGGAGCAATGAGATGAATGATACTAGGAACTGTCTTAGGGTCAATGAGATGAATGATCATACTGGGAACGGCGTTAGGAACAATGCGATGAATGCTACCAGGAACTGTCTTAGGAGCAATGAAATGAATGGTAATACTAGGAACTGTCTTAGGAGCAATGAGATTAATGATACTAGGAACTGTCTTAGGATCAATGAGATGAATGATAATACTGGGAACTGTGTTAGGAACAATGAGATTCATAACAATACTGGGAACTGTTTTAGGAGCAATGAGATGAATGATACTAGGAACTGTCTTAGGAGCAATGAGATGAATGATAATACTGGGAACTGTGTTAGAAACAATGAGATTAATAACAATACTGGGAAATGTTTTAGGAGCAATGAGATGAATGATACTAGGAACTGTCTTAGGATCAATGAGATGAATGATAATACTGGGAACTGTTTTAGGAGCAATGAGATGAATGATAATATTGGGAACTGTTTTAGGAGCAATGAGATGAATGATACTAGGAACTGTTTTAGGAGCAATGAAATGAATGGTAATACTAGGAACTGTGTTAGGAACAATGAGATGAATGATACTAGGAACTGTCTTAGGAGCAATGAAATGAATAGTAATACTAGGAACTGTCTTAGGAGCAATGAGATGAGTGATACTAGGAACTGTCTTAGGAGCAATGAGATGAATGATAATACTAGGAACTGTTTTAGGATCAATGAGATGAATGATAATACTGGGAACTGTTTTAGGAGCAATGAGATGAATGATACTAGGAACTGTCTTAGGAGCAATGAGATGAATGATACTAGGAACTGTCTTAGGAGCAATGAGATGAGTGATACTAGGAACTGTCTTAGGAGCAATGAGATGAGTGATACTAGGAACTGTCTTAGGAGCAATGAGATGAATGATAATACTAGGAACTGTTTTAGGATCAATGAGATGAATGATAATACTGGGAACTGTTTTAGGAGCAATGAGATGAATGATACTAGGAACTGTCTTAGGAGCAATGAGATGAATGATACTAGGAACTGTCTTAGGAGCAATGAGATGAGTGATACTAGGAACTGTCTTAGGAGCAATGAGATGAATGATACTAGGAACTGTTTTAGGAGCAATGGGATGAATGATAATACTAGGAGTTGTCTTAGGAACAATTAAATGTAATTTTATTTAGAGGTATTTAAGAAATTGGTATAATGGTGGATCATGATTTTATTACATTTGTAAATTTGTTGTGTAGAGACGTATGAGGAAGTTGGGAATTTTGTGTAAGGTTTCTGCAATGATAACCAAATTTGCAATAAATTAAAATTAACAAAGGGAGTAGTTAAGGAGCTGTACATTGGAAGAGGTGTGTGCAAAATGTCACTACTATCACCCTGCGGTATCCAGAGGGGTAGACACCAATATTGTTCTAGGTGAATGATTTTATTAAATAAAAACGACTTCTGAATAACTGAAAATCAGCAAGTCCAGGGTTCTCCTTGTATCTTCAGGTATTCCCCTTTTGCTTATCTGCTTCTAAGTACACAGCGTAAGGGTGTACTCTTTTATGAATAGAGAACTTGGCAGCTCTTTTAGTAAGCCCAGCAATATTCTCATTAATTTGTCTCAGCGTCCGGCTCCTAGAGAAAGGTGAGTCCCAAAGACACTTAGTAACAGTCTGGTTGCCCTTTATTCTAGTTCCCTGTGCTTGAAGCCAATCCAGAGCGAGAAGACTCGTAGCGTAATGTGACTTTATAAGATTAGCCCAGCCCCCTTGAGTCAGCTCCTCAATCCATTTCCACCATGGTGCTGTCCTTTCTCCAGTGTCTTAACACCTCCCATACTCTCTGAGATATTCATATCATGCCCGTGTATGCCTTCTCGACTTGTCTCGCCGCATTCCTCGGGTATGTTATTGGTTTTCCCATACTTGGATTCCTGCAGCTTTCACAAAGCTGTACGCGTGGTTGAGACAATCCTGTTTTGCCACTCATTGGCGGTCGTTCTGGCACTCGTAGTAGCACTCCCTCCTGTGAGAGCCTGTTTCAGCCCTATAGTGCATGAAGGTTGAACCGTTTCTGCAGTCACTCTCAGAACGCAGTCCTTACACTGCTGTTCTGTCCCAGTGTTGCCCTAATTTCGAGATTCGGGATGTCACTGTAACCACTCCTCACAAACCCTCAACCTCAGGGATGACCGGAGGCATGTGACAGCCACTACCTGAAACCTGGCAGGTTTATGGAAGGTCCTGAACATGAATAGTTGCAGGATAAGAAACCACAGCAGCACTCAGTGATTAAAGTATTTTTGTTCCGCCAGCCATTGCAGGGGTGCATGGTCAGTGAAGATCGTAAACTAACAGCCCATTATATAGTATTGGAATGACTCCACAGCCCATTTGAAAGCCAAACACTCTTTTTCAATGGTAGAGTGGGCCAGTTCGTGTGGTAACAGTTTCCACTGATGAAATCAACAGGTTGGAGCACGTTGATGGTTCCTTGTGAAAGCACTGCTCCTAGTTCGCTCCCAGACGTATCGGTTTGTAGAAAGAAGGGATTAGTGAAGTCAGGGCATTGTAGTACCGGTTGGGTGGAGAGAGCAGCCTTGAGTCGTTGGAATGCTGTGACAGCTTTGTCATCTGTCCTTAGGTCTCCTGTGGAGTTTGCTTAGAGAGCATCCATTAGAGGTGTTGCTATGGAGGAGAAATGAGTTATGAAGCATCTAATATCCGAAGACCAAAAATGCTCTAATGCCCTTTTTTGTTGTGGAAAGTGGTTGTTTTCTTTTAATTGCTTCCACTTTATCCACTTGTGGTCATATTTCGACATCCCCGACGGTATAATCTAGGTATTTAGTCTGGTTGACCTCCAGCAAGGTCTTCTTTGGGTTGATATGTAAAAACACCTCTCCTAATGTTTTCACAACCTCTTTGAGATGTTCCAGGTGCTGATAGTCCAGATGCGAGTACCATGTGTTGCTGTATATGTTGTCATCCAGATATGCAGAAGCATATGAAATGTGTGGTGTCAGGAGATGGTCCATCAAAGATTGAAATGTGGCTGGGGCTCTGTGTAAGCCAAAAGGAAGGATGGTAAACTGATATAGACCTTGGGGACTGGCAAAGTCTGTTTTTTGTTCTTTAGCTTGTTCTCCTAAGGGTATTTGCCAGTACCCCTTAGAGCTGGGCCCAGCTCACTTCCTGAGTACTATAGATCTGACTATCAGTTTGTCTATTGTGGGCATGGGATATGCTTTGTAAGAGGAGATTACATTGAGTTATCAGAAGTCCATACAGAACCTTGTAGATCTATCCGGTTTTGGCACCAGGACAATTGAGGAGCACCATGGGCTTTTGGAGGGATCGATGTTTAATTTTAGCATCTCTTCCATCTCTCTTTTTACTATCTCTCTTTTTACTTCTGATGACTTTCCAGGTGCTGTTCTAATGGAATGTTCGACTAGACTGTTTTTTCCTAGTCGATTAGAGAAAACATGTGTGAAGGATTTAAGAGTTGTTACTTCTTCTTGCTTCTCTCCCGTTAACACTTTTCCACACTGCACATTCTGTATACTTGCTTCTTCGCTTCGATGAAACTGTTCAGCAGAGGCATTTTCCACTGTGGTGATCATGGCTATAGAGGCTGCTGACTCTTTCCACTTCTTCAGTAAGTTATGACAGTTTTTCTCTTTCTGCAGTCTGTCGGGTTGTCTTATTAAATAGCTAACCAGGCCGAGAACTTTCTTCACCAGGTATGGGCCCCTCCATCTTGCCAGCATTTTATTCTCAGTGGTTGGTACCAGGACTAAGACCTTGTCAGCAACCTGGAATGTCCTCATGCAGCTGGTTTTGTTGTACTGTTCGCCTGCTTTTGTCGTGCCTGTCCCAGGTTGGCTTCTGCTAGGTCTCTCAGGTGTCCAGGTGTGGTCTCAGGTCGTCTACACATTCAGATAGTGATTTCCCCACTTAACCTTCCCAGTTGTCTTTTACCATGTCCAAAATAGTCCTCGAGAGTCTTCCAAAAAGTAGCTTGAACGGGGAGAAGCCTGTAGACAACTGTGGGGTGTCTCGTAATATCATTAACCCCCATGGTAAGGCTATGTTCCAATTCTTCCCTGTAGGCGCATTTACCTTTTGTAGCATTTGTTTAATTGTCTTGTTGTACCTTTCAACTAGCCCATCTGTTTGTGTGCGATAAACAAAGTACATAGCTATTTTTTGTTAATTTGCTGGCATCCCTTCTTCATCACTGTAGTCATAAAGTTAATACCTTGATCAGTGATTATCTCCCTGGTTATTCCTACTCACATGAAATAAGGAATGAGGAGGTTGCATACTTGTGTAGCGGAGGTCCCTTTCCTTGGAAACGATTCTGGATACCTTGTTGCACAGTCTATAACCACCAGCAGGTATTGATATCCATAATGGAGTGAGCAAAGTGTGCTTTGCAGGTGCATAAACTCGGTGAGCTAACCACACTACATATTAAGCATCTAGCCTGTTGTATTGGGTATTAGAGCAATAGCTTATTCAAGGAGTGAATTGAATGTTGGCACTCTTAGACTCCCTTATATGGTGGCTTAGTACTGCTTAGGTGCCCATTTTAGTGAGCTACATTTAAACAGAAAAGCACAAAGATGCTCACTAGGGGTTAATCGCAATACATGCATTCAGCTTTCCCTGAAACACTCTGTTTTCACAAGAGCTCTTTACAATTCACTATAAACAGGTACGTGTGCGCACAAGAAAAGCAATCCAAAAAGTACATGCTGACCCGGGCACTGATAAGATGCATTCCAGAGCAGCGCTTCCCAGCTACATCAGAGAGAGGAAGGGTTGAGGGGGTGGGGGGGAGAGGAGAGCGACTTGGAACAATACAAAGTTGTGTTTTTCCACCAATAAACATGTTTTCACTGAAGGTTCAACAAAGGTAATGCCGCCTTGAGTAACAGGCATACCTGATAAAAGGTTTGCACCCTGGAGGGCATGGTAGGACTCACCTGTGGGCCCTGCTCTGTGCACATGTGAGGTGCCCAGAACTGACATCATACTCCTGTGCAGAGGTTCCTAGCCAGTCATATCATCTACGCATTGACTCCAGAGAGGGGCAGAGGCCAGCCCAGTGCCGTCCAGAGGGAAAGCGCGGTCAGGTGCTAGGCTGATCGGACCCTTGCTGTGGCATATTTATATTTTGAACTTGATCTAGGAACGTAAGACTTTGCGCTCTGTGTACTTGTGAATTATAACTTGCATTCTTTCAGTTTTACAAAAATTGCTACTCATTATTTTATCTACTCATTGTCAAATAATTGCAAGTATGTTATATTCTGTTTTTTTCTAGAATGAGATCAATGTGTGTGTCACAAAGTTTGAACCAGAGAGGGGAAAAGGGGGAATCCTTTCATGATTAGGCTGGTCCCGGGAAGAAGCTCACACCCTTTATGTTACAATATCCACAGCTGCTGGGGTCCATAGGTCCGACTACATCAACCCCAATACATAGAAAAGGTTCCTTTATGAGAGGTATCCGTTGAAGAGGCACTTTCAGTGGAATACGTGGATTGCTTTGCTGACATGTAGGACACTCTTGACAGTACTTTGTGACTTCCTTGTAAATACCAGGCCAATAGAGCTGTTTCAGAATCTTTTGTTGGTTCTTCTCGGGTGCCAAGTGTCCTCCTCGATTTCCCGATACATTTTTGGAACCAAAAACTGTTCCTTTTCTTTCTGTTCAATGTCCAAATCTACCCGGTAATACAACCCATTCTTTCTCTTGAACCAAGGATCCCTCATTGGTATCTGCTTGTTCCCATGCTCCTTTGCAGGGTCACATCGGTTTGGCTCTCTGCCTGGAAAGAAGATCTCTGACTGCCAACATTCCCGTCCGTTATACACATGACAGGTGTCTTCTCATGCCACTTCCTCGTTTCTGTCCTGACTTCATGCCGGGTTTTCCTTTTTCATTTCATAGAGCTCAGTATATCTTCCTGTGAAAAATGGGGCTTAATTTAACCATTCGTTCTCTGTAAGGTACTCCCAAAGGCCGCCAGATCCAATCCAATGAGGACGGGAGAAGGTAATGACAGCATCATGACGGGCCGGATATCTATGCTCCTGTGCTTAATACTAAGGTTAATTACCCCAGATGGATAACTCTTTATATCACCATGTACACATTTAATTGGCATGAGTACATTTGTATCTGTACATTTCCCAATGCCACTCACTTCTGGTGTTATTATGGCCGTCTGCTGGCTTCTGCTATCCAACATGCCTGGGTGAGTTTCCCGTCGACAGTCACCTCCACTGTATATGGGTTCTGGCTCCTTCTGTACTCTTGAGTCTCTAAAGTCGCAATTTCTATAGGTTCAGGTTTACTTCTTTGCATGCAGAACCCTGTTATATGCCCCCATTCCCTGCATTCAAAACACTGCGGTTGTCCAGGGGCCATTGGCAGTGGAGTTGTTTGGTGTCTGATCTTCTGTTTTTTGTTTCTACGGCACTACATCGGGTTACTGCTGACTTGTGGGTGGAGGACTCGATACTGTTCCCAGTTCCGGTGGTTCGTGTGAACCGGCCTTTTGATAGGCAGTTGCTATGTTGATAGCTTCGGATAGGGATGGCCAGTGAGGTTGGCGCACCCAGCTTTGGAATGGGATTGGAAGGGTGTCCACAAATTGTTTGAGTTGGATCTTCTCTGTGATCTGGGCTACTGTCGCTGTGGTAGGTTGCAGCCATTTTTCAGTCATGCCTTTGATGCTGTAGTATAACCCGACTTCAGTTTAGGAATTTTATCCCGTATGCTTCTTTGTCAATCCCCGGTCGCTCCAGAATCGCCTTCTTTATCTCCACATATGGAGACTCTCCTGTTGGATTTGCGGCTTAGTAAGCCCCTTGCATGGCTCCTGTGAGAAGACGGCAATATAACTTCCCCGTCGTTTGGCTGGCCAGTGTACGTTACTAGCAACGCGTTCAAAACTGGTAAAGAGGAAACTCGAGTGTTCTCCAGCTTGATATTTTTGTAAAATGGATGGAGGCACCATTCTGACTGGATGTACCCAGGCAGTGGACATTACATCAGGGCTTCTTGGTCTTTCTCCTGTGCAGCACCTTGTTGGCCGCCCTGCATTTGGATCACGTGCTGAAAGGCTCGTCTGTCAGCCTGTGCCTTGCGGCTTTGGACTTGCAGCATCTGCTGCAACTGCGGTTGTCCTTTGGCCAAGGTTTTAATCAGAGCCTCCATGGCATTCTCTTATCCCACCCCTGCCACCATTTGTGGGATTTAGAGAGGCAGACACCAATATTGTACTAGGTGAAGGATTTTATTACATTAAATAACTGAAAATCAGCAAGTCCAGGGTTCTCCTTGTAACTTCAGGTATCCCCCTTTTGCTTATCTGTTCCCAAGTAAACGGCGTAAGGGTGTACTCTTTTCTGAGTTAAATACTTTGTAACTCTTTTAGTAAGCTCAGCAATATTTTCGTTTGTTCATCTCTGCATCCGGCTCCTAGGCAAAGGAGAGTCCGAAAGACACTTAGTAACAGTCTGGTTGCCCTTCATACTAGTTCCCTGTCCTTGCAGCCAATCATGAGCCAGAAGACTCGTAGCGTCATGTGACTTTATAAGATTAGCCCCGCCCTCTCAAGTCGGCTCATCTATCCATGGCTGCCATGATGCCTTAATTCCTCCAGTGTATCTGTACCTCCCATACTCTCTTGAATTGTTGTACCCTGTCCCATGTATGGCTTCTCAACTTGTCTCAGCGCATTGCTCGGGTACTCGCGGTTGAGACCATCCTGTTTTGCCACTCATTGGCGGTCATTCTTGTACTCTTAGTATCCCTCACTCCTGTGGGAACCTGTTTCAGCCCTCTAGTGGGGAATGTAAAGCCGTTGCAGAGGTCGCTCTGGGTTTTGGAACGCTGTATTTGCACTGCCCGCCAGCCACTGCGTTACCCTTCTTCCATGAGTCGGGGTGTCCCTGTAACATGCCCTGAGCCACCCCATGCAACATGAAAATCTCTCCAGAAATATTCATCTAATCAGCACATATAGACCCGGCCACATTTGGCGCCATTTATTGGCGTGAGCGAGCCAGAACTAATTCCAAGGTCTTGGTGTCTACATCGGATAGTTTAGCCACTGGAATGAAACATCTGTGGAGATTAATTGAATAAAATATATATAACTAGCCAATTAAAAATTAAAAGCTGTAAAAAAATCTGTTCTGGGCAGGATAGGGATCATGGTCGTGTCGGCGGGGCCCAGCTAGTGGGGTTACATGCTGGCTCTCTGAGGGAACACACAGATAGAAAGCTGCAGACACACGAGTAATAAAGGATTATTACGAATGTGTGGTGTTTGTGTATTTATGTGTGTGTTTTGCATTTGGGAGAAACCATCCTGGATGGAATGTCAAGAAACAAGAAAAAGAACAATAGAAAAGAACTCCCCTGCCCAAGAATAGGCTGGGCAGGCGAGGCAAGAGAATCCAGGAGGATTTTAAAAAAGAGAGCAGTTGAAAAGGACAGTTAAGACAAGAGAGACTTGCGTGGGGGCAGGGGGTCGCTGCCTCAAGCGGCCACCTGGGGCCTTACTCCTTGGAATAGCGCTGGGCAGCGCATGGGTGAGCCCCTCTAGAGACTATGAGCGGGGGGGGGGGGGGGGGGGTTGGCTGAGCTGATATGCCCCTATCAGGGCTCGAATGGGGAAGGACCGGGCCCTCCAGACTCGGAATGGCCCGGTATTTCCCCATTCAGGGAACCCGGACACGATTTTGGAGGCGGCCATGCCCTTTTCAGGGCATGGCCGCCTCCAAAATCGTAATGAGGCCCAGTGTCTGAACGATGCAGATTTTCTAGCAAATTGTACTGTTAAGTTCGACTGTCTGAAGAAAGAGAGAAAGAGAGAAAGAGAGAGAGAGAGAGAAAGAGAGAGAGAGAGAAAGAAAGAAAGAAAGAAAGAAAGAAAGAAAGAAAGAAAGAAAGAAAGAAAGAAAGAAAGAAAGAAAGAAAGAAAGAAAGAAAGAAAGAAAGAAAGAAAGAAAGAAAGAAAGAAAGAAAGAAAGAAAGAAAGAAAGAAAGACAAAGAGTAAGGAAGCAAATGTCACGTAAAAGGTGGAAAGAAAGAAAAGAGAAGAAAACAAGTGATGTAAGGAAGAAAGGAGAAGGGGGAAGACAAAATAAATAACAGAACTAAGCAAGTTCTGTGTAACAAAAGAGATGGGGTAGAAAGACAAGAACAACAGAGAGTGGGAAGTGCCACATAAGAAAGAAAGAAGAGGTGGAAGACAAAGAAAGAAGAGGTGGAAAGACAAGGAGTAAGGAAGCAAATATCACGTAAAAGATGGAAAGAAAGAATAGGAGATGGGAGCAAGTGTCACATAAGCAGGGAAGGGGAAGGGGTGGAAGGGAAAACAAAAGTGTGTCCGAGTGCAATACAGAAAATGAAGCTATAGGGGAGAATGCTGTGGGAATGTAAGAAGGAGAGAGTAGGCAGACGACAGAGAAAGCCGGAGAGAGAGGAGGGCCATGAAATATGTACAGTTCGGGGGCACAGAGGTGGGCAAGGCCCGTCTGCAAGAAAACAAGAGGGAATTTGCAGGGCGAGCAGATTATATTCAAAGAGAAGAAGAAAGCCAAGCTAGTAACATGGGGAGAGTGGCAAAGTGCATGCACTGAAACAGCGAGAGGAACATGGGGAGAGTGGCAAAGTGCATGCACTGAAACAACGAGAGGAACATGGGGAGAGTGGCAAAGTGCATGCACTGAAACAGTGAGAGGAACACGGGGAGAGTGGCAAAGTGCATGCACTGAAACAGCAAGAGGAACACGGGGAGAGTGGCAAAGTACATGCACCGAAACAGCGAAAGGAACATGGGGAGAGTGGCAAAGTACATGCACTGAAACAGCGAGAGGAACATGGGGAGAATGGCAAAGTACATGCACCGAAACAGCGAAAGGAACATGGGGAGAGTGGCAAAGTACATGCACTGAAACAGCGAGAGGAACATGGGGAGAGTGGTAAAGTACATGCACTGAAACAGTGAGAGGAACATGGGGAGAGTGGCAAAGTACATGCACTGAAACAGCGAGAGGAACATGGGGAGAGTGGTAAAGTACATGCACTGAAACAGCAAGAGGAACATGGGGAGAGTGGCAAAGTACATGCACCGAAACAGCGAAAGGAACATGGGGAGAGTGGAAAAGTACATGCACCGAAACAGCGAGAGGAACATGGGGAGAGTGGCAAAGTACATGCACTGAAACAGCGAGAGAAACATGGGGAGAGTGGTAAAGTACATGCACTGAAACAGCGAGAGGAACATGGGGAGAGTGGCAAAGTGCATGCACTGAAACAGCGAGGGGAACATGGGGAGAGTGGCAAAACACATGCACTGAAACAGCGAGAGAAACATGGGGAGAGTGGCAAAACACATGCACTTAAACAACGAGAGGAACATGGGGAGAGTGGCAAAGTACATGCACCGAAACAGCGAGAGGAACATGGGGAGAGTGGCAAAGTGCATGCACCGAAACAGCAAGAGGAACATGGGGAGAATGGTAAAGTACAAACACTGAAACAGCGAGAGGAACATGGGGAGAGTGGCAAAGTGCATGCACTGAAACAGCGAGAGGAACATGGGGAGAGTGGCAAAGTGCATGCACTGAAACAGCGAGAGGAACATGGGGAGAGTGGCAAAGTGCATGCACTGAAACAACGAGAGGAACACGGGGAGAGTGGCAAAGTGCATGCACTGAAACAACGAGAGGAACATGGGGAGAGTGGCAAAGTGCATGCACTGAAACAGCGAGAGGAACACGGGGAGAGTGGCAAAGTGCATGCACTGAAACAGCGAAAGGAACATGGGGAGAGTGGCAAAGTACATGCACCGAAACAGCAAGAGGAACATGGGGAGAGTGGCAAAGTGCATGCACTGAAACAGCAAGAGGAACATGGGGAGAGTGGCAAAACACATGCACTGAAACAGCGAAAGAAACGTGGGGAGAGTGGTAAAGTACATGCACTGAAACAGCCAAAGAAACGCGGGGAGAATGGCAAAGTACATGCACTGAAACAGCGAGAGGAACATGGGGAGAATGGTAAAGTACATGCACTGAAACAGCGAGAGGAACATGGGGAGAGTGGCAAAGTGCATGCACTGAAACAGCAAGAGGAACATGGGGAGAATGGTAAAGTACATGCACTGAAACAGCGAGAGGAACATGGGGAGAGTGGCAAAGTGCATGCACTGAAACAGCGAGGGGAACATGGGGAGAGTGGCAAAACACATGCACTGAAACAGCGAGAGAAACATGGGGAGAGTGGCAAAACACATGCACTGAAACAACGAGAGGAACATGGGGAGAGTGGCAAAGTACATGCACCAAAACAGCGAGAGGAACATGGGGAGAGTGGCAAAGTGCATGCACTGAAACAGCAAGAGGAACATGGGGAGAGTGGCAAAACACATGCACTGAAACAGCGAAAGAAACGTGGGGAGAGTGGTAAAGTACATGCACTGAAACAGCCAAAGAAACGTGGGGAGAATGGCAAAGTACATGCACTGAAACAGCGAGAGGAACATGAGGAGCATGGCAATGTACATGCACTGAAACAGCGAGAGGAACATGGGGAGAGTGGCAAAGTACATGCACTGAAACAGCGAGAGGAACATGGGGAGAGTGGCAACATACATGCCCTGAAACAGCGAGAGGAACATGGGGAGAGTGGCAATGTACATGCACTGAAACAGCGAGAGGAACATGGGGAGAGTGGCAACGTACATGCACTGAAACAGCGAGAGGAACATGGGGAGAGTGGCAAAACACATGCACTGAAACAGCGAGAGGAACATGGGGAGAGTGGCAAAGTACATGCACCGAAACAGCAAGAGGAACATGGGGAGAGTGGCAAAGTACATGCACCGAAACAGCAAAAGGAACATGGGGAGAATGGTAAAGTACAAACACTGAAACAGCGAGAGGAACATGGGGAGAGTGGCAAAACACATGCACTGAAACAGCGAGAGGAACACGGGGAGAGTGGCAAAGTGCATGCACTGAAACAGCGAGAGGAACATGGGGAGAGTGGCAAAACACATGCACTGAAACAGCGAGAGGAACATGGGGAGAGTGGCAAAGTACATGCACTGAAACTGCGAGAGGAACATGGGGAGAGTGGCATTGCACATGCACTGAAACAGCGAAAGAAACGTGGGGAGAGTGGTAAAGTACATGCACTGAAACAGCCAAAGAAACGTGGGGAGAGTGGTGAAGTACATGCACTGAAACAGCGAGAGGAACATGAGGAGAGTGGCAAAGTACATGCACTGAAACAGCGAGAGGAACATGGGGAGAGTGGCAACGTACATGCACTGAAACAGCGAGAGGAACATGGGGAGAGTGGCAAAGTACATGCACTGAAACAGCGAGAGGAACATGGGGAGAGTGTCAATGTACATGCACTGTAGCAGCGAGAGGAACATGGGGAGAGTGGCAAAGTACATGCACTGAAACAGCGAGAGATACATGGGGAGAGTGGCAACATACATGCCCTGAAACAGCGAGAGGAACATGGGGAGAGTGGCAATGTACATGCACTGAAACAGCGAGAGGAACATGGGGAGAGTGGCAACGTACATGCACTGAAACAGCGAGAGGAACATGGGGAGAGTGGCAAAGTACATGCACTGAAACAGCGAGAGGAACATGGGGAGAGTGGCAATGTACATGCACTGAAACAGCGAGAGGAACATGGGGAGAGTGTCAAAGTGCATGCACTGAAACAGCGAGAGGAACATGGGGAGAATGGCAACTTACATGCCCTGAAACAGCGAGAGGAACATGGGGAGAGTGGCAAAGTGCACGCACTGAAACAGCGAGAGGAACATGGGGAGAGTGGCAATGTACATGCACCGAAACAGCGAGAGGAACATGGGGAGAGTGGCAAAGTGCATGCACTGAAACAGCAAGAGGAACATGGGGAGAGTGGCAAAACGCATGCACTGAAACAGCGAAAGAAACGTGGGGAGAGTGGTAAAGTACATGCACTGAAACAGCGAGAGGAACATGAGGAGAGTGGCAAAGTACATGCACTGAAACAGCGAAAGGAACATGGGGAGAGTGGCAAAACACATGCACTGAAACAGCGAAAGAAACATGGGGAGAGTGGCAAAGTACATGCACTGAAACAGCGAGAGGAACATGGGGAGAGTGGCAATGTACATGCATTGTAGCAGCGAGAGGAACATGGGGAGAGTGGCAACATACATGCCCTGAAACAGCGAGAGGAACATGGGGAGAGTGGCAACATACATGCACTGAAACAGCGAGAGGAACATGGGGAGAGTGGCAAAGTGCATGCACTGAAACAGCGAGAGGAACATGGGGAGAGTGGCAATGTACCTGAACTAAACAGCGAGAGGAACATGGGGAGAGTGGCAATGTACCTGCACTAAACAGCGAGAGGATCATGGGGAGAGTGGCAATGTACCTGCACTAAACAGTGAGAGGAACATGGGGAGAGTGGCAATGTACCTGCACTAAACAGTGAGAGGAACATGGGGAGAGAGGCAATGTACCTGCACTAAACAGCGAGAGGATCATGGGGAGAGAGGCAAAGTACATGCACTGAAACAGCGGGAGAAACATGGGGAGAGTGGCAATGTACCTGCACTAAACAGCGAGAGGATCATGGGGAGAGTGGCAATGTACCTGCATTAAACAGCGAAGGGAACATGGGGAGAGTGGCGATGTAGCTGCACTAAACAGCGAGAGGATCATGGGGAGAGTAGCAAAGTACATGCACTGAAACAGCGAAAGAAAAATGGGGAGAGTGGCAAAGTACATGCACTGAAGCAGCGAAAGGAACATGGGGAGAGTGGCAAAGTACATGCACTGAAACAGCGAGAGAAACATGGGGAGAGTGGCAAAGTACATGCACTGAAACAGCGAGAGAAACATGGGGAGAGTGGCAATGTACATGCACTGAAACAGCGAGAGGAACATGGGGAGAGTGGCAACGTACATGCACTGAAACAGCGAGAGGAACATGGGGAGAGTGGCAATGTACATGCACTGAAACAGCGAGAGGAACATGGGGAGAGTGGCAAAGTACATGCACTGAAACAGCGAGAGAAACATGGGGAGAGTGGCAATGTACATGCACTGAAACAGCGAGAGGAACATGGAGAGAGTGGCAACGTACATGCACTGATACAGCGAGAGGAACATGGGGAGAGTGGCAACGTACATGCACTAAAACAGCGAGAGAAACATGGGAAGAGTGGCAATGTACATGCACTGAAACAGCGAGAGGAACATGGGGAGAGTGGCAACGTACATGCACTGAAACAGCGAGAGGAACATGGGGAGAGTGGCAATGTACATGCACTGAAACAGTGAAAGGAACATGGGGAGAGTGGCAAAACACATGCACTGAAACAGCGAGAGAAACATGGGGAGAGTGGCAATGTACATGCACTGAAACAGCGAGAGGAAAATGGGGAGAGTGGTAAATTACATGCACTGAAACAGCGAGAGGAACATGGGGAGAGTGGCAATGTACATGCACTGAAACAGTGAAAGGAACATGGGGAGAGTGGCAAAACACATGCACCGAAACAGCGAGAGAAACATGGGGAGAGTGGCAATGTACATGCACTGAAACAGCGAGAGGAACATGGGGAGAGTGGCAATGTACCTGCACTAAACAGCGAGAGGAACATGGGGAGAGTGGCAATGTACCTGCACTAAACAGCAAGAGGATCATGGGGAGAGTGGCAATGTACCTGCACTAAACAGTGAGAGGAACATGGGGAGAGTGGCAATGTACCTGCACTAAACAGCAAGAGGATCATGGGAAGAGTGGCAAAGTACATGCACTGAAACAGCGAGAGAAACATGGGGAGAGTGGCAATGTACCTGCACTAAACAGCGAGAGGATCATGGGGAGAGTGGCAATGTACCTGCACTAAACAGCGAGAGGAACATGGGGGGGGAGAGTGGCATGCACTGAAAAAGTGGGAGGCGGAGAAAGGATCCGGTAACTGCGCAGAGCCGAAATGGTTTGTTAGTGGCAAGAGAAAGACAGAGGGAGGAGGAGGAGGAAGAAGAGGGGGAAGAAGAGGAGGAGGAGGAGGAGGAGGAGGAGGAGGAGGAGGAGGAGGAGGAGGAGGAGGAGGAGGAGGAGGAGGAGGAGGAGGAGGAGCATGGGTGAGATGGGAATCACTGAGGTATAAAAGAGATAGAAGTGCAGATGAGAGCGAGACCTGGGGCGATAGAATGACACGTAATTCTCCAGCCTGAAATACACAATTATGAAGTTCACAAAAAAGCCTCTCATGCACCGCACGAATGGACTGCAGTATTATGTAATGTTGCTTATTTGTGCAGTGCACAGCACACGATGAATTGTCTCTTGCCTTGTTCATGCCAACACTTGTGGGCCATCATACTTTCATAACAGAGGGGTATGGTGTTAGGACTGCATTACTATACTCTGGCCTGGCGGGCAGATGTATAGGAGGCCAACCTAGGTTAGTGACAGGGACAACTCTGGGAGCTGTAGCCAAACAAGTTGAAGGTAGCGTGGCCAAGGCCAAGTCTCAGGAAGGGCGATCCTGGTAAAGGGCCCCCAATGAATACACACAGTAAAAAGTCCAGGAACACACTTTGACAGTTAGACAAATGCTGTATTTATTTATGGCCATATCACACTAAGAAAAATGACTACTGGCATGTAATATTATCACACAAGACTAATAATTGACACATATATACAATCATTTCAGTAGGGCACAATACATAACAAACCCCTGCACAGGGAGGTAAGTATTAGTAGGCAGCACTACAGATCCACTAGGATGTGTGGGGCATTTTACCCGAAGGTTCACCAAAGTTCCACACAGTTCTGTGAGATGGGAAAAAGTTAGTGGGGGGGGGGGGGCTTCTGCGGCCCAATTAATAGTTTCAAGGGGTAGAGGACAAGTTGTTCTAGTGAATAAAAGTGTCCCTCAGTTTCGTAATGCTTGCACGAGCAAGCAATGACAAAGCCAAATTGTTAGAAAACGTTTCAAAAAGATACAAACTTTTAAAAGGGAGTTATGGGGTTCAGGTAAGCACTGTTACAACTCACCCCCGTTCTTGGATTCTTCTTAGTACTTGCCGGTCTTCAGAAGAGGGTCCAAGGTTGTTTTCCCACCATCAGCACTAGTTCTCAGTGCCCAGGGGTTGCAGGTTCAACCACTTCTCTGGTCGTCGACAAATGCGGCCCATGGTCCTCCGGGTGGCCAATGCAGAGGAACTTGATGCAGGACCACTCTCAGCACAGGCCTGGATGTAGAAAAGCTGTTTTGGGTCCAGCCATCAATCCATGGTGACACAGAGGGACACGCTTGTCACAGTCAGACTTCGCCTCCTATCTTGGGTCCTCCTGATTCAGGATACAGAATTCAGCAGGGACAAGTGCAGTAGAACAAGCAGTCGACCCCCAGGGTTCTGGGCCTCAGCACGGAATGGCGACGTCTGCAGGCCAAACTCTGAGCTGGGCAGCCACTGGGTGATCCAGGGGCCCTTCCAATGGCTCTTCTTCACTTGACTCCGAGCTGATGTCGAGGGTGATTGTTCCCATTACTCCAAGGGTCGCAGCTCCTTCGCAGGGCTTCTGGAGATCACTAGCCAGTAGCCAGACAGGGATGTCCCGCGACAGCAGCAGAAGTTGGTTACCAGGCCTTCTTCCAACAGGTGCACGGTCTCTGTACACATCTTGCAGTTGGACAAGATACTTGGCTTCTTTAGGTTTCTTCTGGGATATCTCTGGTCCAGGTGCAGGGGTCTTCTTGTCATCCAAACGGCCAGTAACAGTCCAAACTCCCACTAGCCAATTGAAGATCTGGCCCACACACACACCCCAGCAGCGGTTCAATCAGGACCACTGGTGGCACAGCTCATGCATACCATTCAGACACACTGAAATCAGTTTGTGGATTGGGACCATGCAGTACCCACCCACTTCCTGGAAGCAAACACAAAAAGTGCCTGCAGTAGCCCGCCAAAAGCCTCAGCGTTCCTGGGCACTGCAGGGCCATATAAGGATGTTCCTGTCCTCACAGGTCAGGAAGAAGCGTTAGTGACAAGATGGCAAAGGGGCAAACAAACAGCCTCATGACACAGCCATGCACACCTAAAGTAACCAAAAATCCTCTGAGTGTGAGTCTAGGGCAACACAAAACGTGTAAACCATTGTACGCATTGTAAGATGAATTGTACAATGAGAACAAGTTATCACAAGTGGCAATAATGTAGCAAGACTGAGGGGGGCAATGTTTCCCAGTATGGACAGCCTGATGGCCATGCCAGTTCCCCAATGACATGTGAGCAAAGGCCAGTGCGGTGAAGCTTAAGGCTTCACTGCACTGCAGAAAGAGCAGGTCAGATTCAAAATCAAAAAGCAAATGGAGGGAAAGTTACCGTAAAGAGCTTTCCTAACATTTGGTAAATGATATTTTGCAGTGTTTGGAGAGTGGGGATGTGGCTCAGAGGGGGCCTGGCCATGGACTGGGTGGGGGGTCCGTTGGCATGAGTGATCTTGCCACCTCCTCGCCCACAGGCTCCTTGCAACTCTGTGGATGCCCTCTCTGCTGCAGTGCCTGTACCTCAGGAAAAAGGGCGCACGGGTTTGGGCATGGCAGAGTGCCTTTGGGGCAGGAATGGAGTTTGCAGTATGGGAGTGATGAACACACACGCGTGTGTGGTGGGAGTGCATGTTAGATGTTTGCCCTGGGCGCCATATTGCCTAGAAACTGCCCTGTTGGAACTCGTAGTTCTGAAAGGAAGGGCTGCCTAGGAGTGAGTGAAGAGGAAGGGTTGTTGTGTTAAGCATATTGCACTCTTTAGTAGTGAAGCGGAAGGGGCTTTGTAGGAGAGTCTTCCGTGCTACTAATGTGTGGTTCTCCCGAATGCACAGGGGGGCACCTGGTACAGAGCCAGCAGGGGGCAAGCTGTTTGAAAAGGGGGCGCTTGGGGAGTTTGAGAGGTGTGTGTTCGCAGGGGCTCCACTAAAATGGCGGTTGTTTAGCGTGTAGTGGAAGCAAGAAGGATGGCAGGGGCGTTTTTGAGGTAATTCCCTGGAGGTGAGGCACTGCTCCGACACTACACGTCCTGCACTTGCTGCTGTAGACATGACGACCCTGGAACGTGGCTGGGACAGGCGTAGGAGTGTGCTGGAATCTACGCCATAAGGAAGAGTTGGGGGGAGAGGCTCCAGTGGCTGTGGAGTGGTTTCAATATGTGGGTGTACCCTCCTTCGCATTGTATAGCCCCTTCGTACTTTATTTCTGCGGCATGAATGAATGTTTGGGGGGGGGGGGGGAAGAGAGAGAGAGAGAGAGAGAGAGAGAGAGAGAGAGAGATATATATATATATATATATATATATATTGGATGAAGGCTCCTGTCAATCAACTCACGAAACGCCTCCTTCTCCCTAGCCCACGCTCTGGGAACCCCCATAGTTAAAGACGGCTCCCGTTCGAACTAATTAAGGCTTTTCACCTTCTCTGGAATGAATGTCTCCGATGGCCTTTTCATTGGGTGGGCAGAATGAGTTCTCTATGTGTCTCCAAGTATTCTAATTAAGCTGGAATGCGCTTCACCGTCCATGCGATGAAGTCTAGGCACATCTCTACTTTTCTGGTGTCTCTCACTTTACCAGGGGCACAAAGCGTCATGCCAACTTCTAGCGGTAGTAATTACCACGAGCAAGGCGCATGCCAGCCCTTCAGTTGGCGTAACGTGAGCTCCAGCCCTGCCAACGTTATCCATTTAAATAATCTTTAGAATCCTAACTGCCCCTGCGGGGAGTGAGAGTCATTACAAATATCTACACACACTCTGAACATTTGCTGCTCAAATTGCTATACATATTAAATTGCAACGACAACAGGCACATCGGATTGGACAGGTGCTAGAAACTTGTGTCCTCTGAAAAGTGTTTACCGAGTGCCGTCTTGTGTCACTTTATTTGCACAGAAAAACCTGGCACGGGAGGAGGGACATTAACTGTTACATTCATTCAGAATCACGAGCTCTGCCAACACAGACCAAAACCTCCAACACACACCCACAATTCTTTTCAAATGCAAGGTGCTGCATTGGAAAAGAATTATGCGTTTGAATTTGGCGTGAGGGAGTTTAGACGTGGCTGCACGTCCCTCGCGCCAAATCGACTGCGCCGAACTGGCCTGCAGTGAAACGTCGGCGCCAAAAGACGGTGTACCGTGTGTGCACACGCGTGTCCTTCTCATCATTGAGTGTATGTTGCCCCCTGGTGGACACAGCCTGAAGTTGCAGTTAAGGAAGAGACCCATGCCTCCATTTTCTCCAGAGTATGAATTATAATTGCCACTTAATATATACCTAGGTGGCCATATCGGGAGTGGGGCTTTTTTTTGAAGTAGCAGGCAGCGTTAGCTAAACACCTGGTTGAGACTTCCAATATTGGCAGATAAGGCACAGTGAGATAAAAGGATTTGCCCATGGCCACACACTTTGGTTCAGTAGAGAAGCCGGGATTTGAGACCAGTGCCCCATTTGGTTAAGTGAAGAAGCCAGGATTTGAGACCAGTCGCCAATTCTGGCACTTCAACGCCTCTCTTCCCAGAAGTAATTGGTAGCAATATTCTTTGCAAAAGTTTTTGAAACGTTGCTTTTAAATTTGTATTGTTTATACATTTGGACATATTTCCCAAACTAGCAATAAGCTTTTATTTCAGAAGCTACCGACAAGGATTATTTTGGCAGTCAAAAGAAATAAACCCCAGGCAGCGTGCAAGGAAGACCACGTCAGGGCAGGGATTGGGTCCGAGGTGGGCAGGGCAGGTTGCGTCTACAACAGGATTTCCTTGTAATGCGCCAGAGCCTGTTTAACTGCGAGGTCTTGGGGCAGTGAGAGTGAGCAATTTCACAGGTCCTTAAATGTTAACAAAACGAACAGGGCTCAAGTCCTAAAATAAAGTAGGGGGCTCAATAACATACACATCAGAGCCAAGAACATGGAGGCAGAGGCTGCAGTCTCCTTGAACAGCAGGGGCAGGAGTGTCATGTTGCCCCTGTGGAGATTCTGCAAAGTATTTGCACAGGGGTGACCAAAAACAAAGAAAATCTGGATTGTGCAGCGTGCTCCTCTAAATCACTGGGCGTGGCAGGATTCCGGTCTCCTCTCCTGCTGGGACACGCGACACGTGTCACACTTGGTGACAGGTTAACATGCATCTTGCAAAATGATCAAGTGCTGCTCACCTCCAAATGAGAAGGAAGCCTCACCACCTGAGCTTTGATTAGAGGGGTGGGCAGACAAAAGCGGTTGGGCATGTGCGGGAATAGCATGGGGACCAGAGGATCCCATAGCAGAA
The DNA here is from genome assembly GCF_040938575.1 of Ambystoma mexicanum. Classification (NCBI taxonomy): domain Eukaryota; kingdom Metazoa; phylum Chordata; class Amphibia; order Caudata; family Ambystomatidae; genus Ambystoma; species Ambystoma mexicanum. The sequence continues at coordinate 1,257,580,696 of NC_090928.1, forward strand.
TGTTACAAAGGCAACTCAGCAGGCAAGGCGACTGTTTCCGATTGGTTATATATGTATATCTTACTGTAAATCGTATGGCTTTCTTCCTATCCCTGCTTCAAAACATGCTATAAAATGTGGTGTTTTCAGCCTGGGGATAGGTACGACTACCTCTCTTCACTTGGTGTGGGGTCTTCTGCTCCCATGGCGAAAATCAAAAGCTGGCACATACAGAAAGTGAATATACCTTAAAGTGAAATATACACATTTAGTTCAATTGACCTTTCCCCTTAGAAGAAAGTGTACAATACCAAAGACCATTGGCCTTTCAAACAAAATTATTCAAGAGTGGAAAAATAACCTGAGAGAGGAGATTTTCCAATACCTATGCTGGCAAAGTATAAAAGGTGCTTACCTTTTGAACCCAACAATGTATAGTGAAATATTCCCTGGAAAACAAAATCTCTGGGGGTAGTGTGTTACTGCTCGCCCACGTTTCTCATTTTCCAACTTGGCTGAGCGGGGTGAGTGCAGCGCAACTAATTTGGAACTTTGGCTGCCCACCTGGGCTTTGTATGTGGTAGTGTACTTGGTGATATTGTGAATTTGTTTCTTCTACCCTCCTGTGTCTCCTGTTTCTCCCGGCCTCCCTCCTCCCACTTCTGTGTCTCCTTCCCACCCGCCTCCTCTCCCCTATCACTGACCTTCCTGTGCAGCCTCTGCCCGGCAGCCCCACGGCGAAGCACGACTCCTACTTAGGCGGCTCCTTGTAAGTGTCTGCAGGTGTCCGTCCGCAGGGCGCGCAGCTGCCAGTCACCATCCCTCTGACTTCCCTGCTTATCCCCTTCCACCTACAGTTGGTTTTCCCACCTGTTTTTAATTTGCATTGTATAAGTACCTAAAATTGCATAGTGAAACCTAAGCCTTTCTCCCTCTATTCAGGATTCTCAAACTTAGGTGGGACCCCCCCTCTCTTAAATGTGCATTTGGATAGTTCCTTAATCCTGAGTGTTGTCGTCTTGTCCTATTGCTCAAACCTCTTGGCTCTCACTGTCTCGTCTGCTTGCACCCTGTCCTGTGTCCTTCCCTAGTATTCTCCCCTCGCCCTTCTCTCCCTCTCCTTTCCCCTTCTACTCTATGGTGCTCTCGGTCTCTCCTATCTTTTCTAACTTCTCTATTGACTATCCTGCACTCCTCACAAAATCTGGTAGGAAGAAGTTTAAAAAGGACATCCTGGTCTCCAACCCAGGCCTCTCTATCGCTGACACCTATACCAGTGCCTCCTCCAAGGAAACTCTCACCGACATCCTCTTTGGCGTTCCCTCGCCAGACCAATGGACCCTACATATGGTCTCTGTGCTCTCTCCTTTCTCTTCTTCTCCCATAAATGGTGGCACCCAGTGGGATGCCCTCCTGGCCTCCTTCCATTCCTTTAAGGTCATCATTAATGTTTACTCGAACGGGACCGTCCTGGTCCAAGGCCCTCAGGCCAACCTTCACCTCTTTGATAGACGCTTCCCACGCCTCATCAATTTCCTTTCTTCTCCTGCTGTCCCCTCCCTGCCCTCCACGGCTTCCTTGCCTCCCCCTGCTGCCTCCTCCTCGGCTACCTTGCCCTCTCATTCCCACTCTGCCCCCCTCAGGCTCCTTCCACACCTCTGTGGGGCATACCACTGATCTGTACCCCTCCTCGGAAGTCCTTCAAGGATAGCAACCTTCTCCACATTGCCACTTTTAACACTTTAGCTGTCAAACACTCCTCCAACATCTGCCGCCTTCTGGAAGAACTTGACCTTGATGTCCTCGGCCTCACGAGACATGGTTCACAGCCAGCTCTGACACGATCCTCCCCGATGGCTACAAGATCCTCTCAGTGGTCAGGTCCTCCCGCTCTGGAGGGGGTGTAGCTCTGATCTTCCTAGAGTGGATTCCTGCCTCTGTCATTCCTACGCAGGCCTACTCCTCTTTTGAATGCCTCGTCTGCAGGCTCTCTCTCTCCCCTAGCCATTCCCTTACTGTGGCTACTATCTATCGGCCACCTGGTCAGATTTCCCGCTTCCTCTCTGAGTGGGTGGACCTCTCCTCCTCACTCCTGGCCTCGACCACTGAACTCCTACTTCTTAGAAACTTCAACATCCACCTGGATGCCTCCTGTCCTCCCTCTGGACTCCTTCAAGACCCCTGCTACTCTCTCTCACTCACTATTCTCCCCTCTGGCCAGACTCACTCTGCAGGGCACACTCTGGATGTTCTGATCTCCTCAGACCTACCCCTTTCTGTGCCTCTCACCATTCCTCTCTCCTGGAGTGATCACGTTCTCCTTTCCTCCCAGCTCACCCTCTCTACCCCTCAGGCCAAGCCACTTCCATCACTGCCACCCACCTTCTCAGTCTTCCGACAAATGAAGCTTATATCAGTTGAGGCTTTTGACGCCACTTTCTCACCCCCAGCCCCCTGCCCCCTTTGGCTGACTCTCACCCTGACACAGCCTCTCCATGCTCCACTCTGCTATATCTGATACTCTTGATATCCTTGCCCCTGTCATGAGAATCCACCTGAAGCCCAAAGCCAAGTGCAATTCCTGGTACAACTCAGACCTCGTCACCCTAAAAAGCAAGTGCAGGGTGGCCGAGAGAAAATGGCGTGCTTCTTGTACATCTTCTGACAAACTGGCCTGCCGCCTGCTCCAAAGGCAATACCGGCTCTGTCCTCACCAAGAAGAGAGCTCATATCCAAGCCCGCGTCTCTGCGGCATCCAACAACTCGGCTGAACTCTTTAAAATCTGCAAGGAACTGGCCAATCCTGCCACAGTCTCTACCTCTCCTGTCCCTTCCCAAGCCCTCTGCACAGCACTGGCCTCTCACTTCATCTCTAAAATGCAGGACATCCTGTCCTCACTCTCCCCCTCCCCCCTCCCCCCTCCCTCCCTCCCTCTACTCCCTGCTCTTCCTCTGGCCCTTCTGCAGCCACCCCTCCTCCCTCCTCTGCCTTTCCCCTGTTCCCCGCTGACTAGATTTCTAGACAAGTCCGATCTATGAAAGTCTCATCAAAACAGGTTCACCTCTGTTCCTCCAAAACCATCAAGGACCACATTGACACCCTGGCTCCTGCCCCGGCTGACTTCTGCAACCACTCCTTCACCACTGGAGTCTTCCCATCCACCCCTGAAGCACTCCCTTGTGCACCCTCTTCTTAAGAAACCCTCTGCCGACCCTTCCTGCCCGGCTAACTAGCCTGTAAGCTCCTGTAGAAACTGGCCATCTCCCAGCTTAATCTCCACACTGAATCTGTTGGTTGTCTTCATGACCATCAGTCTGGCTTCAGAGCTGCTAGAAGCATGGAAACTGCTCTCCTGAACATCCGTGAAGACCTGCTCTCCAACCTCGACTCTAACACCCCTTGCGTTCTTATCTTGCTTGATCTCTCTTCTGCCTTTGACACTGTCAACCATGCCATCCTGCTCAACTGTCTCCGTGATAACCTGGGTATCACTGGTCAGGCTCTGGCGTGGCTGACTTAGTTCCTCTCTGACCGACCCTCCCGGGTCTAACTTGGGTCCTTCCTCTCCGACATCTTTTTCTCTACCTGTGGTGTCCCCCAGGGGTCTTACCTCTCTCCCTGGCTGTTCAGCTAATACCTGGCACTCCTTGCCCACCGCATTGCCGCTCTATGCCCCAACTTTCAGTGCTATGCGGATGACACAGCGCCACAACCAGGGAAAATAACCTCTCCAGTCACCAGGATTGCAACCTATCTTACCGCATCCAGGCTAATTATTCATTACTAACGTGCCCTCTCGTCTTCACCCCTCCTCACTCCCATGTTTGGCTTTCAACAATACTCTGTTTTATAATGATACATTGAAAAGTACACACACCATTATAAGGTACTTGCACAAATCCTTATAGAAATATGTTCAGCAAAACGTGTACAATTGTGACATTATTCCCGCATCTTGCACATTAAAAGCATCATGTCCAGAACATCACTCCTACTTTAAAAGCTCTGCTCGAAGAAAGAAAGTGATGAGCAGTAATTATGCGCCCTGCAGTGTCTGATGGGCTGCTTGGAGGGAGTATTTGACTCTAGAGCGTCACAGGGCATTGAGAGGCGACACTGTGGCCTCACTCTGACAAACAGAAAAATGAGCCTCGTACAAGGAAGCAGCACAGCCCCTCTTTAAAACAAGTGGATTGAAAAATAACCCAGAAAGGAGACTGTGCCCCCAAGTTGCAGAGTAATTGCTTTATTACAATGAAAAAAAAAGTTTTGCCCTTCCCGATGACACGTGTTTCGGCCTTTCTCTAGGCCTTTTTCAAATCAGGGCTGCTTAATCTAAACAACAACAGTGTTCATTATGGCAAAGCATAATCCACATAACAAAAAAGCAAAAAAGCAAGCACAATTAATATCACCATTGTGCAAACACATGATAAGCATGAACAGTAATGTGAGAAAATCAAGCAAGTATGCATATGTATATAAAAGTAAAATAAAAAGAAATACCAGATAAAAAGTGGATGGGCGGAGAAACTATAACCACGGACAATATTGGTACAGAGGAGACAACTACAGGGAAGACAACTTCTGGCTACATGAACCAAATCAAACGGTACAAAAAAGGCAACAGAAATATAACACCTGAACAGGTCCGTTTTCAACTAGCGTTAAATACAGGAACAACAACCATCACACCAGGAGGAGAGGAAGGAGGGGGGGGGAGGGGGCACAAGATCTAACAAATCAAAGATCCCAAGAAGGTACAAACAAAAGGTTTACCAGAGCGAGCGCAAAGGAATTGAACAGGACCAAATAGGACCCAATCTGATCTTGAACCTATCCAGCAGAACAATAACGGAGGAAGAAACAAAACTATTGAATAAGGGACTCTCATTTGCACCAACTACAAAGCAGAATGAAACGGACATACACATTGATTTATTTAAATTCGTGTGCAAACTGAAACTTAAGAAGTTTTTGTCCACCAAAGCACCAGCTGCGCACTATCAACAGACCAAGACACACCCAAGTGACCTCAGTATAAAAGAAATAGAGGACATTCACCTACTTAGATCCATTGCGGAACCTGCAGACTATGACATCACTCAGGTACTACGAGACCTTAACATGAAACCAGATACATTACCAAATAAAGAACTTAAACCAATGTCAAAGTTTATTCCACAATTACCACCTGATAACATTATCGACACCTTCTATAAGGCGGTGTCACAAGACTTTTACCGGTTGGACCAGAGGAGGCATCTGAAAAGTCCTAGACAGAATCTAAGGGCCAAGGAACAGGAAGCCCTACACAATTTAGCAACTGACCGCTCAGTAGTAATAAAAGAAGCAGATGAGGCAGGAAATATCGTCATTATGCAAAGGCAAGACTATCTGGAGATGGCCGGAATACATCTGGATACCCCAGGCTGCTATGAAAATTGCTTTCTAACTCAACCAAACGAATAGTACAAACTTTGGAGGAACAAATCTATAACTGGCACCATAAAGGTCTCCTGACGGATGACGAGAAAAGTTTTTTACTCATCAAGGAACCTGTAACACCAGTAATGTATTTTCTACCAAAGGTTCATAAAGACTATGATATGATACCAGAAGTTAGACCGATCATAAGTGGGATTGGTTGGGCAACTGAGAATATCTCCCAATATTTGGACAATATTTTGAGACCAAGGGCCACCAGATTACGAGCATATCTCAAGGATACAACGGATGTCATTCTGAAACTGAGAACTATAGAATGGAAGACCAACTACCGTCTAGCGAGCCTTGATGTAAAGGCTCTGTATACATCCATCCAACATACATGGGCTTTAAAAGCTATTGACCATACATTCAAGGAAGACTCAGCATCAATGTATTATCAGATCCAAATGATCAAGGAAATGTTGGAACTAACTTTTGAGAGCAACATTTTCAATTTAACAACTGCTATTATAGACAGACAAAAGGAATTGCCATGGGCACTAAATACGCCCCGGCCCTAGCTAATATCTTTATGGGTCTATTTGAAGACACTATTATCTACCAGGATATATCTCATCAACAAGAACTTGTGCATTGGATGAGATATATCAATGACGTTTTAATTATATGGAGAGGCACAGACTTGGAATTTACAGAATTCACGAACAGGATCAATCAAAACCATATGGGAATACAATTCACAGATATCTGCTATGAGAGAACTATTAATTTCTTGGACCCGACGATATACATTGAGCAAAACCAACTTCGAACCTGCACATATAGAAAACCGACTGAAGTTAATTCAACCCTCCATGCAACAAGCTGCCACTACAGACCAACTATCCTCAATATACCAACTGGGGAATTCATTCGAGCGAGAAGGCACTGCCAGACTATGGACTATTTTGAGAAGGAATGCAAACTGCTAAAGACAAGATTCTTAGCGAGAGGCTACTCTGAGAAATGTGTAAAAAAGGCTTTGGATAAGAGTCTAACCATTACGCAGGAACAAACCCTAACACAAAAGACCAAAGTGACTGAACAGCCAAAAATTGGGTTCATTACTAAATTTAATAGTGACCACAGAACATTGAATAAAATTCTATCCAAACATTGGTATCTTCTCAAGCTGGATGAGAACATTGTTAACCATGTTGACGACAAACTGAGGATTATCTTTAAACGAGTGGAAACATTGAAAAACAAAGTGAGTCCATCCAATCTACCAGATCCAGCGCCAGAGCAAATACCAAATTGGTTGAATTCACCAACAAATGGATTCAGAAAATGTGGGAACTGCACAATGTGCAAGTATGCAAACACCAAAACAGATATGTTTACCAGTACGAACAACAAGGTCCTTAAAATTGAGCAATCCATTAACTCTAAAACCAAGTACGTTATATATGGTATAATATGTGTTTGTAAATTGGTGTACATAGGCAGCACAATTAGAGAATTGAGGACACGCGTGCGTGAACACCTGGCCAAGATTGGGAGCCAGGACCCAAGATTACCCCTTGCGTGCCATTGGCAAGAAAAACACCCAATGGACAACAAAGCCAATATCAGATTTATTGGCTTGAAGAAAATCATACTGGGCAAAAGAGGGGGTAATAAAGAAAAGAAATTACGACAAGCCGAGGCAAGAATTATTTGCAAATTGAACACTACAGTCCTCTGCCTTAACACAGACAATGAAATTGTGTCTTTTCTTTAATATCGATATCTTGGAGCTGTAACATGTCTCTCTATGCGTATATCTGAGTATGTGTTAAACACATATGACCCAGCTATATTAATTGGTTGGGTATGTCAACAATATTGATAACAACATTGATTTGCCTTAATTGTCACCACCGAGTAATTGTAAAAAGTAATTATTTGGATAGGCTCATGATTGGATAACCGAGACTAATCTAAGTTAATTTGGGTTCATAGACGTTCTAATTATTAATAAATTAGAACCCGGAACCATCTTTAAAAAAACGTTTATAACACTAATATGCATTTAGTCCTTATCTAACCCTTTTTTGCATATTCCCCAATTTGGATCCACCCTTAATATTAATATACTACCCATGCATATGGATCCTATCGGACGTACGTGCCCATAGTGAGGTAACGAGTTAGACTAACGAAATGGCTGCATTTGTCCCTTTCGGGAGTCAGGCACTATACACCACCTTGTAATGTTAGCCTTTTCCCAAAGTATGGCCACCATCTGACCATGGCAGTGTCATCCCCCTGTTTTGGAGAGGCGCACAGTCCGTGAGGGATGATGGCTGAAATTGTGCACACACAAGACACCCCTTCAAGTATTGGTCGAGGTCCTGCCCCATGTGTGGCCAGTATGCAACCTCTCTTAAGATTTCCAATGTTGTGTGAAACCCCCTATGACCGGCGGTGGCCGCATCATGGGCGTGACTTAACATCAGGCTTCGGAATGAGGTAGGAACCACCCACTGATCATGGCCAGCTTTGGATTTCCTTACCAACAAACTGTCTTGGATTCGGAACATTTTTGGACATTTCATCAACACTCTTAGGTCCTCTTTCCCAATGTAATCGTTATCCGTCAGGGGAAAGTTCTCAGGGTCCTCAAGGTGCTGGTAAAACTTACCAATTATTGGATCCCCTTCTGAGCCGTAATTAAATCAGCATCAGAGGTCTCCTTACTCCATTTGGCAGTTGAAAGATCATTGTGAGCATTTGTCTGGGACCTAGTGATAGCAGTGACCTGGATTTCCCCCAACAGCCACTCTATTTCTATTAGATCCCCTTGGATGGCCCCGGTTTTGGCCAGCTGATCAGCTAAGTCATTTCCAGTTGTGTCTGGTCCCTCTACTTTGGAAGGACCCCTGATCTTTTTCCAGTAGACGGTCATCCCATTCACGGTGATCAGATCATCAATGTTTTGAATTAACTTCCCATGTTTCAAGGGTTTGTTATTAGCACATAACATGCTCTGGTTTTCTAATTGACCAGGTGCTCCACGAACCCGTTCCGTACATAATCCGAATCTGTGATTATGACCAGTTCGTGGAGTTGATGTTGGACAGCAGTGAGGATGCCTTGATGCACACCCATCAACTCTGCTACCAGACTACTTTGGGGACCAATTTTGTACTCAGCGGAGGGTTCTGGGGACTCATTCACCCATGCATTCCCTACGCCGGCCACCAGTTCTTTTTCCCCGTTGTTGTCAACATGGTAAGAGCATCCATCCACATAGACAGTGGGCATTCCCTCACACTTGTCTTCTTCAAAGACTTTGTGTGAGGGAATTAAGGTATGCCTCCATGTTGTCCTTGATTTTTAGACTTTCGTCCTTGAGACAGTTTTCTCTGGCACAATCATGCAAGTCAGCCAGACCTTGCGCGAGGGGACTCTTCTTGTTTTGGCCATATCTGACCTCCACAGGAAAGCATTGCATTGACAGAATCCAGGAAGTCATTCGGGAATTACTCACATTTCCGGCCCGGATTCTGTCACTTTGGAGGTATTGCAGAGGCTGGTGTGGAGTCTCCACTATGATGTGTTCCCCCTGGATGAACGGGCGGTAATTCTTCAATGCCCACACAGGTTGCCAGGAGTGCCTTTTCACAATCGTTGAATTTTTCCTCCACAGAGGATAAAGTTTTGCTTGCATAGGAGATTACTTTATTGACCTTGTCATGCTTTTGGTATAATACTACCGTCAAGCATGTATTAGAGAACCCTGTCTCCAGGAAGAACTCCTTGTTTCTGACAGGGTAAGCTAGGCAAGGCGCTTGTGAGGGGCTTCTTTTGAGTTGTCTTACTGCCTCGGATTGTTCTGGACCCCATTCCCACTTGACCCCCTCCTTCAAAAGATGAATCAGGGGCCTGGTGATCTCTGCGTAGCCCTCAATGAACTTTCTGCTGTAATTAGTCAGTCCAAGGAGGCTCCTTAGTTCCCGCAGAGTTGTGGGGTCTTTCAGTTTCTGAAGTGCTTCCACTTTCTTTTCTTGGGGACAGAGACCCTGAGGAGTAATCTCATGCCCCAAGAAATTAACACGGGTTCTACACCACTGTACTTTCTGAAAGGAAAGTTTTGCTCCGGCGGCCCTCAACTGGGTCAGAACATAACGGATCTCCGCTATGTGTTCCTCCACAGATGAACTTTTGATGAGGACATCATCTACATAAGCCAGGTTACCCCTCGCACCCAGGTCGGGCATGGCCTTATGTAGGAAAATGTTGAATTCATTGCTGGAGTTGAGGTATCCGAAGGGAGTCCGGGTCCATGTGTACTGCTGGCCCCCAAAGGTAAAAGCCAGTTTGTATTGGTCCTCCCTACTGACAGACACGGTCCAGTATCCATTGGTCAGGTCTATTGCAGTGAATACCTGTGACCCCTGGATCTGGGCCAGCCCTTGGTCAATGTAGGGCAGAGGCCATCGGAAAGTATGGACCCATTTGTTGAGCTCCCCAAGGTCGGCGCAGAGTCTCCACTGGCCGTTTGGCTTCAATATTCCCAGCACCGGATTATTGAAGGTGCTGTGTACTGGACGGATTATTCCCCGGGACTCAAGGTTCTTAATTATTTGAGTAAGGGACTCCATTGATGCGAGAGGCAAGCGATATTGCTTCACAAACACTGGAGTCATGCCAGGGTCCGTGGGAATTGTTGTCGTGTGGATGTCGGTGCGACCACAGTCATATGAGTCTACCGCAAAGAGATCTTGGAAATCCAAGAAAACTGGTTTCAACTTTTGCTTCTGTTCCAGAGTCACGCAGGCATCAGCTAGGTTGACTCTCTCTTCCACCATCTGCCTGAAGCCTGGAAAGACTTCTGGTTTTGCTATCTCAGCAGCCTCCTCCAGCTGGGTGGAGAAGTCCCTGGTCAGAGTGCTGAATTGGACTAGAGGCTTCAGGTGGGAAAGGCAGCCCTCATGGACCTGGAAAATCCCCTCATTCCTTCTGAAGTCACAAGTCACATCTTCCTTACCATAAGGGCAAGAAGTGTACACCAGGAAGTTCCCCCCATGCCGGGTAAAGATCCTGTCTGGTGTTGTATTGTCATCACTGTCACTGTCAAAACAGTCCTTGGGGATTGGTCCTAACAGTTCATTTCCTAAATCAATGGAGAAATGTCGGTCATCAACCGCCATTCCAATAATGGTGCCTGCGGCTAGAGTAATACTCTTTAAGTCGCTGTTATCCACCTCTATTGGAATGGTGTCATGTTCTATGTTGACTAATGGTGTTGGGTTTACCCCTAACCCTTGGTGTTGGAGAGAAGCATTTAGATGAATATAAGCATCAGGGTTTTTCAATTTTTGTCCTATTTTAACTTTCACTTCCAGGGAGAATTGTCGGGTCCTTTCTGGGATGGTGACTTCCTCTTTAATCTGAATTTCGACTGCATAAGGTAGCAATTGAGCTGACCTAAATGCTTTTTCTGGATCATCAAAGCCCATGGGATTATCCGCTAATCGGGAACAAGCTTTGAAGTTTATTAGGTCCAAACTAATGGCAAAGCGATTGAGAATGTCACTGCCTAAGTAAAAGGCGGCAGTGACATCTCGCACGACCCAACAATTATGGACTATGCTCTTGTTGCCAATGGAGATTTTGAGCATACACCTGCTTGGCAGGAGATGTTTGGAATTAGGTGCTTCCAGGTCCATTTCCCATTTGCCTGTCAGTTTGAATGTGGGAATGGCTGGATCTTTTGGGAGTTGGCGGAACATGGCTTCGCTGATGAAGCTCTTACCGTTGTTCACACACACTCGAGCGAGAACAGAGTCCTTCCCATCATTTAACTGAACAGGGATGAACAACTGCTCTCCAATTTGCTGAATATCAGCCAGGCTCTGAGCTGATTTCACATCTTTCTGGACTATTGGAGTGGGAATGTCTGATTATGGATTAGTAAAGAATTTCAGAGTATTTCCTTCCAGTGTGGAATACCACCTTAAACTGGAAGGAAGGTTGATTTTCAGAAATAGAGAGGACCCGCCATCACCATTCTGTTGTCCTACTGCTATTACTGTCACGTCTGGAATTTGGTTGTTCTGGAAGTGAAATTCTACTTGGTCAGATTTTTGTTCAACCATGTGGCAGGTGCCGTTTAAACTAACATGGTTGACACTCTGTTTTAATTTTATTGGTCGGCTAGTCTGGGTCCAGAGGACCTTGTTTACGCAATCTATTAGGGGTGACAACCTTCTCAGGAGTTCATTCCCTAGTAAACAAGGGGTGCCCTCTGGAGTCACAACTATGACTGGGTGTTTCACCTTGTGTCACCCAATTTTAATGTCCAAATCTGCAGTCCCCTCGACGGGAATTTCCTTCCCGGCAAAGTTCTGGAGTTGTCCAGGAAGAGAGGTGAGGGGAATTTGGTACTTCTCCCCCCTACCCGAATTCAGTTCATCAAATGCCCTTCTGGACAGAAGGGTAGCTTGAGATCCAGTGTCCACCAGCGCCAAAATTGTACCGGGGCATAATATCTTCCCTCCTTCTCCTCAAGGGGGCACAGATAATGCACATTTTTGGACAACTGGTGGGCTAATTTTCTGGTTTTGGACATTGCGAGAGATGAGATTTGGCAGAATTCTGTGGAGAGTCATGGGAATCTGAAAAAAAAAGTTTGCAATTGGATATTGATGCGGTTTTTGGTTCCCCTGGTTCCGGTTCTGGGCCGCCCCCCTTTTTGGAGGCAGTCACCTGGATGGGTTTGAACCAGGGGTTTTCGGTCTTGTTGGTTCTGGGATAGAATGATGGGCGGCGACAGCTCAATCCCCACATCTACCCAGTCTGGGTTGGAATCCCTTGGGACCCATTTTTCCTTGGGAGGGGTTCCCCCATCTCTGAAGGAGAAGATCCTTTCCCCAGGATCCTCTAAGGATCCCTCTCCCTCAAATTGGAAGACCTGTACCTCCTCCACAAAGTGGGTCTGTTTGGGTACTTTGTTTCTCCTTCCTCCTCTCTGCTCCTTGGGCGGCAGACTTCCAGAAGTAGGAGATTTTGTTTCCGGTTCCTGTGTTTCCAGGGGCTGTTTACAAGTTGGGAAGGAAATTTACTCCAAGGCTTTACACCCCCCTTCCCCTTGTGCCTCCTCCCTGGGAACTGGTGGGTTATCGGGGTGCTGCCCCCGTCATTGTTCTGGAGCACCAGGCCCAGAGTTTGGGGCATTTTGCGGTGGCATACTCATCTGAGGGTTCTGTTGAGCCCTCAGTGTGTGATCCAGATCCCGTGCCATATTTTGGACCTGGCGCTCAAGTTGGGAAACCCGCTCAGGCTGATACGGGGTTCTGTTTTCTCACCTGGGCTGATCCCGGGAAGGGTAGCTATCCCTTCTCTGGTAATACCCTGGGTTGGGAAGATTTGGGTACCCCTCCAACCTTGGCCTCCCCTCTCCCGGATTAGGTGGTCTGGGCTCAGGGAATTGGGGAAAGAAGGATGGATGATTTTGGGGTTGGAAGTTGGCTGGATACCTGGCGAACAAGTTCTGCCCAGGATTTGGTGAATTTCTGCCCCCCTGTGGGAAGTTAGGAGGGAAGTTCCCTGGGTCAGGTGCTTGGCTGGATCCCCCCCCCTTGGGCTGGAGGAGTCCACACATAACCCAGGATGGGTCTGTTTCCCTTATAGCGGGGACTTACATAGTCAGGGGAGCGGGGGACCCCATTTGTGGGATTACCTCCTTGACTCCCTGTCTGTGACTGGCCCAAGGGCCTTCTGGGCTGTGAATTGTTCGGTGCAGGCAGGTTTTTAGGCCCCCCCATCTCCAAATCTAAAACGGGGGCAACCTTTACCTCTGCCACCTTGGCAGCAGCAGGGGTGCTGTTGGTTTTGGGGTTTCTGGGATGATTCTTATTTTCCACCGGTTTCTGCACCTCGTATATGCGGGTGGCTTGCTCAATGACCCAGTCTAAAGATCTTTTCTCGTGAAAATCTCTCACGAGCTGGGTCATTATATATTTGGGGAGTGCATGGAACAATGTGTTGATGAATTCTCTGCTGTCCGTGCGCACCCTTCTGGTGGTCTGCGCAAAGGCACGCTTCAATTCTTGCACAAATTCTTGTGGGGCCTGATCCTCCCCAATTGCAAATTGTAGGCTGCCTTGCGAGCCTCTTGAGGATTCCGGTGAACAGAAAAATGTTTCAAGATGGCCGCCCTATATGTGGACCATCTTGAATGGTTTTGGTCCCCCAGCCCGCAAAGGAACTGGAGTATTCTGGGGAGAATGTCCATTTGACATACTGAATGCAGCTACTGCTGTCCTTCAAATGGAAAGTCTCCATCATTTGCTCTAAGAGCTCCAAGTGTTCCCAAACAGAATACTTGGAGTTCTTGTGATAAGGGGTGATGACACTCCTTATTGCCTTGATCTGCTTTAAGGGGTCCTTAAGCAAGGCCCTTTTTGCCTTATTGGCCTTTTTGGTTCGGGTAACCCTGGTCCATTCCTCCTTTGACCCAGAAGCACTGCTCCCAGAGGTGCCCGTCTGATCTTCCAGGCTCTCCCGGATTCTGCGAGCCTGGGAATGGCTGGCAGAATATGGTGACCTGGTCTCTTGTGTCCTGGGCCGCTCAGAGGAGTCTTCAGATCCCTCCTTGCTGCCAGGATTTGATGGGTACCTCCCCCACTGACCTAACTGGGCAGAGGTTTTCAGGATGCCCTTAGTGGGCCTACTCTCCTGGGGTTCCCCACTAAATTGCACTGTGCTTAGGTGCCCATACCCGGATGCCCGCCCATCCATTCCTGGGAGGTACTGGCCTATGAACCCCATACTTTTGGCTGGATATTAATCTGCCCTCCCTGTGGCCCTGTGCTCATGTGTGCCAGGGGACATGGGGGTGGCAGAGTCCAAGGACTGGGAGAGATGGAGGCCTCTGGTACTAGGGCTCCTGAGGTTATGCTCAGGCATTTCCCTTTCCCAACAAACCTCATCTCTATCAGTCCCTGCTCCCTGTTGCAATGCAAGAGCCTGAGCTTTCAGTTCCTCAGTTAAGGCCTTACTAGACTCTATCAGTCTCTCCTGCATGGCTACCTGTTGCTGGAGCCTATCATTGTGCTGACAGAGAGCCTCATTCTCTCTCTGTGCCTCCTGATTGGTCCTGGAGTACTGGGCCAGTCTTTGCTGCAGGAGGGTTACCTCCTGCGTCCCATCCCTACTGGCCTGCTCCTGTCTTGCCAGAGCACCTTCCACCCTCCTGGTGTGCTCTAACAAGTCCTGATGCTCTTTTTGGAGGTCATCCAGCCTCTGGAGGGCCAGGTGATTTCCTTCAATTTTTTCTTTTAATTGGCAAACTTCCTGGCCTAAGGTGTCCCTTTTCTGACTAAGAGCCTGCATCTGTGCCGCCAGGTCGTCCCTCTGCCATTGAAGGGCACCAGCTTTCTGGCGCTCTTCATCAAACTCTGCCTGGGTATCCAGGTCTTTCAAAATCAATTTATTGCTTTCCTCTTTCTCCCCATCTAGGTGACTTTGCAGGGTGACTACCTGCTCTGCGCATGCCCTATTGAAGTCCAGTTGTTGCTCCAGCTTTTTCTGGCTCTGCAGTAGGGCGTCCAAACCTTCTTGGTACTCCTTCTGCAAGGCCAGAAATCTGTTATCCTGGTCAGACTTTTCCTGTTGCAGGATATCCATTTCTTCCTTTATTTTAATAATATACTGCCTACTATCATTTTCTGACTCCTGGCTCCTCTGCAGCCTCTGCTCAGAAGAGACCAGGTCAGATTGGGCCTTCTCTAATGCCATCAGTTGCCTATTTGCCAGATCTTGGCCTTCAGCACATTTGTCCTATATGGCTCCCATATGTAAATATAAATATGCCGCTAGCCTGGCAATCTTGTTGTGCTCATCCTTGGCCTCAGGGCCACATGTAAGGGACCCTGATCTCTCCATATATCTGACCCTGTTTCAGTGATCTGGGGTGCGACTGCCTGCAACCAGACCACCTGGTCCTGATGAGCCCACTCACCTCTCACAAATAGCCTATGTAAGAGGTGTTCTCTGGCTATTTTGATATCTACCAAGGTTGTCATTCTGGAACTTGATTTCCTTCCTAACTTACAGAAGTTTGTATTTTATTTTGCAAAACAGACCGTTTCCTTAGAGCGTTCCTTTGAGGAGTGCTTTACAGTGTACCACAGCGTGGTGATCCGACCGGTTGTATGTATCCCGTCAGTTAGCACACTGTATTAATCTGCACAAGTGATAGACCTAATCCAGATTCCCCGGCTACGAGCCCCCACTTTGTTAAATGACTCCAATCAAGCGATCCCACTAAGTCAGTGCCTGTTCTGGGATGCCCAAGGGAAGCCCTTATGTATATATTTTTATGTCCAGTTCATGTACTCTGGATGACCACCCTTATATAACACCCCTCTCTTAGAATCCCCCTGATCCCACTGAGCCAAGAAGTAAGTTTGTTTTGCAAATTTAAAAGGTTTATTTGAGAACAATATATATATATATCGCACTTTTATAATAAATTAATAATTGATATCACACTTGTGAATATGAGCCGTAATCAGCAATAGGTAATCTTACAATAGCACAGTTCTGGTGACATATGACTAGGAACAGGGGAATAAGGTATCAGAGAATGCTTTATGGTTTCAAGGAGATGCAAAGATGAATAAAAGGCAGTACAGAAATAAACTTGATCTGATTTCAGCAAAAGATAATGTGACCACTTTTTCTTTGACAATTCACTCCCCCCCTATGCAATGTAAGGAGATGGAAGTAACAAACACAATTCTCAGGAATACACACAAATGCAATACAAAGTTCCAGTTCCCCCCAGCGAGCTTAGTGGAAAACAGGTATGATTTTAAACGCAGGCAAAATCCTTTTAAATGCGGTGGCAATGAAGTGAAAAATATACTCAAATTGCTTTTAATTCCCTATAGGAGGTTCAGGGTGAGTGAGCGATACTTTAAATCAGTTCAGGCCAGCCCTATCAATGATTCAGGGATGGTTATCAAGTTGAAAACAGAATTCCGTGATGGAAGCAAAAGATAAATGTTTTTACACGTGGCTGGAATGAAGCAAAATGTCAAATTGCGGCAATTTAGTTGTGTGAGTCGAGCGCAATTACGGAGGAAGTGTAAGGAAAATGTTTTAGGCTTGTTGGAAAGCTTAGAATCTTAGCTTTAAGATGAAAGTTAAATATCGTTCCTAGGACAAACAGTTCCGGAGATACGGACGGGTTTGTGAAGGTAGTTCTTCAGAAATGAAATTTTAAAGTTTCAAAATGACAGATGACAGTTTTGCAGCTTAAAATCAAAAGAAGGACACACAATGCTATGGTGTAGTTCTAGATAGGTTAAAATAGTTTGAATTAGATTATTTTAAACTAAGAGATTGGTTTTGCACAGTTCTGGCTGAGTACTCACACTATATTTTGGACAGGAATGCGACTTCATCACGGATCGGGCCAGGATTGGCTGCGGTTCTCTTGCCACTTGGTACTGGTTCTGCGCACAGCAATCTGGGTCAGCTCTCAGCACTGCACAGTTCTGGTCTCTCTGGATCTCTGGAGACTGATGGATTTGAAGTCTGAAGTCTCCCGGCAAAGCGTCCCGCAAGAAATTGGAACGTGAATGTTCTACCTGTCCTGCACAGTCTCCTTTTATGTGTTTAGAAAGTGGGTGGGTAGGCTCATTCTGCATGCCCAACCCTCTCAACTTATCATTGGCCAATTCCTCCTCTCTCCCTTGATTGGGGGAACGGAGTTGTGAGTCAGAGTGATGAGGTAGGTTTATGGTCAGAGGATCCTCCCCTTGTCAAATTGCACACAAATCTATTTCTGATCCAAATACATATTTATCTATGTACCATTTTTCTAATATTATATGTCCAGTTAACATATTTTCTGTAGCACCAAACCATCCGATCCCTGTCTTTGTAAGATGTCGCGTCCACTTATGACAGAATTCTCCCCTTTTCATCCAGATAACGACCTTTAAACCTTTCCAGATTTTACACAAATGTGCACCAGGGATATGGGTTTCAGATGATAAAGTGTCAGATTTTTAACATGCATACATTTGGAGTAACAACCTTTTTCCGCTACTATCCCCAAGAACATACCACTGAGTCCTAACACCTCTTAAAATGTGCACAGAAAAATCACAAGAATGATGATATTATTTATATAATTTTTACAAGTCCGCACTATGAATTATCCATCTTTTTTAAATTATGCTCTGGCCCCGAGGGGTGTGATTTTCCAAAGCACATGGTGTTTATCCACTTCCCCCAAGCTCAGCTTGCTCACAGATGCAGTGCCCCTCCCCGTTTCCTTCCAAGAGGAAGCCATTTACGACTCCCCTAATTTAACATTTGCCTGGGCCAAGGACAGGGCTTTGTTTAGTTTCCTGCAGTCCCCAGGTGCCCCTCCCCTAATTCAATCAGAGAGGTATCATCTCCTTTCGGCAGGGGCAGCAGAATGCAGCCAGGCCTGGGAACACAGCTGCTGATCAAGTTTCAACTCCTGTCGGTAGTTGCCGGGCAGAATTCACTCTCTTCAAGCCAGGCTTCAACTAAATGTCACTTTGGTTCCCAGTTTTCTACATTCAAACCAAAAATTGCAATTTTTACACATGCAGCTTTGGTTCCCAGTTTTCTACATTCAAACCAAACTTGCAATTTTTACACATGCAGCTAGAACGTGGATTCTAAGTTCAAAACTATGACATTTAACAGTTGCAAACTATGTGACACTCAACAGTAGGTCACTCATTTATTTTAAACATTTAGATTTTAGTGGCTTTCAGTCCAATTTAACTTAGGCTGCTGACATCCACAGCTCAGCCAGTTTTGTTATAAACATTGTTTTGGGCTCTTTCTCTTTCCAGATTTTGTATGCACACAAGACTACATTCTGACAAATGTCTGCTGGTGTTCATTGAGATTTTTGAATATCTTGCAATGTTTAAAATAGGCATTTTTAGCTTGCATTTCAGAGAAACAAAGGTGATTTCAAAACGCTTTTTTTTTAGCCACCGGTACTGCTGTTTTTCCTTTGGCACACATTTCACTCATGGCACTCCTGGCCCCTCACGCTCACACTGGTGGGTGGCAGGTCAGGTGACCATTTTGTTGTGCGCAAAGACTGCGCGGTACTCCAGGATTCTGGCGCAAATGTGGGCTTTTCCGCCCTCTTGGATTACCTAAGCCCACAGCACCAAATGTTGCTGCATAATAGTCCAAACGTGGGTCAGGACACCCAACAGGGAGGAGTCAAAGATGAGCTCAAGGTTTCTGGCCTCAGTGGAAGAGAGGTGAGCCCATAGAGGGCAGCCAGAGTGCAGCAAGGAGACGTGGAGCAGGTGTCCCGATAGGCAGGATCTCGGTCTTACTGGCATTCACTAAGACTGAAAAGCAGACAGGCAGTTAGGGATGATAGAGAAGGAAGAGGAGAGCTTGAAGAAGAGTTGTGGGTCATCTGCCTAACACTGGAAATGAGGAGAGAAGGCAGAGATCGGGTGAACAAGAGGTGCTACGTAGATGTTGAAAAGCCAAGGCGAGAGGATAGAGCCCTGAGGACCACCACAAGTAGAGAGAGTGGTGGAGGAGGCCCCCAGGAGCACCTGGGAAGGGCAGTCAGTAAGGAAGGAGGTTAACCAATCCAGTGCCCAGTCTGGGCTACCAAGTGCATCTTGGAGTCGCTTTATGAGGATAGAATGGTTGACCGCGTCAAAGGCGGAGGAGAGGTCAAGGAGAATGAGAACGGCAGGAGAGTTAGAGTCAAGATTTGCAAGTAATTCTTCACAGGTGTTCAGGCGAGCAGTATCCATGCCTCTGGATGCTCAGAATCTAGATTGATGGTCATGTAAACAACCAGCGAGCTCAGTGTGTTAGGTCGGTTGGGTGGATGACCAACTTCTCCAGGAGTTTCCAGAGGAAGGGTGTAGTAGAGATAGGGCGGTAGTTGGCCGGACATGAGGGGCTCGATAGAAGTTTTTTTTAGGAGGGGGTGCACAAGGGAGTGCTTGAGAGAAGAAGGGAAAGAGCCAGATGCTAGCGAGTGGTTGCAGAAGTCAGTAAGAGCCAGAGCGAGGGAGGAGATGTTGTCCTCAATGATTCTGGAAGAACAGGGAGACACCTGTTTGGAAGAGACCTTCATAGAGCCGAATACTCGAGATCTCTTCCATTGTGATAGGTGAGAAGGGGGAAAGTGTGGGAGGGGGGTAGAAGAGAGACCAAAGGAGGCAGGGGGAGGAATGGAGGAGGGGGGAGAAGAGAGAGAGGTCAAAATGTCCTGAGTTTTAGAGGGGAAATGGGAGGCCAGTACAGTACAGATGGCCTGAGAAGGAAGAGGTGAGGTGGAGACGGCAGATGGATTGACTAGTTTCTTGCAGGTTTTGAAGAATTCAGCAATGTTGTTAGAGGCGCCTGAGTTCCCGGCCTGGATGTGAGCCTTCTTCTTGGAGTGGATAGAGAGTGGATAGAGAGACGGTATTGCCTTTGGAGTAGGCAACAGGCCAGATTGTCCCATGATGAGCCAGAGGTCTGCCACTTCCGTTCAGCAACTCTGCACTTATGTTCCAGAATGGCTAGATCGCAGTCCTACCAGCTGTTCTGCTTGGAGGCAGATTTCAGGTGGATCCTCAAGGCAGGGGCAAGAATGTCACGGGTGTTAGTGATAGCAAGAGGAAGATTGGCAAGGACACAGTCAGTGGGAGAGTCAAGAGAGGAAGGAGGAGGGATGAAGGTGGAGGCAAACAAAGCAGCTGACGCCCATTTCATTGGACGGATGACCACAAAAGAGGCTGTCGGAGCTAGTGGAGGCTCCGTCAGGGGGCCAAGAGGAACCAGATGAGGAGAAAGGAGAGCATGAGGACAGCCTGAACGGTGTTCAAGTTTGTGTTAGGGTAGCCTTGGTATGGCTGGGGGTCCGCACCCCTTGCTTTCGTGTCTGCGGGTGTAGGGAGGTTGCATTGATGGAGGGTGTTTGCTGGAGATGCTGCTTGCTTACCAAGGCTGCGTCCAGGTCTCTGGAGTCAGAACACAGAGAACATGGGGTGCGGGAGGCTTGCTTACCAAGGCTGCGTCCAGGTCTCTGGAGTCAGAACACAGAGAACATGGGATGCTGGAGGCTTGCTTACCAAGGCTGCGTCCAGGTCTCTGGAGTCAGAACACAGAGAACATGGGATGCTGGAGGCTTGCTTACCAAGGCTGCGTCCTCAGAACACAGAGAACATGGGATGCTGGAGGCTTGCTTACCAAGGCTGCGTCCAGGTCTCTGGAGTCAGAACACAGAGAACATGGGATGCTGGAGGCTTGCTTACCAAGGCTGCGTCCAGGTCTCTGGAGTCAGAACACAGAGAACATGGGGTGCGGGAGGCTTGCTTACCAAGGCTGCGTCCAGGTCTCTGGAGTCAGAACACAGAGAACATGGGGTGCGGGAGGCTTGCTTACCAAGGCTGCGTCCAGGTCTCTGGAGTCAGAACACAGAGAACATGGGATGCTGGAGGCTTGCTTACCAAGGCTGCGTCCAGGTCTCTGGAGTCAGAACACAGAGAACATGGGATGCTGGAGGCTTGCTTACCAAGGCTGCGTCCAGGTCTCTGGAGTCAGAACACAGAGAACATGGGATGCTGGAGGCTTGCTTACCAAGGCTGCGTCCAGGTCTCTGGAGTCAGAACACAGAGAACATGGGATGCTGGAGGCTTGCTTACCAAGGCTGCGTCCAGAGTGTGGTGCGGGAGGTTTGGTTTCTCTCTGCCTGTTCTTGCCACCGTAACATGGGCCTGGTACGTTGACTCGGGGAAAAATAGACGGTCTCTGGTGATCATCTCGTTGGTATAGAACAAAAAGGCTAGTGCAAGGGGAGGCCTGGGTTGCAACGGTCTACCTCTGGGCTAGAGCTGGCTCTTGATTTCTCCCTTGTACGTCTCCCATCCCCTCTTGATAAGGCCAGGGTACTGGATAATGGCGAGGGTTTAGGTTCTCTGGTGGTTCCCCCATCTGTGAAAGGGTCTGCTTTGCTGTAATGTCTTGGCGTAATGTTTCAACCCTTTCTGTTTCCCTTTCATAGGTGCTATTTTACCACATTTCCTTTTTACGTTTCTCTTGTTGCGCAAGCTCCCTCATTAACATATTCACATTTGCTAAAGTTTTTGCAAATATTAGCTCTCGCAATGAAGGGATGGCCTCATCCATGCCACTATATGTCGTCTCGATACCCCTCCTCATTCTCTTCTTACACATGGTTCATACCCGGGGGTCTTGTGGCCTCGCCGTGTGAAGAGGGATAAAGTGTTGCTGCTGGGAAGTAACTGGTTTGGCGGTAGATTGAATAATGCCCGACAGAGGGGTTGGTTTGTGTGCCAGCGCCATGCCGGGGTTAATTTTTCGTTTGGGCTATTAGCGGAAACTATTGCATTTGAGTACAGATAGGGAGAAATGGCGTACGAGGAGGGACACCAAGCCTTGAAAATGTTTGGTTATTTTCCCACCCATTGACTGCCCATGACTATGCTAATCTGTATGGCCATTCCCACCCAGGTCCCGCCCCTCCTCGCCCAAAGCACAGCCTCATGGGAACTCTGTGAGCTCGCATTTATCAAGCATTAACATCAAACGCTGCACTCAAAGTGCCCGCCATCATTTGTTCAAAGCAGTCTTCCAAGAGTTAATGAATGAATTGGAGTTGTAAATGTGCTACTGATGTAATAAAAATGTCTAAACCAGGTCTGCCTTCAGCCACTAGATTTAGAATCACTATGCGTGTCCTTCACTGAAGTTCTGTTAAAAATAAGTGTTGGCTTGTGTACAAGTATTATGCATTTTCCGGGCACTACTCGATGCCCAGGTACTCGCACCATTTTGCACCTGCTACCATCAATGCTCAGTTAATAGTACTACAGCAGTGCCTGGTAAGTGCCTTTCCCATGCCTGCGCAAGCCTAAATTGTTGGCTTGTTTGGTGATGGCATGTCGTGGCATTCTCCTTGGTGTCCTTCTGTAATTTACACTGTGTTGCTGGCGGCTTTCCGACACCGTGCATCTGTTTTCCAATTAATGTTTATTTCTATGACCTTTGGGAGCTAGCATTTCTCCTGCTGCATGTTTTTTTAAGGCGGTGGTGCTTGCTCTCAGCTTTTCTTGCCACCCTATATTTTGTAGCACTAAACTTTGGGCCTTTCCTCCCACCTTTTGCTTAGCAATGTATGGTTCCTGGGTCCTCCTTGCAGTGAACACTATGGAGGTGGGGGCCAGCCGTCCGTGAAGGACACTTACAGGTTCCTAGGTTTTGGAGCTGGGAATGGCTCTGTCTCTTCTTGGTGTGTTGGGGGGGGGGGGGGGGGGGTCCCCCTCCCGAGCTGATTCAACCTCGCACACCACCTTGCACTGCTCAGGAGGTGCCAACCTTTGGCCTTCATGGTATATGCTGCCCAGTGCTGTATTAAGAGTCATTGCAGTAGATATTTACAACATGATCATTGGTGGTTTCCAGGCACGCGCTTTGTTACACACCCTAGGGGGTTCGAGCCACCGGATGGGTTTATGGCATTCTGGACGGAATCTAAATGGAGCGGTCGCCACATGGAAGCAACCAAACGCTGGGGTTAGATTGAAAATGCTCAAGCAAAATGTCAGCCATGCTCTTAAATGGCCAGTCCCTAAATACGGCCGAGTCGCGACCGGGGACACATCTGCAGCCATCTCAGTAAGCCCTGGGGATAGAGCGCACTGTCTTACGATGTAATGAATGCGGATTTTCACCATGGTAGCATCGTGGCGCGGTGTGCACTTTCCGCTCCACTGACCACAATTGCAGGAAAAGACATGGGGGGGGGCACATGCACCAAAGAGCAGTACAGCTATCTGCACGTGTATAAGGGCAGTACAGCTATCTGCACGTGTATAAGGGCAGTACAGCTATCTGCACGTGTATAAGGGCAGTACAGCTATCTGCACGTGTATAAGGGCAGTACAGCTATCTGCACGTGTATAAAGGCAGTACAGGTATCTGCACGTGTATAAGGGACGTGCAGGTATCTGCACGTGTATAAGGGACGTGCAGGTATCTGCACGTGTATAAGGGCAGTACAGCTATCTGCACGTGTATAAGGGCAGTACAGCTATCTGCACGTGTATAAGGGCAGTACAGCTATCTGCACGTGTATAAGGGCAGTACAGCTATCTGCACGTGTATAAAGGCAGTACAGGTATCTGCACGTGTATAAGGGACGTGCAGGTATCTGCACGTGTATAAGGGACGTGCAGGTATCTGCACGTGTATAAGGGCAGTACAGCTATCTCCACGTGTATAAGGGCAGTACAGCTATCTGCACGTGTATTAGGGCAGTACAGCTATCTGCACGTGTATAAGGGCAGTACAGCTATCTGCACGAGTATAAGAGCAGTACAGCTATCTGCACGTGTATAAGGGCAGTCCAGGTATCTGCACGTGTATAAGGGCAGTACAGCTATCTGCAGGTGCAGGTATCTGCAGGTGTATAAGAGCAGTACAGGTATCTGCACGTGTATATGAGCAGTACAGCTATCTGCACGTGTATAAGGGCAGTACAGGTATCTGCACGTGTATAAGGGCAGTACAGCTATCTGCACGTGTATAAGGGCAGTACAGCTATCTGCACGTGTATAAGGGCAGTACAGGTATCTGCACGTGTATAAGGGCAGTACAGCTATCTGCACGTGTATAAGGGACGTGCAGGTATCTGCACGTGTATAAGGGCAGTACAGCTATCTCCACGTGTATAAGGGCAGTACAGCTATCTGCACGTGTATTAGGGCAGTACAGCTATCTGCACGTGTATAAGGGCAGTACAGCTATCTGCACGAGTATAAGAGCAGTACAGCTATCTGCACGTGTATAAGGGCAGTCCAGGTATCTGCACGTGTATAAGGGCAGTACAGCTATCTGCAGGTGCAGGTATCTGCACGTGTATAAGAGCAGTACAGGTATCTGCACGTGTATAAGAGCAGTACAGCTATCTGCACGTGCAGGTATCTGCACGTGTATAAGGGCAGTACAGGTATCTGCACGTGTATAAGGGCAGTACAGCTATCTGCACGTGTATAAGGGCAGTACAGCTATCTGCACGTGTATAAGGGCAGTACAGGTATCTGCACGTGTATAAGGGCAGTACAGCTATCTGCACGTGTATAAGGGACGTGCAGGTATCTGCACGTGTATAAGGGCAGTACAGGTATCTGCACGTGTATAAGGGCAGTACAGCTATCTGCACGTGTATAAGGGACGTGCAGGTATCTGCACGTGTATAAGGGCAGTCCAGGTATCTGCACGTGTATAAGGGCAGTACAGCTATCTGCAGGTGCAGGTATCTGCACGTGTATAAGAGCAGTACAGGTATCTGCACGTGTATAAGAGCAGTACAGCTATCTGCACGTGCAGGTATCTGCACGTGTATAAGGGCAGTACAGGTATCTGCACGTGTATAAGGGCAGTACAGCTATCTGCACGTGTATAAGGGCAGTACAGCTATCTGCACGTGCATAAGGGCAGTACAGCTATCTGCACGTGTATAAGGGCAGTACAGCTATCTCCACGTGTATAAGGGCAGTACAGCTATCTGCACATGTATAAGGGCAGTACAGCTATCTGCACATGTATAAGAGCAGTACAGCTATCTGCACGTGTATAAGGGCAGTACAGGTATCTGCACGTGTATAATAGCAGTACAGCTATCTGCACGTGTATAAGGGCAGTACAGGTATCTGCACGTGTATAAGGGCAGTACAGCTATCTGCACGTGTATAAGGGCAGTACAGGTATCTGCACGTGTATAAGGGCAGTACAGCTATCTGCACGTGTATAAGGGACGTGCAGGTATCTGCACGTGTATAAGGGCAGTACAGGTATCTGCACGTGTATAAGGGCAGTACAGCTATCTGCACGTGTATAAGGGACGTGCAGGTATCTGCACGTGTATAAGGGCAGTACAGCTATCTGCACGTGTATAAGGGCAGTACAGGTATCTGCACGTGTCTAAGAGCAGTACAGCTATCTGCACGTGTATAAGGGCAGTACAGCTATCTGCACGTGTATAAGGGACGTGCAGGTATCTGCACGTGTATAAGGGCAGTACAGCTATCTGCACGTGTATAAGGGCAGTACAGCTATCTGCACGTGTATAAGGGCAGTACAGGTATCTGCACGTGTATAATAGCAGTACAGCTATCTGCACGTGTATAAGGGCAGTACAGCTATCTGCACGTGTATAAGGGCAGTACAGGTATCTGCACGTGTATAAGAGCAGTACAGCTATCTGCACGTGTATAAGAGCAGTACAGCTATCTGCACGTGTATAAGAGCAGTACAGCTATCTGCACGTGTATAAGGGCAGTACAGCTATCTGCACGTGTATAAGGGACGTGCAGGTATCTGCACGTGTATAAGGGCAGTACAGCTATCTGCACGTGTATAAGGGCAGTACAGCTATCTGCACGTGTATAAGGGCAGTACAGGTATCTGCACGTGTATAATAGCAGTACAGCTATCTGCACGTGTATAAGGGCAGTACAGCTATCTGCACGTGTATAAGGGCAGTACAGGTATCTGCACGTGTATAAGAGCAGTACAGCTATCTGCACGTGTATAAGAGCAGTACAGCTATCTGCACGTGTATAAGAGCAGTACAGCTATCTGCACGTGTATAAGAGCAGTACAGCTATCTGCACGTGCAGGTATCTGCATGTGTATAAGAGCAGTACAGCTATCTGCACGTGTATAAGGGCAGTACAGGTATCTGCACGTGTATAATGGCAGTACAGCTATCTGCACGTGTATAAGGGCAGTACAGCTATCTGCACGTGTATAAGGGCAGTACAGCTATCTCCACGTGTATAAGAGCAGTACAGCTATCTGCACGTGTATAAGAGCAGTACAGCTATCTGCACGTGTATAAGGGCAGTACAGCTATCTGCACGTGTATAAGGGCAGTACAGCTATCTCCACGTGTATAAGAGCAGTACAGCTATCTGCACGTGTATAAGAGCAGTACAGCTATCTGCACGTGTATAAGGGCAGTACAGGTATCTGCACGTGTATAAGGGCAGTACAGGTATCTGCACGTGTATAAGGGCGGTACAGGTATCTCCACGTGTATAAGAGCAGTACAGCTATCTGCAGGTGCAGGTATCTGCACGTGTATAAGAGCAGTACAGGTATCTGCACGTGTATAAGAGCAGTACAGCTATCTGCACGTGTATAAGGGCAGTACAGGTATCTGCACGTGTATAAGAGCAGTACAGCTATCTGCACGTGTATAAGGGCAGTACAGGTATCTGCACGTGTATAAGAGCAGTACAGCTATCTGCACGTGTATAAGGGCAGTACAGGTATCTGCACATGTATAAGGGCAGTACAGCTATCTGCACGTGTATAAGGGCAGTACAGGTATCTGCACGTGCAGGTATCTGCACGTGTATAAGAGCAGTACAGCTATCTGCACGTGTATAAGGGCGGTACAGCTATCTGCACGTGTATAAGGGCAGTACAGGTATCTGCACGTGTATAAGAGCAGTACAGCTATCTACACGTGTATAAGGGCAGTACAGCTATCTGCACGTGCAGGTATCTGCACGTGTATAAGAGCAGTACAGGTATCTGCACGTGTATAAGAGCAGTACAGCTATCTGCACGTGTATAAGGGCAGTACAGGTATCTGCACGTGTATAAGAGCAGTACAGCTATCTGCACGTGTATAAGGGCAGTATAGGTATCTGCACGTGTATAAGAGCAGTACAGCTATCTGCACGTGCAGGTATCTGCACGTGTATAAGAGCAGTACAGGTATCTGCACGTGTATAAGAGCAGTACAGCTATCTGCACGTGTATAAGGGCAGTACAGCTATCTGCACGTGCAGGTATCTGCACGTGTATAAGAGCAGTACAGGTATCTCCACGTGCATAAGGGCAGTACAGGTATCTGCACGTGTATAAGGGCAGTACAGGTATCTGAGAGCAGTACAGCTATCTGCACGTGTATAAGGGCAGTACAGCTATCTGCACGTGTATAAGAGGAGTACAGCTATCTGCACGTGTATAAGAGGAGTACAGCTATCTGCACGTGTATAAGGGCAGTACAGCTATCTGCACGTGTATAAGGGCAGTACAGGTATCTGCACGTGTATAAGGGCAGTACAGCTATCTGCACGTGTATAAGGGCAGTACAGCTATCTGCACGTGTATAAGAGCAGTACAGCTATCTGCACGTGTATAAGGGCAGTACAGGTATCTGCACGTGTATAAGGGCAGTACAGCTATCTGCACGTGTATAAGGGCAGTACAGCTATCTGCACGTGTATAAGAGCAGTACAGCTATCTGCACGTGTATAAGGGCAGTACAGCTATCTGCACGTGTATAAGAGCAGTACAGCTATCTGCACGTGTATAAGGGCAGCACAGCTATCTGCACGTGTATAAGGGCAGCACAGGTATCTGCACGTGTATAAGGGCAGCACAGGTATCTGCACGTGTATAAGGGCAGCACAGCTATCTGCACGTGTATAAGGTCAGTACAGCTATCTGCACGTGTATAAGGTCAGTACAGCTATCTGCACGTGTATAAGGGCAGTACAGCTATCTGCACGTGTATAAGAGCAGTACAGCTATCTGCACGTGTATAAGAGCAGTACAGCTATCTGCACGTGTATAAGGGCAGTACAGCTATCTGCACGTGTATAAGGGCAGTACAGCTATCTGCACGTGTATAAGGGCACTATAGGTGTCTGCACGTGTATAAGGGCAGTACAGGTATCTGCACGTGTATAAGGGCAGTACAGCTATCTGCACGTGTATAAGGGCAGTACCGGTATCTGCACGTGTATAAGGGCAGTACAACTATCTGCACGTGTATAAGGGCAGTACAGGTATCTGCACGTGTATAAGGGCAGTACAGGTATCTGCACGTGTATAAGGGCAGTACAGCTATCTGCACGTGCAGGTATCTGCACGTGTATAAGAGCAGTACAGCTACCTGCACGTGTATAAGAGCAGTACAGCTATCTGCACGTGTATAAGAGCAGTACAGCTATCTGCACGTGTATAAGGGCAGTACAGGTATCTGCACGTGCATAAGGGCAGTACAGCTATCTGCACGTGTATAAGAGCAGTACAGCTATCTGCACGTGCAGGTATCTGCACGTGTATAAGGGCAGTACAGCTATCTGCACGTGTATAAGAGCAGTACAGCTATCTGCACGTGTATAAGAGCAGTACAGCTATCTGCACGTGTATAAGAGCAGTACAGCTATCTGCACGTGTATAAGGGCAGTACAGGTATCTGCACGTGCATAAGGGCAGTACAGCTATCTGCACGTGTATAAGAGCAGTACAGCTATCTGCACGTGCAGGTATCTGCACGTGTATAAGGGCAGTACAGCTATCTGCACGTGTATAAGAGCAGTACAGCTATCTGCACGTGTATAAGGGCAGTACAGCTATCTGCACGTGTATAAGGGCAGTACAGGTATCTGCACGTGTTTAAGAGCAGTACAGCTATCTGCACGTGTACAAGAGCAGTACAGGTATCTGCACGTGTATAAGGGCAGTACAGGTATCTGCACGTGCTACCCACGATTATCCACATGCCAACATCCTCAGCTTTGTTTCCTGGCATGTAAAGTATGTTATCTCCCTGAAGAATGGTTATCTTTACTTTCCTCTTTTACTCCCATGTGGGGTGGATGGGCTGGCGCATGCGATTCTAAGCAGATATAAGCCACAGAAAGAAGATTACAGTTAAGTAATATTTGCTTTTCGGAGCTTGTAAGTCTGCTTAGTTTCACATGCTTTGCATAGATTATCAAGCAGTATATTCTGTGAAGGCCGTGGGTGAGCTGAAGGAGTAGATGTAAATACAAGTCTTAAAATCACTCAACCTACTTGAGGGTCTGATCTTGATTGTGTATCCACACAACGTTGTGTGAATGTATGTTTTGAACTCCATGTAGATGCCTTGCAAATGGACTACAAAGGTACATTAGCAAGGAAAGCTAGTGTTGCCCGGGTACATCTGGTTAAATGTGCTCTTGGCATAAACAGAAGTGTTTTGTTTTCTATAGAGTAGCACATTTGAATACATCCGACAAGCCACCTTGCAATAGTTGCTTTTGAGAGTGCATCTCCTTTCCCTGTTTTTCACATTACTTTTGTTCCTTCTAGACGGTACATTCCAGCCTTAGGTAGGGAAGGCTTTCTCTCCTCTACTTTATGGGTTTTGGAAAAAAGCTGGTAATTCAATTAATTGGTTGACAAACCAAACCAAAGAACCTCAACTACGTAGAACCCTCGAATCTAAACCATGCAACACCATATCTAGAAATGCTAGACTCCGAGCCAGACTTGCAAAACTATATGAACCACGCGCCAGAACATTGACCACATCTAACCGTAGCAAACCCTTACCTAATAAGGGCATAGAAAAACCACACAGCCCACACCCAAAGACACAGAATGCACGTATGCACACTTCTGCCACAACCCAGGAAAAGACATGCACTCCCCCATCCACCAGCCCAGCTCTAAAAGGTGCACTAGTTAATGCCAGGTCCTCGATTGCTCATGCCATTGAGATTGCTGATCTTATCCAGACCGAAAATATTGACTTTCTGGCCATCACGGAATCCTGGCTACATGCCGCCGCAGGACCAGCCATTATGCTAGCAACCCCCAACGGCTACATCATCCTAAGGGCAGACAGAGGTGAAGCCCGCGGAGGGGGCATAGCCCTTATCATTAAATCCAACCTATCCATCAGGCTAGTGCCCTCGAATGACACTAATTCATGTGAAAGCCTAACAGCTAAACTAGCCATTAACAACTCCCAAACCCTCACTATTCACCTTATTTATAGACCTCCAGGCCCTATTGGAACCTTTGAGGAGGACATCTCTACCATCCTATCGTACAACCTAAAATAATCATCACAAGTCATCCTGCTAGGGGATCTTAACCTAGGCTTCAACGACCAAAATGACCCACAGGCAACTAGAGTAGCCAACCTACTCTATGAACTAGGCTTCTCACAAAAAGTACTTAACCCTACCCACAACAAGGGTAGAATACTCGATTGGGTGGCAGACCACAACTGCAATGTCTCCATCCTATCGATCTCCCCACTAATTTGGACAGACCACTGCCTTATAACATTTGCTCTAGATACAATCAGACCTACGACCTCCCCAGTCCAGCCAGCACCATCCATCCCAACCAGAAACAAGAAAAACATCACCCCCGACAACCTACTCCCGCTCATCCTCCCCACACTTAACTCACTACCAGACAACCTGGACCCTGAAACACTAGTGAACGAGTACAACAAAGTCATGTCCTCTGCCTTGGACATAATTGCACCACTCAAAGTGAGACGCAGCAAACCTAAAGCCCATCTCAACTCCTGGTACACCCACCACCTAAAAACTCTTCGCTCCAAAAAAAGAAAGTGAGGTCGCATGGAAATTACAACCAGCTGAAGAAAATAAAAGCACCCCGAGAGATATATCCACCCTCTACAAACAGGAAATACTGGCAGCCAAACGGGAAACGTACAACACTAGAATAGCCCAAGCTAACTCTAGCATGAAAGAACTTTCATTATCCTAAAGGAAATAGAAACCCCCATCACAGTGCCTGACAACTGTGTCAAAGATAAAACTTGGTGCACCAACATTCAGCAAGCCCTAGCCAATAAAGTAACAATTCTCCAATCTAAAATTGCCACGAAAAAATCCTCGCTCAGTCTCGACACTAAGCCCAAAACAGCTATCACCCCTCCTAAAAAGAACACCAACTACCCTCGCTTTAAATTCTCTAAAGTATCGACTATTGAGACAGAAAAAATCATACTGTCACTCAAACCTTCCAATTGCCAGGGGGATCAATGTCCACCTCAACTGATAAAGGACGCAGCTAGAGATCTGGCTCCCTTTATCTCAAAATGTATTAACGCCTCTTTCTCTACAGGGACCATAGCGAGCCACCTAAAAGAATCTTGGGTACTCCCATTGCTTAAAAAACAGACACTAGACCCTGCCATACCCACGAACTACCGCCCAATCACCACCGTACCATTCCTCTTAAAAATCATAAAGTGGCGTACTCACAAATACAGAAACACCTTGAAAACAACAATTTACTAGGAGTACGACAGTCTGGCTTCCGTCCCCAACATGGTACCGAAACTGCCCTCTTAGACCTAAAAGCGCAAATTGATGAGCTAAGGGATCAAGGCAAACTAGCCTTACTCCTCCTCCTGGACTTATCAGCCGCATTCGACCTTGTTGACCACAAGGCCCTTTGCATACACCTAAATATAGCCGCGCACTTCTCAGAAGAAGCCACAAATTGGATCCAATCCTTCCTCAATAACAGGACAATGAGAGTCTTCTCCACCACCGCGGCAGCAGACTCCATCCCCATCACATGTGGAGTGCCCCAATGATCCTGTGTTTCGCCTACACTCTACAACATCTTCACTAAGCCCCTTTTCGATAATCTGGACCTTCTTGGCATCACCTACACTAATTATGCAGATGATACCCAGATTCTCCTACCACTTACCGGTGATTACGACAAGGATTTGGCCTTGGTGAACAGAGTGTATCTCATCATCCAGGCATGGATGGCCACACACGGTCTATGCCTGAATGATGACAAAACTGAAATCATCATCTTGGGTACACTCTCCACCCTCAAAAAACTGGGCCCCAACTA
The DNA here is from genome assembly GCF_040938575.1 of Ambystoma mexicanum. Lineage (NCBI taxonomy): Eukaryota > Metazoa > Chordata > Amphibia > Caudata > Ambystomatidae > Ambystoma > Ambystoma mexicanum. Next base: position 1,257,612,857 of record NC_090928.1, read on the forward strand.
CTCCTCCTTTAATATCGACAACAACCAAATCACAACCGCCCACGCGGTTAAAACCCTGGGTTTCTACCTGGATTCCACCCTTTCTTTCAACAAGCAGGTGAATGTGATGGCTTCAGCAACCGCCTACACCTGCAAATTGATAAGAGCAGGCAAACCCTTCCTATCAAACGATAGCTGCATCACACTCGCGAGAGCGCTCGTGTTATCAAAACTGGACTACTGCAACTCGCTCTACATTGGGGCTAACAAGGAAGTCATCAAAAGAATCCAAATTCTGCAGAACAACGCGCTCAGAGCAGCACTTCGCATTCCTAGGAGAGCCCACATCACCGCACTCAGACGAGCTAACAACTGGCTCTCTACGCAGGAGAAAATCCAACTAAAAGTTGCCTCTTTGGTCCACAAATGCCTTAACAACGCCGCACCGCAGTACCTATCTGCCAGATTCACCAAACTAAAACCAACAAGACTTACTAGATATGCTAACTCCAATAACCTATCCATACCTAGAGTCAAACTGGCTGCAGCTTTCAGGTTAAGGCAGCTCAACTCTGGAACGCCCTACCATCCACCTTAAAGACTGACCAACCCTACCCCACCTTCAGACACAACCTTATAACGTGGATCAAAAACGCAGACACACCTTAGATCTTCTACTGCCTGGACCTACCCAAGCCTAGGAATTCCTGCTCAGGACTGTAAATACATGCTTTTACATGCTGTATATTTCTGTATATTTTTGTGTATATTTCTGTATATTTTGCATATATTCCTGTATTATTTGTTGTATATTATTCTTGCTGCTCTGTTTGACCATGTGATCTTGTAACAAAGCTTTGAGCTGTCTTATAAAATGCGCCCGGTTACCCTTGGGTCTGGTGCGCAATATAAGTAATAATAACAAACAAACAAAACAAGACATGGAACTTAGATATGAATTTTGGGGGAATCCTTGGATGTGTTCTTAACACTACTTTGTTTTTTGTGTATAGTTACAAGCAAATCAGATCATGATAAAGCTTGTAACTCAATGATCCTTTTAAATTGAGGCTGTAGCAACCTTTCAAGAAAGCTGTTTCAGTGGTGCTTTAAGCATGGGTTCAAAGGGCAGAACCAGAAGCCATGAGAGTACTGTGATTTAACCCCACACTGGTAGGGGGCACCACACTGGAAGCTAAATACGTGTGTCACCTTCCAAAAAGGCTTTACCTACTGGTAACCGCCATGATCTTTTCCGTTGTGAAGTGGTAAAAGCTGGTCATGCCGCTAAATTTACTATAGGGGAATTACAAACTAGACCAGAGCCAGTAGATACATACAGTATATTACCACATCTGTAGATGAAAAATCTATGGGGTTGATTATTTTTTCTTACACCAAATTACAAATCAATCTGTGGAAATAGCAGTGTCTGGTGTTTGGTTTTCTCGCTTCCTTTAGAATATCCATACATCATGAAGGAAAATGTAAATGACCAAACTCAATGACCTCAGGAGCTAGGCTGCTAATATTGTTGTCTGAGGTGTAAAGGAGGGTGGGAGGGGTGAGGGGGGGGGGTGGATGTGCCTGTTCCTCTGTGTCAGTAGGTCTTGGATTGGTTGATGCTTGATCGGTGGGTATAGACGTGCATAGTAGGTGCGAGTGCCGTGGTTGTCTTGCCCACATGTGCAATGAGTATCGTTGTTAGACTCTAGTGATCTAGTTTGTGAATTATCTTGCAGATTATAAGTGTCGGGGGGCAGAGGAGGGGGCATGTGCAAATACCCCTGACCAACTCATCCATAGTGCATTGCCTAGGAACCCTGGTTGCAGGAACCAAGTCTTGGCATTTTTGTTTTCCATGTCGGCTGCTGGATGTCCCCATGACGCTACGATCCATTTGAATGTATTGATGAGTTCCCACTTGTATTCTGGTATTAAAACCGAACAGACAGTCGAACACCCCTGTAACATGATGTGCTTGGATGAATATTTTCCTATGTTTTGCAATAGTGCCAAATGTTTTGAGGGAGAATCGACTATTGTTTTGAGTGTGTTCCACCTTGCTTGCTGTGTGAAAACCCAGATGGCGTTTCACAACCTAGTCCCCGGGGATCCCGTACTCAGGTGGCCAGGTAATGGCCGTCGTTTTTTGATCATGACCCTGGGGGTGGACAAGCGAGGAAGAGCAGCTGGGTAGGAGGTCCTTGGGGAGTGGGGGAGAAGCACCTGATGGCGAGGCATGGTATGCCCCTTTTTCCACAACCTGCTTATTTTTTGGGAAACTACAACTCCCATAATTCCTCCCCACTTTACATTGGCAACCCTACTGAGCCAAGGAAGATGAGGAATGAGGCCAGAAAGATTACCTCCACTGACTTGCAATGGATCTGTCCCTGTAATGAGGCCAGGCAGAGTCAGGCACGTAATCCTAACTATACACACCTGCCACTTGTTAACACTCCCTGTCAGGATAAAAGGTGGCATGCACAGGCACACTCTGAGCAAGGCTGGGTACAAGAAGGAACAGCTCTTTTGGGGCTGATGCAAACCAGGCTATGGAAGTTGAAAAGCCAAGGGGCTGATCATCGGTTGCGAAGAACGAGAGAGCCAGGCGAGAATTACACACTTTCGGGAAGCCGTAAGTGTTCCAAGACTGAAACCGAGTGAGCGGAAGAGAGAAACATTCAAGGTGTTTGAAAGCGGCCCGCAATCCTCCATGGTGAACTACAGAATTTGGAAGGCGCAGAAGAGGCGTGTGTAACGGCCGTGACTGCTTCATGAAAGGCGTAGATGAAAGAAGATCAATTAACACGACCAGTGACTTATCAAAGGCAACAAAAGCTCTGTTTGTGTAGAAAGCAAAAGTAACTGTAAACCAAAAGATGAAGGATGCGCATGTGCCAGTAAAGCACTTCATTGAAAGGTTAAGTGCTTAATTGTAAAAGGAAAGGCTACAAAGTAACAGAATGGTCCTGCGACGTGAAATCACACATTCGAAAGTCTGGGAAATGTTCTGAGTTGGAGTGTATTAAAACGGGAACGAAGGGCAAGAAAGTAACCGCAATCACAAAAGAAAGTTGAATGAGTGAAAAGCAGAGTATGTGAACTCTGAATATGCCAAGAGGGCAAAGTAAAGAGAAGAAACTGCAAGTACCAAGAGGCATTGGTGTTGTAATATAAGGAAGATTGATGCCTGTTGAATTGTTTAAAGAGTTCAAAGTGGTCAGGCAGAGGTCTACGTAAAATCCTTGCAGTTTTGAATGTTCTCAACAGTGAAAAGACACCCAAGACAAAACGTGAGGAAGGAAACCGCCACGAAGAAATAGATGGCCTCGAGCCTGGCAGAGGGAAGCCTGTATAGAACTGTGATGAATTGAAAAGGTGAATGTGAAAAGAGAGGCTAGCTAGAGCCTGGGAGAGGGAAGCCTGTATAGAACTGTAATGAATTGAAAAGGTGAATGTGAAAAGAGAGGCAAGCTAGAGCCTGGCAGAGGGAAGCCTGTATAGAACTGTAATGAATTGAAAAGGTGAATGTGAAAAGAGAGGCAAGCTAGAGCCTGGGAGAGGGAAGCCTGGGGTGAATTGTGGAAAAGTAAAGGTCGAAAATAAAACTGAAAATGTGACAAGGCAGACTAAGCCTAAGGAAGAGATTGAACTACCAGAAGTTTGAAGCCCAAGCCTGGACTGTTGAATTGTACAGATAAGCCAAAGTGTGCAAGAATGATATAACTGTGCCATCCACCTATCATTTTTAAGAAACTCTCAAGACCCTGTGGGGCGGAACAGGGGGAAAGGAGTTGTCACTTAAGCCATTCTGACATTTCATTTGAGACACTATTTTCCTTTTGTATTCCCTTAACACATTTGCCATTTTGAGAAGGAGGGCAAGGTTCGTTTTTTAATTTTTAGTATAGGCCTTTTTATTTGACTAGACTGACTGGACTTGTTTGTTATTTGTTTAATGGTCGCGATTACTCCCATTCTAGAGTTATGGCCAGTTAGGAGTTCTACCAACCTAACCAAAATACCAAATAAAGGTTTTTGAAAGTTGTATCTATTGTGTCTGTGTCTACTGCTCAGTACCATATCTTCCTTGAAGTTGATATAAAAGATTGCGGTTCTGTTGTCTGTTCATAGGGGGGGTCCTTTCCCTTCCAAAGCCGTATGTAAGGAAACCAGTGCCATTTTGACTGCCAGGAGTTCTATGTTATGTTATTTTGCATTTATATAGCGCCTTATATACCATTGGTATGGTCTGGAGGCGCTGGTAGGTTGAATGCCCTTGGGAACCGAAGTTCAGATCAGTGGAGAGAGTCAAAGGTGCGTGTGAGCACCGGGTATGTGTGCAGCTGGTGCGGTCTTCGTGTATTAGCTGCTTCTTAGCGGTAGGTGTGGTGGTTGAAAGATCAGGAATATGTGTTTGTTCTGGCAGGATTTATCCAGACTGAATGTGGCTGTGTTAAGCCTGAGGAGAACGCCTGGCTGGGGGGGTGTGTAACCAGCAGTGTTTACTTAGAATGATGGGAAGTGCGCGGCGGATGTTGGTATGAGAACAGTTATACCGAATGGTGTCATAGTATCTCTGTGTTCTAGTTGAGGGGTGGTGCAAGGGAGAGAGTAAGCATAGTGGTGTGATATGATGGGTTATAAGCTCTTTCAAACGTTCCCTGTATTCCAAACCATACTGTATACGCCACACAATTCTATGCGCTCCAGTCTGTTCCATGCACTCCTATCCATGCCATGCATCCCAGTCTGCTCCACACACTCCGGTCCGCTCAACTCACTCATGCACTCCAGTCCGTCCCGCATGCTCCAGTCGACCCCGCACGCTCCAGTCCGCCCCACGCACTCAAATCTGCCCCACGCGCTCAAGTCTGCCCCACGCGCTCAAGTCTGCCTCACGCATGCGTTCTTGTCTGCCCCACACATGCACTCCTGTCTGCCCCACGCATGCACTCCCGTCAGCCCCATGCATGCACTCCCGTCAGCCCCATGCATGCACTCCCGTCAGCCTCATGCATGCACTCCTGTCCGTCACACGCCCTCCTGTCCGCCACATACATTCAAATGCGCTCTATTTACTCCGTACTATTCCGTGTATTCCAAGTTGTTTTATGCACTCCGACCACATATTTCACCCGTAACATCTTCATACTTCATCCTTTCCATCCACCTATTTCACACATTTCATCTACTTGCGTCACCCAATTCATGCACATATGGCACCCGATCCATCCACCTACGGCATCTGTTCAATCTATATATGGCACCCATTCTATCCACATACGTCACCCGTTGCATCCACGTCCAGCACCCTTTCGATCCATATATTTGATCAATTCAATTCACATATATCATTTGTTCTATCCATATAGAATCCATCTAGATACTTCACTCATTCCTTCCGTTCTACGCATTCAGCAGCTCTACGTACTCATCCATTCTACGCATTCATCAGTACTGCATGCAATCTGCACTCTGTTCTATGTACTTATCTGCTCTACGCAACTCGTCCGTTCTACGCAACACATCCATTCCACTCTAGGCACTGTTCACTCCACTCTAGGCACTCGTTAGTTCTAGGCACTCGTTCGCTTTAGGCACTTGTTCGCTCTAGGCACCCTCTCTATGCACTCATCCCCTCTACGCATTCATCGCCCCTAGGTAACCCTTTTTTCATATGCACTCATTCGCTCATATGCACTCGTCTGCTCTATATACTTGTCGGCTCTACCCACTGGTCAGTTCTCCACATTCTTCAGCTCAGCTCATCCATCCCGCTCTGCTCATCCATCCATCCATTCCTGCACTCATCCATTCTACGCACTCATCAGCTCTGCGTGCATTCTGCACTGATCCGTTACACATACTTATCCGTTCTATGCACTCATCAGGACTGTGCAACTCACCCGCTCTAAGCATTAGTCCTCTTTATCCCCTCGCATGCACTACACCTTCATCTGCTCTATGTCTTCACCCACCCTATGCAATTCCCTGCTCTCCACACCACCCGGACTCTGCACTCACCCACTCTATGCATTTGTGCTTTCCATGCATTCAACAGCAATATGCACTCATCAGCTCTATAAAGTCATTCACTAATACTCAGTAATCCTGTTCTATATATTCATCTGCTCTCTACACTCATCCGCTCTGTACCCTCATCCGCTCTGTACCCTCATCCGCTCTTTACACTCATCTGCTCTATACACTCATCCGCTCTATACAGTGTCTGCACATTCATCTGCTCCAGCGATCTGCACACTCTCTGCACTTCCGTACTCATCCGCTATCCACACTCATCCGCTCTACATACTCAGCCGCTCTGCATATTCATCTGTTCTACACAATCATCCGGTTTACGCTCATCCATTCTGTACATTCATCTGATTTACGCACTCCTGCGTTCTATTCGCTTCTCTGTATGTATGCACTCATCCGCTCTACACACTCATCGGCTCGACTTGTCAATCTATTCTATACACTCATCCGAACTACATACTCATTCGAGCTATACAGTCATCTGTTCTTCCACTCATGCATTCTTCCACTCAGTGCATTCATCTGTTCCACTTGCTTCAACCATTCTAACTATTTCATCCACGCCATTCACTTCGTTCACTGCTCATGCATTAAGTCCATTTCAGCAGTTTCAATCTCTTTACTGTTTCCGTATGATTTATTCTTATTATCCACTTCACTGCTTTGATCTACTTTACTCGTTTAATTCTGTTTGTCCTTCTAGTTTATATTAGGGGTTATTAGCTGCCAATTTCTCGCATCAGGTAGTTTGTTGGATTGGTGTCATTGAGATGCTGTTAGTCTGTTTGGGTTAGTTTGGTACGGGTTGGTTTTAGGGGAAGAGCCAGGTTTTCAGCAGTTTGCGGAAAGACGCTAAATCCTCAGTTAGGCGAATGTGGGGTGGGAGTGAGTTCCACAGCGTGGGGGCCAAGGCTGAGAATGATGACCTGCCTAACCTGACTGAGTTTGTCTTAGATATGACTAGGAGGCCGGCTGAGCTTGATCTTGGGGTGCTTGGGGGGTGATAGGGTTTTAGCTTGTCTTGAAGATATTGAGGTCCGGTTTTATGCAGTGCTCGATGGGAGATGCATAAGGTTTTGAAAGTCACCCTTTGGGCTACTGGAAGCCAGTGCAGCGTCTTAAGGGCTGGGGAGATGTGGTCTCGTGGGCCAAGCGCGAGTAGCATTTTGGCTGCCACATTTTGAGCCCTTTGGAGTTTATTCAGTTGGTACGCGTGGACTCCGAGGTATAGGGGGTTTGCGTAGTTCAGTCTTGATATAACGATTGATTGGACCGCGGAGAGTCTGTTGGGAAAGGAGAGATATGGAAAGATCCGCCTAAGGGTTTTTAGGTGGTAGTGGCAGGACTTTGAGACGTTGTTGACTTGGCGCGAGTGTTAGGTCAGAGTCAAGGGTGCATCCAAGATTTATCAATTGGATGGGGTCGGTGAGTTGCCCATGGCGGATGGCCAGTCGTGGGTGCAGAAGAAGTTCGGAGTTGCCACATACCATGATTTCCGTTTTGGAGGGGTTTACCAAGAGGTGGCTTTGGGTCATTCAGAGTTCTATGTCAAGGAGGCAGGAGGCCAGGTCAGGAGTTTGGTTTTGAGTTCAGGAGTTTTAGAATTAGTTGAGTGTCATCGGCGTAGTTGTAACACAGGATGTTGTGTGAACGAATTATTGGTGGGAGGGTGATCAAGTAGAGATTGAACAGGAGGGTGGATAGGCATGCTCCTTGTGGGACTCCCGTGTTGACTGGTTGGGCTTGGGAGGTATAGGTGGAGAGTATTGTTATTTGGTACCTATCTTTGAGGAATGAAGATATCCATTTAATAGCGGTTCCACGAATTCCAAGGGAGTGGAGGTGGTCTAGGAGGATTGAGTGATTGATTGTGTCAAAGGCGGCAGATGGGTCAAGAAGGATTAGTGCGGCGCATCCCGCGGAGTCTGCTGTCATTTTAAGGTCATCCCAGATTGAGGTTAGGGTGGTTTCAGTTCCGTGACAGGTTCTGAAACCTGATTGTGCGGGGTCTTAGTTGGAAGTAAGCGGTTCGGTCAATGAGTTTGGCAAGGAACCTGGTGTTTAAGATGGGGCAGTAGTTTTTGGGCTCGAGAGGGTATAGGGAAGGGTTTTTAATTAGAGGTTTGACATAGACCGTTTTGAATGCATCGGGAAAGATACCAGAGGAAAGGGAGGCATTTATGATGGATCTTGCGTGTTCTCCTGCGCAGGTGGAAGCGAAAATTTCTTTGAGGGTTGTGGCTGGGCAAGGGTCCAGCGGAGAGCCAGATGGTTTAGGGGCAGTTAGAAGTTTGAGAAATTGCTCTGGTGATATTGGACTAAAGGATTCGAACGTTGGTTGTGTAGTGGTCGCAGCTGGTGGGCTGGCCGGTATGGGGGGGGTATTGCCTGGTTAATGTAAGAGCCAGTTTGGTGGCTAGAGTGTTTGTTCTTTCGAGAGCCGTGGTGTAAAAGTGGAGGGAGAGTGAGTCGCACAGTGATTGTGAGGGGGTCGTGGTGCAAGCCGGTTTGGTGAATTCGGAGATGATTTTGTGGAGTTCTTTGCTTGGGTTTTTGCAGTTTAGGATTCGGGAGTTGTAGTGGGCTTTTTTTGCTTTCTGGATTTCGGCCTTGTACTGATAAAGGTGTCGGGCCAAGGTGGCCCTGCTCTCCTGGGTTTTGTCTTTCTGCCATTTGCGTTCTAGGTATTTATATAGTTGTTTAGTGGTCTTCAGCTCAGGAGTGAACCCTCTGGGGAAGAGGCCACGGCGGGTTGATGGTTTGCAAGGGGGAGTGAGCCGCATCAGAGATGTGTTGAGCCATGAGTCAAAGGCGTCAGGGGTTGGTTGTTTATTGAGTTTGCAGGTAGGTGGTGGAGACTGAGGAGTGCGTCGGCTAAGTCCGGGACGATTATCCGTTTTTTCCAGCATTTGCATAGATTCGGGAATTCAGATTAGAGTACGGGAAGGGGGTTGGGAGAGCAAATGGCGAAAGAGAGAATGAAGTGATCGGACCAGATGATAGGGGTTGGAGGGTTTAAATGAATCCGGGTGTTGGAGCTAAAGATGGCATCAAGAGTGTGTCCTTTATAGTGAGTCGGGCCATTTACGTGGAGTTGGAGGTTAATTGCGTCTAAATCGTCAACCAGAGAGTGTGTCATAGGGTTGGTGGGGATGTCATGCGATATATTGAAGTCTCCAAGAAGGGTGAGGTTGGGATGGTTTAGTTGAAGGGTGGCAATAGAGTCGCAAAGGTTGTTTGCGAATTGTCTATCGTAGCCAGGGGGCCTGTAGATTATTAGGAAACTGTGTGAGTGCGACGGGGGGGGGGGGATAACCAATTTATGCGATGGCTTTTTGCTTTATTGTCAATTTTCCTTGAGGATTGAGGTGCTGACACTGTGCTCCCCCAATCTATTAGAGATGTGTCCGTTATTGTGGTGGCAGCGAAGTCAAAGGTTTTCCTTTGATCATATTGGCTGTTTCCCACCAAAGATGACTTCCGTTTAATGTTGGATCGTCCCATTGGCTTGTTTTTTTGTGTCCATTTCTCCACGAGACGCCACTGCAATACGCATATCCTGAGACGTGCATGGGGTACTATGAAGATACATGCTACCACCATGCCTAGGAGACTCATTACCTTACCGACTGCTATCATCGGACCCACCCTGAAATGTCTAAAGAGTGTTTGTGAAGCCTTCAATCTTTCCGATGTTAGGTGTGCTGTTGCTGCTTGAGTGCTTAAAACTGCCCCAAGGAAAACCTTCACCCTGCTTGGTATGAGGCTGGATTTTTTCTCGTTTATTGTGAAACCCAGACTGTGTAACCAATCTATAGTGCATTGTGTGTGCGCTAGACACTCCTGTGCATTTGTTCCAGATATTAGCCAATCATCAGGATAGGGATGCACTGGAGTTGCTTGGCGGCGCAGGTGCGCTGAGACTACTGCGAGTACCTTGGTGCATACGCGAGGCGTCGATGCAATTCCAAAAGAGAGAACCTTGAATTGATAATTATTTTGTATTTTCAACCAGAGGCATTTTTGATCATTCGATATGAAAGCTGCATACTTTCTTATTTCAATGTTGCCATGAAGATTCCCCCTTTTAGGAGCAGTATGGCCTCCTTTAGGGTGGTCATTCTGAATCTTTGTGGTTTTACACATTTGTTTGCAGGTCTTGAATCTAGCACTGCAAAAAAAGAAAGAGAAAAAAAAAAGAAAAAGGGCTGGGAGCTCCTCTACCGAGAACAAACACAGCCAAATAACCTGTTCTCTGGGAAGGTGCCCACTCCAGAGGGTCTAAAACCACCTTTTAGTTCACTGTACCTTTCACAGAAAATAAATGTCCATTTGCACATCAGTCTGGTCCAACCCTCTTGGGTAGTACAACACCGAAATGCAAGTACCAGCAATTCCAGACTCGTGTTCGGCCAAGTCGGGCCTTATTAGGGAGGTGAAGCTGTGCCATCTCTAAGCACAATGAGCAAGGGGTCCACGTCTGAATTACCCTGATCTAGCACTGGACTCAGACTGCTTATTTTCTGGTACCCAGAAAAGAAAGAGTATATTCCTGCTTTTACCGGTTGCTTAGTTTAGGATGAATGTCTGGATCTCTTCCTGCAGGACCTCGAGATGTTCTGTAGTGATTGGTCTTCTTCTGGGTTGATGGTCACACGGTTTTGATAATGGCGTGATGCAGTAACACTCTTTTACTGCGCTCAGTACCCACTTGTGTGACATTATCCCCTCCCATGTGCGGGTATAAGGTTTTACGAGGCCTCCTACTGGAGTAGCATGGAAGGGGACGTTTACTGGCAAGTCATTTTGAAGCAGGGGCTGAGCCTCTTGAGGCCTGCCCTCTACCCCGTGCTTGCACTCTGCGAAGTCGCATGGTTGAATAACCACCAGTTCCTTGTGGGAAGCAGCCTTGGTAACTAGAGGTACCGTGTGGAAAATGTGAATGTCATTTGACTATACGGTTGGGCTTGAAAGGACCACCTGTCAGACAAAATCCCCCTTTGTTGAAATGTTTTGTCTTATATTTGAACTAGGCTTTCTAAAGTGTTGTGTTCCTTTATTGCTTTCACTAGGGCCTCAATGTTGGAGGACAATATGACTGTTCGCAATGTTTCAGCAGCAACTAGAGTGTTTAATAACGGTGTAGGTAAAGTCTGTACCCTCAGTAATCATCACTGCTGATATATGTGTTTGGGAACCTGATCAGGCCCTGGTCAAAGTCATCCCATTGATCTTTGCTATACCTCGCCACGGAGGCTGTTGCGTTGACAATTCTAACTTTGGGAGCTGCCAAGTTGCTGTTCTTCTCCCGAAAGTGTACACTTTCTTGCTTTCTTTGTCTGGTGGGTATTTTCTAGTTGACAAGGGCACCCCACACCTCTTTCTTGTAGTGGTTGCTATAAGTGAGCCTACTTTGTGGTGACCCCTTTTCTATATAGTAGATTGCTGGGGGGGGGCTGCCTTGTATTTAGTTTCTGTTCTTGTATTAACCACCTTAGTTTATACAGGGATAATTAAGGAAGGTGAAATTCTTTTCAGCACACTAAAGGAGTGGTGTGGGCTGTGAAACTGACTTACTTACCTTAAGCACATCCACAATAATGTTGGTCTCTTCTTGAGGTTCCTGTCTGAATGTGACACTTTGCTGCTGCTCTTTGTAACTAATCAGCCCCAAGACCTGTTCTTCTGTGGGGGAAGATGAGGGTGTGATGTCTCTTATGTCTGGAGAGGGAAGAGTATCATCAGAAAGGTCAATCGCTAGAGTGTACCCTTCATCCCCAATAATGTCCTGATCTGAATAGATGTCTTCCTCGGCTATCTCCTCCTTATCCTGTACCCGTTCAGTTTGCTCTGGTACTATTTTTGTGTTTTTAGGGGTGTATCCGAAAACAGGTTCACCCTTCGCTTTGATGGCAATTTATCGCGGAATTCCATAAAAGGCTGCATTTTATCCGTAAGATAATTAAACCTTTCCTCTGACCATGGTTGTTCTCTGAGGTGTTGACTGACATGGTTTTAGAAATAAATCTTCTTCCTTTTCCAATTCAGACGATGAAGTACAGATAAGTGTTCCTTTCCCTTCCACGGACGTGGACATGGATGTTCCCTTTCCTTCGGTGGGTGTGGAACTCTATTTGTGTGCTTAGAGGTATGTTTATACCCACTCGACTTTGAAACTTAGTCTGGTGTCTTGTGTTTTGGTTTTGATGCGTTTATGTGTAACCCGCCCGGTTTCATCAGCGGCCTAGTTTTGTTCATGCGTTTTTGCTTCAGATGTTAAAACAGAAGGGTTTTGTTCAGTGTTAGTCAGATTGATCTTTGGGCTCGGGGTCTTGCGCAGCCTTCGGGTTGTCTCCACAACACAGACCAATGTCAGCCCTATGGAGCTTGAGGCCAGCTGTGATGAAACGTTCAACGTTTCCTCCATATTCTGCTCTTTGGCATCACTCTTGATGCCTGCTTCCTCTGCCTCAAAAATCATACGCTGTAGCGGTAGATTCGCCCAACTCTTTTCAGCCTGCCTTGCGTAGGCTGCCCACCTTTTTGTACGACAGTCTTTCAGGGTCTTTGGTTTAAAAAGCTTTCAAGCTTTGCACCGAGATTCATCACGATCCCAGCTATTGCACACTTCTTGCGTGCCGTTCCAAGGGAATCTGGTACTGCATATATGGCAACATTTAAATTGAGCTTTCTTCATTGGGTAGCCAGGAAACTAGCAAGCTAAGGAGTGTAGGTGAAACTACAATAGGGGTTAGAGGCATTCTCTAAACTTGGATTTTGAAAAATATAACTTGGCTGTAGAGGTATCGCGAGAGCCCCGCTCTCGCGAGATCTCGATCGCGCGACCAGCTCCGCCCCCGCGCGCTACGCGCGAGTACGGGGACGAGCTGAGGACGCGAAGAGCAGCGTCTTCCCGGCTCCTCCGAGCACGGGAGCTATTTTATGAGTCTTTTAGCGGATTAAAGCCACGGCACCCAAACCCCTGTTGGCCACGTTTGGCCCTGTTAATCCTGGACATTTTCCATGCCTCATTGATCCAGATTTTGGGGAAATAAAGTCCTGGTGAAAAACCTGCCTGACTCCTGTCTTCCTTCAGGCACCATTATACAACATAAATTGGCGACGAGGATCACCACAAGAACCGCGCAGAAACATGCAGGGAGCCACACCGCCTCCACCCTTTCTACAGACACCAGGTAGGCCTGCCATTCCTTGGCCACAATGGCAGCCCCTGTTCACGACCTACGTGGAGGCAATGGGTGGATCTGGATTTTCAGCAGTGAGACGCAGGGCCATGTTACTCAACGCCTTAGGGGTGGAAGGGCAAAGAATTTTCGAGGGCCTTACCCCGATACCAGTAGATGACGTCAATGACGATGTGTTCATGGAGGCCGTTAGAAGAATCATTAAGAGGTTCGCCAGCAAAGAGAACACTGTACTCCATAGAATAAGGTTTTACACTCGGAAACAGGAGCAGTCCGAACCCGTCGATGACTACGTCACGAAATTAAGGGAACTAGCAGCCCTGTGTAACTTCGGTACCGACGCGGAAAACCGCATATGCGACATGCTAATCGTCCATACCAACAGTCGCAAAGTCCAGGATAAGTTCATCCTCGAAAAAGAGTTACAGTTAGAAAAAGCCGTGGAAATTGCCAGAGCGGTAGAGGAAACCGCGGGGAGAAGGAAAGAGTTTACAGGGGCCCAAGTCCCTACGGAAATACAAGCAGTTGGATTCCGTCCAAGAAAGGAAAAATCTGCACCAGACACGAGAGAGTCAAGAAACAGCAAGAGAGAACCCCTCAAGTGTCATAGGTGCTCCAGCACCAAACACCTGGCATATGACAGAGAGTGCCCAGCCAGAGACAAGGAATGTTCAATCTGCAAACGCATAGGACACTTCTCGATAGTGTGTCGATGGAGGAACAAGAAAGTCGCGAGCCTCACCACAGACCACACAAAGGAAAGGGAATCCTCGTCAGATGAGGAGGGGAGACCCACGGTCATAATGGTGAACAGCACCCGAGCCAGGAGAGAGAAGCCTCACTGCGTCATCAGAATCGATGGAAGAGAGACTCGGGTTATGGCAGATTCCGGGTCGGACCTCACCATCCTACCCCTTCAGACATATAAAGACATGGTGGGTAAAGAGAAAGTGGAAGTGCTCACCACACGACACAAGCCCACGGTGTTTGGCGGGGCCTCAGTCGAACTTTTAGGGTATATCAACGGAAAAGTCGAATTCAAAGGAAGGGAAACCGTCACCAGAGTCTACTTCAGCCATGAAGGGCCTGCAGTATTGGGCTGGGATGATCAAGACAAGCTAAAAATCAGACTGGATCCCAGCACAGAAGATCAAGTCCTATCAGTCCATACGAGAAATGAATCTGTTGTCAAGAGCGATTACCCCACACTTTTCTCGGAGGAGCCGGGGCACATTAAAAGTTTCATTCACAAGATCGTGCTCAAAAGAAATGCCGTCCCTGTCAAGCACCGGGTGAGACCAGTACCGGCCACAGCAAGGGACACCCTGAGGCAACAGCTGGACAAAATGAAGAGGGAAGGAGTGATAGAAGAAATTGAAGCATCCGAATGGCTGAGCCCAGTCGTCCTGATAAAGAAACCCCACTCACAGGAATTAAGGGTGTGCATAGACCTGCGCAGCCTGAATTTAGAAGTCATCACGGACAACTACCCGCTCCCAAGCATAAACGAACTCATATTATTAATGAAAGAGGCCGAAATATTCTCAAAGCTTGACATGAGAAATGCATATCATCAGATACAGCTCCATGAAGAGTCGAAACCACTTACCGCATTTATCACGCCCTTTGGCACGTTTCAATTCACTAAAATGCCTTTCGGGTTGTCGTCGGCTGCGTCGGCCTTTCAGCGCATGATGGACGTCCTACTCAGGAAAGTCGAAAATGTAGTATATTTTCAGGATGACATATTGGTTTATGCAAAGGACAAGCAGACGCATGATACCACCCTCAAAGTGGTTCTCAACAAACTACAAGATGCAGGAGTGCGTTTACGCCACGATAAATGCTCGTTTGGAGTAAAAGAAGTGGAATATCTGGGGTACAGAATTTCGGAAAAGGGGATCAGCCCGAAAGAAAATCTGATGCAAGCCATCACCAAAGCTCCTGAACCAGCCACCAAAGAAGAGGTGAGGTCTTTTCTGGGGTTGGCTGAGTATTACGCGAAATTTATACCAAAGTTTTCAGAAACCACGTCACCCCTACGCGATCTACTCAAAAAGGGGACAGAATTTTCTTGGAGGGAACCTCAGAAGAGGGCGATGGACACCATAAAGCAACACATCATGAAAGCTCCATGTCTGCAACCCTTTAACCCAGAGTGGGATACGGTCATTACCACTGACGCCAGTGCATACGGATTAGGAGCAGTGCTAACGCAGAGGAGAGGTGACACCGA
Organism: Ambystoma mexicanum; assembly: GCF_040938575.1. Lineage (NCBI taxonomy): Eukaryota > Metazoa > Chordata > Amphibia > Caudata > Ambystomatidae > Ambystoma > Ambystoma mexicanum. The sequence continues at coordinate 1,257,628,325 of NC_090928.1, forward strand.
ACATGTGGTGGCCTTCGCGTCGAAGGCACTATCAGAGGCGGAACGGAATTACTCAACGATTGAAAAGGAAATGCTAGCATGCCCATGGGCAGTCGAACATTTTAGAACATATGTGTGGGGCACAAAGTTCAAGCTGGTGACAGATCACAAGCCGCTCATCCACATGCTCAGCCCGGGAGGCACCAAAACATCCACGCCCAGGCTAGCTCGCATTGCAGCAAAACTACAAGAATACACATTTGAAATCCATCACATATCAGGATGGAAAAACTCGCAAGCCGACTGCATGTCGAGACTGCCAGAGAACAAGGAAAGGGCTACCACATTCCTACAGGGGGAATGCATAGTCGCATCCATATCAGACATAAGGGCCCCAGATTACCTGGAACTCAGTGAAAGACACTGGGAAGAAGAAGACGGGAAGGACCCAATCATGGCCAAGATACGCAATTGGATCAAAGAAGGCTGGCCCCATGAGAAAATGCTGCCGGAGGGCATGAGAGCATATTGGAAGGTGCAAGATGAGTTGTCGGAAACGGAGGGAATAATCATGAAAATGGATCAGATCATCCCCCCCACAGGAATGAGGCGCACCATACTCTGCAGGGCCCACGCGGGGCACCTCGGGAACACGATGACTCGCCGCAGGGTGAGAGAAGCTTACTGGTGGCCGTCCATGGACCAGGAAATACGCGCCATGATAGAGCGCTGCCATGAATGCCTAAACAGTGACAAAAGACTCAAGGTCCGACAAGCGCCTCTCATTCCCACGGAGATACCAGAAGCGGTATGGTCCAAAGTGGGCATTGACTTCATAGGGCCCCTGGAGGCGATGGAAACGGAACATAAATATGGCATAGTGCTGGTCGACTACTTATCCAAGTGGGTCGAAGCCGAGTTTGTCCCGAACATAACCAAAGAGACGGTCATAGAGGTACTCACTGAAATATTCCAAAGGGAAGGTCTCCCCAAAGAAGTCGTCACAGACAATGGAGTGCAACTAGTATCCAAAGATATGGAAGCATTTTTGAGAAAGAACCACATCAAACAAAAGAAAGCGGCCTTGTATCACCCCCAAGCAAATGGACTGGTGGAGAGGGCGAACAGGTTCATAAAAGGGGCCATCCAACTGGCAACAGCGTCAGGAATGAACCCCCTCAAAACCGTCAAAGAAGCCATAGCGGCTCACAGGCTTACGCCAAATGGAATTACTCAAATATCCCCATTCAAAATGTTGAGAGGGAGGAGTGCGGCATCCACCCTCATTCCTCCATGGCTGGCGAAAGTAAGGGAAGATGAAGCAGTTGACATGACTGAAGTAGTATGGCGCATGGAGAGAAACAAGAGACGCATGAAAGAGTGGAGTGATGAAAGAAGAAGGACGAAGGAAGCACCCAACATAAGAGAAGGGGACTGGGTCAAAATCAAACTGCCAAGAAAGGACCAAGCCACGGGATCCCGTTACAGTAGGCCCATAAAGGTAGCTCACCAAGGGACAAATCACGTCCGCACGGAAGATGGGCGCTCCTGGAACTTGGAAAGGGTAGCACTATACCAGAAAAGGCAAGAAGAAGCGAGGACCCAAGAGACACCCCACTTAGAAACCGAAAGAGATAATTGGAGAAACAAGGAACAAGAAGCAGAGGGAGGCGAAGGAGAAAGAGACGCAACCGTAGTGGAACGGGAAGAACCATGTGAAAGTCCTGAACCAGAGCAGCAGAGACCATGCCCTGTAATCAGTGAGAGGCCCCGAAGGGAGCACAGAAGACCGGTGAGATACAATGACTATGTAGTACAGTGAACCCGCTCTGCTTTTGGGAAAAGGGAGGTGTGTAGAGGTATCGCGAGAGCCCCGCTCTCGCGAGATCTCGATCGCGCGACCAGCTCCGCCCCCGCGCGCTACGCGCGAGTACGGGGACGAGCTGAGGACGCGAAGAGCAGCGTCTTCCCGGCTCCTCCGAGCACGGGAGCTATTTTATGAGTCTTATAGCGGATTAAAGCCACGGCACCCAAACCCCTGTTGGCCACGTTTGGCCCTGTTAATCCTGGACATTTTCCATGCCTCATTGATCCAGATTTTGGGGAAATAAAGTCCTGGTGAAAAACCTGCCTGACTCCTGTCTTCCTTCAGGCACCATTATACAACATTGGCCCTCCCCCACTCACGCTACTGCATCGCCTTTTCGAAGCATTCGATGTTGGAAAATGCCATCACTCTCACCGTCACGCTCGTTGCCGTTGTTTTGTGAGATGTACTTTGCTTAGGTCTAGATGGTTTTGACTTCTTCGCACTGGTTTACAGAAACGTCGGATTTAGCCTACGTGGAGGCAATGGGTGGATCTGGATTTTCAGCAGTGAGACGCAGGGCCATGTTACTCAACGCCTTAGGGGTGGAAGGGCAAAGAATTTTCGAGGGCCTTACCCCGATACCAGTAGATGACGTCAATGACGATGTGTTCATGGAGGCCGTTAGAAGAATCATTAAGAGGTTCGCCAGCAAAGAGAACACTGTACTCCATAGAATAAGGTTTTACACTCGGAAACAGGAGCAGTCCGATTTAGCATCCAACCTTAATGGTGGAAAAAACAATCTGAGGACGTTTACGCGTGAAGGGTCATGGGTACATGCGGGATAGGGATAGTGTTAAAGGTACGCCACCCCTGTCAACACCCACTTTTTCGAATTTTAAAAAACATTTCATGCTCTGCACCAACCACTAGATGGCGCCACACACACAGCTAATCATGTGAACTCTGTCCCTTCTCCCCAAGGGGTGAGGGGCACCACTCCCATGAGGTTAGGGAGGACAACACCCTCCCCAGGGGGTCGAGGCAAGTGGGACCTCACCTGGAGAGACTCCCGCTTTGGGGAAAAGAACTCCCATTCCCATGAGGAACTCCCCAATACCCTCCACATGATGGCATATTTGGGTCCATCTAAAACACAAAATAATTACAAGTTCCAAGACTCGGCTGAAGAGAAAGTGAACTTATGCCGTTACCAGAAAGAAAGAGAATTTGTCCCTTTAAATCAAAATCTGCCATTAACTGAGACAAGTGCGTTGAAGGAGGACACAACAAAGCAAGAAGGAGAGAGAACAAGAGAGAAAGGCAGACGCTGACAGCGGGGAGGGGGGGCTGGGGAGGGGTGTCCCCGTGCGTAGAAAACATGAATGATGCAGATCTGAAGCAGAACAGTGGCTTTGCGAAGTTCAGAACTGCTGCAAGCAGAAGGAAGCGCCTGAAGCCCAACGTATAGGACAAGCCAGAAACAGACGGCTGGAGCGGAAAGCTCAGTTGTGGTGTGACCACGAAGCAATCATGGTGGGCAGGCTGCCTGTTCAATGCTGCCAACACCACTCCACTGAAGACGCATCGAACGGACGGGTTGCCCATAGCAGTATCAAGAAACCAAGGAGAGAGAAACTGGCAAGAAACAGACGGTGCAGAAAGCGCACAGAGAATCAAACGGAAGGAAGGAGAAAATCCCCATTCTCTACAGGCACGGAAACATTCCCCTGCAATACTGAAGGTAACAGGGAGAATGGGGATACCAGGAAGCCAAAAGGGACTTCAACTATATTAATGTGATTAATGAAAGCATAGAAAACCCAAAGAGTGAGAGAAATAGAATTGGAGTATCACTACCTTATCCAAGAAACAAGTGGAATAGAACAGACAGAGAGATAACTGAACAAAAGACCTGAGTGGTCCCCAAGATAAATATTCCATACCAGGAAAAAGTGAACTATAATTATTTGGAAAGCCAAAGCTCCAGCAGAGAAGACATTACACATCAATATTCAGAACTCTAATAGAGCGAAGGATTCAGACAAGGGCAAGGAAAACCCATACTAAATGAGGAGAGCAATACCAATCCCATAAGAGTTACAGGAACCGATACAAAGGATTTAGTGGTAGGGATAGCAGACGTGTTCCTTTTGGACAGTCACTGACGAGCACCTTAGTTAGTAAAGTAGGTAGGGAACACCCATACTGATCGGCGCAACAGGAACAACGCAAATACCTAGCTGCTATCCTTGGTACTAGCCAGTGTATCAAGAAGTTAGGCACCCACTACTGCTTCTTCTCAACTTTGGCTGCACCAATAAAGTAGCTGACAACGTTAAGACATTAGGATTCATTGTGGATTTTGAACCCTCTACGACGTCCCATATCAACCAGTTTAGACCCTCTTGTGCAGATTATCTTAAACTACTGTGACATATTAACCGTACCTCTCTGACATCAGCTGCTGTCTTTTAGCTAGGACAATTGTGGGTTCAAAGTTGGATTATTGTAACATCCTACTTGGCACCACACAAGCCAACTTTCATAAATTGCAAGTTACCCAGAACAGTGCAGTTCGCATCGTTTACAATCTTGCCCGTCGGGATCCCGTCACACCCATCAGGTAGTCTCCCAGTCCAGGCACGTGTTAAACACAAGATTCTAACTGACACATTAATACCTTCAAGGTTATGGCCTGCCTACCTCGCCAGTCATATTAAACGTTCTATTCCAAGGAGATGTCTTTACTCCAATGACTCTTTTCAACTGGACGTCGTCGCTTCAAGTTAGAACATACTGGCAATTCCAGGTTCGATTTTGCTGGCCCTACTCTCTGAAACCGCCTGCCTCTCTAACTCCATTGTATTCCTTTCACCTCCTGTTTCAAAAAATGCCCTTAAGACCTACTTATTTGTTCCTGGCTAGATTTTTCTCTCCTTGGCTTGACCCTGGTTGATGACCTTTTTTATGTTCTGTGACGATTCCCCTCTTTTTTTATGGTCTTCCCTCTTTAGTGCTCCGAGGCCCATGGGCAGAGGCACTTTCACAAATACAATAGGGAAAGATGGACCTTGATCTTTAATAAAGATGTGGTCAAAATTTCCTCAGAGTGTCCGCATCCTCCTCCTGATCCGCCACAGTGCATACACACATACACACACACACACACACACAAAGTCAATTAGTATCTAATTGCGAGATCCAGGACGTTCAAGGGGCATGTTATCTTAGCTTGTTACGCTAGCCTGTTTTAACCTTCTATTGCTTGTAGTTTTGGTTCATTTCTTTAGATGAGAGCGAGTCAACGATCCAGGCCACCAGTGATCTACTGGGAAAAACTCTTCGATACTTAACTCATCACCATAGGGGATAAAGGGTATGATGCTGAATGCATGCAGGCAATGCTCAACTGCCTTGGAGTGGAAGGCGGTAGGGTGTTCAGAACATTACCAGAAGTACCTAGAGGGTAGGGGTCTTCAGTACATGCAACATGTTCCACACAGAAGACGTCATGCTTGAAAAATAAAAAGTATAGTACCTGCTCTTTGCAAGGACACAGGACCCTAAAAAAGAACAGGGTCTCATATGTCATGGGCTGTTGAAGGATTGAGAGTTTGGGGCTATAATCGAAGGGCAGATGGGGAGCAGGTACAAGTGGATCTAGGTCACCTGGCCTAAGCCGCAGACACCTGGTGCCTTTCTACCTGCTTCACCACTTATCAAGCCCCACCCACCTGGTGCTTTCCTGCTTGCCGCTATGTTTCCCTACTTAAGGAGCCCTCCAGCCTCTTTTCCTTTGCAGATGGGGAGCAGGTGCAAGTGGATCTAGGTCACCTGGCCTAAGCCCCGCCCACCTGGTGCCTTCCTGCTGGCTGCTCTTTCACCACTTAGCAAGCCCCGCCCACCTGGTGCCATCCGGCTTGCCTCTCTTTTTCACCACTTAGCAAGCCCCGCCCACCTGGTGCCTTCCAGCTTGCCTCTCTTTTTCACCACTTAGCAAGCCCCGCCCATCTGGTGCCTTCCTGCTTGCTGCTCTTTTTCACCACTTTGCAAGCCCCGCCCACCTGGTGCCTTCCTGCTTGCCGCTCTGTTTCCCTACTTAAGGGGCCCTCCAGCCTCTTTTCCTTTGCAGATGGGGAGCAGGTGGGTGCAAGTGGATCTAGGTCACCTGGCCTAAGCTCCTACCACCTGGTGCCTTCCTGCCTGCCGCTCTTTCACCACTTAGCAAGCCCCGCCCACCTGGTGCCTTCCTGCTTGCCGCTCTTTTTCATACTTAAGGAGCCCTCCAGCCCCTTTCCTTTGCAGATGGGGAGCAGGTGCAAGTGGTTCTAGGTCACCTGGTCTAAGCACCACCCACCTTCTTGGCCCTGCTTCTTCTTTCCTGCTCTTAACTATTAGATCAAGGGTGTCTCTTGCCCGGGTGTCTGCAGTGAAGGGCAGCCAAAGAAAAGGGCAATTCCTGTTTGGACCAGGAGGGCCCAGGGCCCGACCCCCTGCTCAGACAGCAGGTAATTATGCACCAACATGTGTTACCCCCCCCTCTGTCCCCACTGGCCATCGCCACCCCCTCTGGTTCCCCTGTGATGTTCCCTTGTGCCCCCCTCACGCCCTTCTCGCACACAGGTGTTGCCTGTTTTGCTTGATTCTTCTACCCTGCTCCCCCTCAACCTCCTCTAGCCTACTTCTGCAGCAGTCTGTACCGATAATTTCTGGTTTCACCATCACCGTCTTGTGGCTAATGCTGGATTTTACTTTTATGGACTTCAATCATTCACGGTGCGTCACTCTCATGCTGGACTTCCTTTGCATCTTGTACTCATGGTGGCCCTGAATCATGCTGGCCCCATCTTCATCTTGTATCCTGGCTTGCAACATTATGTGTGACTACTGACTTCTGCAATTGTATTCGCTCTCCCCTCTTGCTTCTCCACTCTTTTTGACTGCTTACTCTCCTCCTTTCCCTTCTCCCTTTTCATATCTCCATCCCTTACTTTCTTCTATGCACTTACTCTATCAGAATTGTCCCTGGACCTAATATGATAGCAACCTCGTCTGTTTCCTCCACCCTCCCATTACTGGTTTTTTTCCTCCCCACCCCCAGCACTATCTGAAATGTCGCCAGGTCTAGTATGATAGTCGCTTGTTTTGTTCCTCCCCTCCCTTTCTGCACCCTGCTCCCTCACCTTTTGTTTTTCTCCGGCTCTACCAGAAATGTCCTCAGGCCTAGTACGGTAGTCACCTGTCTGTTTCCATTTCCTTCCCACTCTCCCCCTCCCTTATCTATGTCTTGGCTGCTGCACCATCTGAAATGTAGTCACATCCTTACTGCTCATGGCCTGTAAGAATGTCATTGTATTTTCCCTTGCTCCCTCCCTTGCAGCGCTTTGAAACACATTGTGTATAGGCGCTATATAAATAAACTATCATATCATAAGGGAGTGGGTGATGTGTGTTTCAGAATCAAGAAGGCACCAAGACTATTACTTGTGAAATATTGACTTTAGAATAGGCAGTAACCATGGCCAGAATAGCTGAGCAATCCTTCAAGTATACACAGGCACTCAAAAAGAACAAAGGGTAGGGATGAGTGAAAGAAACGTAAGTGAGGGAGAGTGTGTGAGCAAGACAGAGTGCACAAAGGGGAAAGAGTGAGGGAGAGTGAGTGAGTGAAAAAGTGAGACCCTGACCCCAGCCCCCTGAAATGAAGCAACAAGTGACCCATGGTAATAACAAGAAGGAACAAGTTACTCACCTGTAACTGTTGTTCTCCAGCATGGGTCTGGCATGGATTCACATGCTCATGTTCCCCGTCAGTCTGGGAATCCTCGGTAAAAAACAAAAACAGTTTCACTTTCAAACTGTCTTTGGCCTTTAAACCAATCACTGTCCTCAGTCATACTGCCCCATCCAATGATAGTCCTCTCCCTAAGCCCCTCCTTAAGCAGCCATCTTCAGATTTGGTAAGCACGTAAAGTGGCAGTACAACCAAAAAGAGCAGCAGAGGGGTCGGAGGGAGGGTTTGCATGTGAATCCATGCCAGACCATGCTAGTTACAGGTAAGTAATGTGTTCCTTCTCCAGCTTGGAGTCTGGCATGGATTCACATGCTCATGAATAACGGATACATAACATTACACAATCACGGGAGGTGTCAAGGCTCAACAGAAGCAATTAACTCTTACCTCTGGAACAGACTAGCCTGAAGCAAACAGGTTGCATAGCACTGCTTGGTCAACTCTGGACTCCTCCCTGGAATCGCTGTCGATGCAGTAGAATCTCGTGAAGGTGTGCGTGGACACCAGACAGGAACGCCGTCCTCGCAGCGATAACTCTGATGGAGTGGGATCTCAGACAGCTGGGCAGCGGTCGGTTCGCCAACCGATGACAGTGCATGATGCAGTCGGATAGCCACTTTGAGAGGGAAGCCTTGGGCAAGGCCTTCCCATGGTTCACAGAACCAAAGTTCACAAACAGTTGAGAAGTCTTCTGAAAACTCTTTGTGCGTGTCACATAGAACTTCAGGGCACGAGCAATGTCCTGCGAGTGCAAGGCCCTTTCAGCCGGTGACAAAGGCTTTGGGAAAAAAACAGGTAACAACAAAGGCTTGTTGAGGTGGAATTCCGACAGAACCTTCAGAATAAAAGAGGGGTGCGTCCGCAGAACCACCCTCAATTCGTGGAAAGTCAGATATGGCTGTTTGCAGGATAGGGCCTAGATCTCACCTACCCTCCTGACAGAGGATGGCCACAAGGAAAGCCGTTTTCCAAGAAAGGATCTTGAGGGGGGCCTGATGCATAGGCTCAAAGGGGGCCCCAATGAGCCTTGTCAGCACCAAGTTGAGTTCCCATGCCGGGCCAGGAGACTTCACCAGCAGGAACGATCGAAACAGTCCCTTGAGGAACTTCTTGACGAGTCAATGAGACCAAAGTAAAGATCTTCCTGGAGACCTGGTGTAGCGGGAGATGGCCGCCAGATGTACATTGATAGAGGCGTGCATCAGTCTGGCCATGGCCAAGGATAGCAAGTATGGAAGAATCTGCCGGGCCGTAACCCTCAGAGGGGTAATCTTCCGAGACCAGCACCACGTAGCAAAAAACTTCTACTTGTGACCGTAGCACTTCAAAGTCGACGACACCCTGGTCTTGGTGAGGGCCTCACTACAGTCTGCAGGCAACTCATATCCGCCAAACTCTAGGGCAGAAGGAGCCAAGCCCTCAGGTTCAATGATCCTGGTCCATGATGAAGGATTGCGCCTACTTCTCTGGAGACAAGATGCAGAACTACTGGAAGCTTGACCGGAGGCGACGCTGGCAGGCTGAGAAGGTCTGGGTACCAAATGTGCCTTGGCCACGCTGGGGCAATGAGTATCATCCTGCATTGGCACTGTCTGAGTGCGTTGATGATTAGTAGCAAGAGAGGAAATGAAGGAAACGCGTATAGAAGCAAGCGGGAAGGAGAATGTGTTCCCCAGGCTCCTCGGTTGGTGGAATCTGCTGGCAAACCTCTGGCATTTGGAGTTCACGCAAACAGATCGAAGATGCAGTCCACCTGATCCTGCCAGTTTGCACTTGCGGCATGAGCGCCATGCCCTGCTGAGGAAGTCTGCAATCGTGTTCTTGACTCCTGCCAGGTGAAAAGGAACACCCCTTTTGTGCTTCCTTGGAGACCGTTGGGGATCGAGTGCCCACCCAGTTTCCTGATGTAGAACATTGTGTTGTCAGTGAAGATCCTCACCATCTTGCCCTTCAGAGACAGAAGGAATGGCCTTAGGGCCCAGAACACTGCCTGTAGACCTATTATATTGATATGGAGATCCTTCTCCTCAGGCAGCCACAGGCATCTGGCACACAGATGTCCGCGGGGTGGGCTCCCCAGCCTTCCACGGAGGCGTCCATGGTGACGGTCTCCTAGTATGGGGGGGTTTTGAAACCCTGTGCCCCAGCAGATGTTGGAGTGGACGCTCCACCACCTTATCGCTCAACGGAACTCCTCGTTGAGCGGGATCTTGTCCGTGAAGCTTCCAGACACCTGCACCCAGCGAGCGTCCTGGAACTTCTGAAGATGTCGCATCTGTGTCATGTCTCGCTGGCGCCGCGGCTCCCTTTGGCGGCGCTGGAGATTGCGGACTAGGTCTTTGTTTCCCTCTCCCAGCATGGCTCCTGTTACCATGGGTAGCGGTGCAGTGTTTCCGTGTTCAGTCAGACGTCCTCTGACGTCACCACGCTGTTCCAGGAATCACGGATATGGTGCAGCGGAACCACAGCTCAGCGATCGGGGTTCCCTACAGACTTGTGTCCTTATACAGCCTCCCGCTTCCGACATCCGAGACTCTTCGTTAGTCACTCCCTTCCAACACGCTGGGTACTGCTCTTTTTCACTTCTGCCTGATTTTTCCAAATGTCTATCCTTCAGCTCATACCCTGTTTGTTTAATTGGAATAAAAAAGCAGTAAGAGTCCCGTGAATAGTATCCTTCCCGCGTTGAAGAGCGGCATACCGAGGACGACTGGATCTATCCTGCTACATCTTCGTTCCGGCAGGGTTTTCTCCCCCAGGATGGTTTCCCTGGGATCCCTCACACAACCCCTTTTTCCCTTTCTAGGAGAGGGGAGGTGTCAGGGTCCTTAGGGGGCTCCCCAAGTGCCTCATTGATTGCTGCACCATCAGGTTAGTGATTGAAATTCTTACAATCTGCAACCTGCAGAGACAAATAAGGTAGATGCAAGACGACATGCCGAGCAACGACTTGATGGTTCCCGCCATGGCAGTCTTCATCGACAACAGTCACTGCACTTTCCCCTGAATGGCCACCACTCTCTTCTCCGAGGGGGATGCCAGACAGGAGACTGTATTGAGTCTGGCTCCTAGGAACAGCATGTTCTGTGATGGTGTCAAGCAGGACTTTGGATAGTTGATGGAGAATCCCAGATCCGTCAGCAGCTGGACAGTTGTCTCCATGTGTCGACGGCCAACTCTCATGAGCGGGCCCGGATAAGCCAGTCGTCGAGGTATGGCTACACGTGAATACCCTGTGATGCGGATGGACCGCCTTCGGTGCCAGGCACTTCGTGAACACCCTGGGGGCCGACTTCAAGCCGAAAGGAAGGACCTGGAGCTGGTAGTGCTGTCTCTGCACCATGAAGCCTAGAAACCTTCCGTGTGTCTCCTTTTTCCAGTTGGCCGAGCACAGGCTGCAACGTGGCCATCCTGAACTTTTGGGACTTGAGATACTTGTTCAGACGTTGCAGGTCTAGAATGGCCAGCCCCAGGTCGTCTTTTTAACTAAAAAGTATCTGGAATAGACTCCGGAGCCCCGGAGTTGCTGGGGAACTCGCTCCATTGCCCCTTTTCGCAGTATGGCCCGCACCTCCTCCAAGAGCGGAGGGATGTGCTGCTCCTGCTGGCCCACCAGCAGATCCGCAGAAACCTGCGCTGAAATTCCAGGGTATGTCCTTGGGCGAGAGCATCCAGCACCCATCGGTCGATGGTGATCTTCCCCAATCGCTGACGAACGCAGTCAGTCGGCCTCCCACCTAAGTCCACGGGTGAGGGCCCGACGTCCTGGCTGGTTCAGGCTTGCTTCGGCATCCTGCCTTGCGGGCAACGGCGGCACTGTCCTCCACCGTAGGCCTGGGAACGACCTCTGTAGGCTTACTGAGTCATGGATCTGGAAGGCTGACGGTATGAGGAAAACCCTTTTGACGACCTTCTTGACTACCCTCTGGAGGAGCAAAAAGACGAGCGGTGCTGCCGGAGTGTGCCGAGGAAACAGGCCGTCTCTGTATCCGCTTTGATGGCCTGTAGGGACTCGTCGACAACCTTCCCAAAAAGGTTATCTCCATCAAAAGGCATGTGCAGTACCTTCGCCTGGACCCCCTGGCAGAAATTTGTGGCTTTCATCCAACCTTGGCGACGAAGGCAGACCTCGTTCCCCCATCTGCCCGAAACCTGCGTCGGCAATATCCCGTGCCACTGTGATGGCGTTATCCTACATTACCTCCCCCTCCTGGACGAGAACGATAGACTCCATCAAAACCAAACCCGGCTTGTATCACAGCTCCCTGTCATACCTGGCTAGGATCGTCAGTGCGTTGGCCGCCCTGATGGTGGATGCTGCGGTGTAAATCACCCTTCTACCCATGGTGTCCTCCTTCCCCTCACTGTCGGGAGGGACTGAAGAAGAGGAGGAGGACTGGTTAGCTAACCATTTCCTCGCAGCCGCCGAAACCACTGAATCCCATGATGGTTGCGACCTCAGGCACTTGGGTGTGGATTCAGGCAACTGCTATTTCTTCTCCAGCCTATCCCGTTTAGCCAGAGCCATGCAAGAGTTCTTCAAGAGGCCCAGGCCCTCCTCCCACACGTCATCCAGAAGGGCCACCGCCATGATGGTCTTCCTCTTAGCCTCTGGTACAGGAAACCCTAATTCTTGGTTTCTTCGGGCACAAGCTGGAACAGCTCGGAGGCTCTGGCGATCATGGAATGGAACAATCCCACCTCATCCGGTGGGGACGCCCTAGCCTGTGGAGACCAGATTCCCGCTGCAACGATAGTCGTGGCTGTATCCGTCCCTGTACCTGTACCTGTGTCCAGGTCAACTGGGGGAAGAGGGCACCCGATGCGGATGCTGAAATGGGGGCATCGGATGACACTGCCTCCTCTTCGCTGGTGGCTGACCGGGGACCTGGGGGACCATTGGAACAAGGCTCTGAGGCATCCTCTTCTGGATCTCATACGAAGGTGTGGAGAGTCGACAAGATATTCAGAGACACAACCTTGGCTGAGCTGGCATGATGGAAACACTAGGACCCGCGCCACCGTCGTTGCCGTCCTCTTCCATGCCCTCATGGACTCCAGGTCCTAGTCGTCCGTGGATGAAATTTGCATGGCCTGGTATACGGCCTGCGGCTGGTCTGGGGTCTCCTTGCCCCACCCCCTCTTTTTTCCACCCTGAGGGGTCGGAACAGGGCTCAGAGAGGACATACCCTTCTCCGGCATGCCAGCAGACTTCGCCAAAGTCACTGCCGCGGTTTCACACCTCAGGAGCAGGGACACCTTCTGTGCTGCGGGGGGCTACCTTCACGGGGTCGGACTCCTTCACCTCGTAAGGACAGCTGCCACCAGCTCCATCGTCGACGAAGACTTATGCTACGCAGATTGGGCCTTCTTGGGCAGTTCAGCCTTCTTCTCCTCCGTCCATGGATTCTCGGGCTTCTCCCGCAGCTTTCTGTCCGGGCTGGACGATTTCCTTTTCGAGGAGGAGCTTGATTGCAGGCTGGCAGTGGAGGCGGATGGTGAGGTTGATTGCGCCCTGTTCACTGCGGGACCGGCTTGTGCGGTGAACCCGGTGGACCCCGACTTGCAGTTCCTGGCCTGGTCTTGGGCCCCCACGGACTAGGCACCCTCAAAGGACTTCGAAGACCACACCTCACACCGGACGGTCCTGGGTGAGGCATGACCCTGCTCTAAGCAAGGGGCAGAGGCCATGGCTTTCAGCCACAGCGCTAGTCTACTGTGCCTATCCTTTGTTGTCTTCTTGGAGAACCCGAAGCATATCTCGCAATATCCTTCCTTGTAGTCTGGATGCAGACAGAGGTATTGCAGGTGCTGGTCTTCCACAAACACAATTATTAAGAGGAATCTTCATTCCTTCTCCTCAGTCATGGTCGGAGGGCGTGAAGTAGGTCCAGATGGGCTTCTGGAAACTTCGATCCTCACCCTCGAGGGGCACTAAAATTCACCGACAACGGATCCCCACTTTCGGTAGATGGAGAAAAGAGCACACAGGCTCTTTTGAAACAAAAATAGAACCTTTTTCCATCGAAAAACAGGAAAAAACATACAAGTAGCTCACAGAGCAAACCCGAGGACTCCAAACACTGAAGCGTGCAGTAAAAATCAGAAGATGGCTGCCAGTGGAGGGGCTTAGGGAGAGGACGGTCATTTGAAGGGGGACGTACGACTGGGGACAGTGATTGGCTTAAAGAAGAAAGACAGTTTGTAAGTAAAAGTAAAACTGTTTTGTCTTTTACCGAGGATTCCCAGCCTGACGGGGAATATTCATGAGCATGTGAATCCATGTCAGACCCACGCTGGAGAACAGAGCCTTGCCCAAGAGGGTGTGTGTATATTTTGTGTGCGAGTGCAGAGCAAATTGCATCCAGCCCTCTCTGCTCTGCTAGGAATATGGTGTTGCAAATGCAACAAGAAAGGCCGGCTCACGCACGTGTGCAGGGATAGTGCAAGCAGAGTGAGATGCATGAAAGCGGTATCTGGGTACGTGTGGCAAGATGAATGATTGTATATGATCAGTACATGATTAAGGAAATGAGGAATATCCCCAGTGTGAGGCAAGGGTGAATATGAAGAAGGTGAGCATGTAGAGTTCTGGAGATGTTGCTCTCATGCCATGATCTAGCGAGCACTTACCATCCGGTGGCATTGCGTCCCAAGTCGGTCACTCTACTGGTGGCGTTCATAGTCATTCACATGCAGTGTGGCTTGGCCTCAGCAGTGCTCCAGCTGCCTATGGAGGAATTGGTCTACAGACTTGGCAATAGTTCTCAAACACCATATACAAGTCTAAGATAACTGAGCTAATGTCCTGTGGGAATGCAATGAGTGAACCCAGAGTTAGCCAAAAGGGATCTTTGTGGAGGTAGTTAAGGAGGGCAAGGAGGGACTACAGACTTTTGGCATGATGCTCTTGAAGTGATTCCGTAGGTGTCCCTTCGTCTGGGCGGTGACACAGTAAATCATTCCATAGTGGAGATGGGGATGCCAATGGACCATTGGGAAGCATTCAATTTCAGGTCAAGACAGATCCTACTAAACTGTTAGTCCATGCGCTATCCAGCAGAGGGGGGAGGAGGGGGCAATACACTTTGCCCAAGATTAACAGGTGGCGGCCCTTAAATCTTCAGGAGTATTTCTGCATAGTTCACATGCCAGGATGGAAGAAAGGGATGTAGTGGGTCGAGCCCTGTGGCGGCAAGAAGCCTCAGCAGACCACGAGTGACCACAGGTCAAGCAGAATGTGTCAGAGGGGTGGCTCAGCTACATCCCAGGCCATGAAGGAGGGGAGCGTATCCACAGGTTCTGCAACAGTTTGAGTGTATCGGACGAGTTCTTTGTTTAGGAGTGAGAGGGCAACTCCTCCAAAAGGGGCCCGTCCAGGTATTGGCAAAGCCTGTTAAGGGCATCTGGGCAGGAGCATGACTCAATGGGTGAGAGGGGTAATGGTGACGGGGCCTGGACCAGCAGATGGATGAACCTGTCGCTGGAACCCTGGATGCAACCAGTGTCTGTACCAGGCAAACTATGGTCCAAGATCACACTTTACATCATTGATTCTCTGGCAGATTTGGGCCTGGAAGTGAAACCCATCCACTGGAAATGGCCAGTCCTTTGTGTGATATGGACGCAGAGGGCACTAATGTTTAGTTCATGGATCAGGTGCTCATGAGGGATTCCAAGGGGCCCTTGTGACAGATAATGCTGTACAGTTTAGATTAGTACCTGTCTGGAATGTTCTGCAGCCTGCTGGTGTTATCCAGGAACGCAGCAGTGTACTATCCCAGTAAGACCGGTCATGTGTTTAATACCTTCCAGCAGCTGTGGCTTCTGGCTGGAATGGCTTGTCTTGGTGAGGGGTATTATGAGGGATTATTGCACCATGCCCCACTATTCAACTTGCGGGGAACCCCTTAAAGCTTTCAAAAGGGTGAAAGCCTGTGTGTGTGTTGGCTCCCCACTGGTTGGGGAAGTGTGGGTCTGTGCAGGTGTGACATTTTGAGGTGTGTGGAAGAATGCCTAGACAGGCACAAGAAGTCTTAGAACACGAGGCGTTCTATATGATATGATAGGTTATTCATAACGCGCTTAATACCCAGAGGTTTCTAAGTGTGGACCCAGGGATCGAACCTGTGTTGCTTCACGTTGTCTTGCTTCCAAGGCGAGCACGTTGCTGCTGTGCTATCCTCCCAGGCCTGTTAAGTTTGAAATCTGGGGATTGAGCGAGAGTGAGGAATCCCCTCACTTATCACCTTGAGTCAATAGGGATCTGGGCACAGTGGTAGAGCTGGAAGATGTACGTAGGGCAACATCGACATGCCTCATGAAGCCGAGTGCATGATGGACTTTACCCCAGACCTGGATGTGGAGGTACAATCATAGTGGCATCAGAGTATCCTCTGCCAAGAGCATGATTGTGTGCCCTTGCCTGACCTAGATTGGGCCAGCAATCCTGTCTCTCTGCACAATATATGCAGACGAGCCAAGCCATGCTGCAAGAGGGTGCTTTGCTACAATACCCCGTTGGGATATTTAGGCACCAGCATCGTTCAATGACTGACATATGAAGATGTGTGGGTGCAGGGTGATTACTGGCACAGAATGGAAGCATGAACATGCTGAATGTAGGGGATGAGGGGAGTGTAAGGAGGGCAATCATAGCCGGAGGAAGGAGAGAGAGGGCAGGGGCCCGGTGTGATGCTGGAAATGCATCGGAGGGACAGGGCCTCCGTATCCTTGTCCTTTACTGCTTTTTATCGTGTGTTCTGTTGTGTTTTCCGCGCAGGAGTTCATGTGGGACTCCCGGCGGTGCAGCTTTTTGGTTTGGTGAACAGACCCATGGGATACCCTTATGGCACCCATGGGTAGGGGTACAACCCTGTGCCCCTAGTGTATGTTTTTGGGCATCTGTGTGTGACCCACAGAGCAGGGTACGGGCTGGTGACAGCTCCATGCTGGAATGACTGGTGTCCTGAGCGTCCTCCATTTTGGGATGCCCAGGCCCCGTCATTGGAATCGGTAGATTCCGGATGGAGACAAAATGGCCCCCATTGCCTCTTGCCTTCAATCACCTGTTACCTTGATCTTCCCGAAGTCCCGGGAAGCCCTGCCTCTGTCCCTTCCCCCTGGCTGGCTGTTGGGTGGAAGTTCCATATATGGTAGTGTGGGGAAGTGCCGACCAGACTGGCTGGAGCCTTCTCAATGACCGTATGTTGTGGGTACGCCTGTGGGTGAGACCTGGGTGAATGGATTGTGTGACGAATAGGCGTTCTATGTTGTGGGCGTCTAGTATCTGGTGGTTGTCACAATGCCCGAGACAGCCCTGCCCGAAACCGGTATGAATGCAGTATGGAGTGTTGAATGGCTTGGTACTTGTCCCAATACACAACTTGTTGTGAGTGTCTGGAGAGAAGTGAATGGCCTGAATTCACTGTGTGCCTGATTGGCTGCCTGCCTGTCTGAATGCCCTTAGTCGTGATTGGATGCTTGAGTGTGACCCAGCGGAATGAATGGGCGATCAACAGTATATCTGGGGACCTCTCACTGCTAGGAATCGTGTTCAGAAGCTGAAGTCCACTACGACGAGTAACTGGAGTAACTGAAGCTTGACCTTGAAGCCCCGCTGGACGAGAAGAATTGCTGTTGCTCTCCTTCACAATCTGAAAGCTGCTGTGCCTTCAAGGACTGACCCAGAGAGGACCTGGTAAGGCGCCCTCTTCCCGAGCTACGAGGGACCATTGTGCACCAGCTGATCTTTGCCAAAGCTCCCTGGTAGACAGACCTTCGACAGGCTGCCGACCCGATACGGGGACTGCTGCGGAACTCCAAGGAGAAGCGCCGGACTGTTGTCCGCCACTGTCGACGACCGCCGTCGCCGAATGGAACCGCTGTGCTCCTGTTTGCCTAAGAACTTCATTTGATCCAAGGAGGCTATCGTCCGCATCCTCGCCTTTGTATCCTGCTGGAGAAGGCCTGACCGTCGACGCGCCGAGGAGCATCCACCGGTGGGTTTCCCACCACCCATAGACCACAGAGATGCAGATGACTTGACGCCCTTGCTGGCCCACAGTTCTTCAAACTCTTTGCGGTCCAGAACTATCGACACAGAGGTGCCCCGCACGCCTCTTCCTTGCATGACGTTTACGCTGCCCCGTCAACAAGCACCGCTAGGAACGAAGAGGCCACTTCACCGGCGTAGCTTGACCTGTTCTCTGTCAGACGTTTGACGACCCGTGACTCCTGTCTGAAAGGGAGGACACTCAAGAAGGGCCGTCGATTCCCCGACGAGGAACGCTACGCCAGGTACTTTGGGGTTGCAGAACTATTGGAAAGTCTAGTGTGAACACTATATGGACTGGGCTTGTATCTTTCTTCTACATGTTGCCCAGGTTTGGGGGGGGGGATCTCCACACAGAACTGTGTATAGTGGTACGGGGCCAGCATTCTGCCAGTTGTTCAACCATCTTGCTTTCCTTCCTCCCTCTACTGCTGGTTTCCTCTTTATTTTGATCTGTGTGTCATTCTGACCGTATGCACTTTAATGAGATCTGATAACGTTAGAGGTACCACTTTAGAACTGGATTTATTTACCATTGTTGATTTTCGGAGTACACAGTGAGTTATTGTGATAGTGTACATGACCTTGAATATTAATTATATAAAGACTGTTTTAACTGATACAGCGTGCAGACATTCCTTTATGGGTGCTTGAGGACTACACTGTACTTAAGAACCAGCCTGCATCACCTCCCGAGAAGCTAGGCCTTGATTGCTCGACCACACACCAATAATAGAGAATCTTGGCTCGGGTCCTCTGTGCCTCTCCTCTACCATATAGAGAGCAGGAGTACAGAGTACCCCCCTCCAGCGGTTGCTTTACACCCAGCTCCCCTGCATGTGTACCCATGTTAAGAACCAAGCCACCCTGTGCCCACCGCATTCATCGCAAAACTCCACACAAGAGAAGGCATTGGAAAAAACACAGGGAACACTACAGAGTTGTTCAAATCAAAGTATGACGAGAGCTGAGGAAGTATTTTGGATTTGTGACCAAAAGAACATTGTATCTTTAAACCTGGACTGTGAATGCCTGAATCTCTCCTATAAACCTGACAAAGGCAATTGTCACCAAAAAGGCGGTCTTTCAGAAGACATACTTGAGGTCTGCTCGATTGGGGGCCATATGGCCAAGGAGTAGGGCTAACATGGCAGAGATGTCTTGCAGACATGAGTAAAAGTAAGAAGAATCTCCCATGTACATTCTTTAATAATCCTCTTAATGGAGCAATGAATGCCTGAGTACTTAAAAGATTACTGGGAAATGGGCCAATACAGAGGCAGGTATTAGATCAAGTTTGGACAAGTGCAGCTGGTATGATGGGACTTCATGCAGAAGGATACAAGAGACTGCTGCCCCCACAACAAGCGCAGATATGCTTCCATTTAATGTTGCATGTCTTTACAGTGGATGATATCTGAGCCCAGCACAGAAGATCCTGATCTTCCAGAGGAAGATCAGGGTCAAATTTTGTTCATCCAAGAGCCAAAACATCAGATTGAGAGTCGCAGGGTCAAGGTGGCAAATCTTCTCGTCACCTTTGCAAGTGACTGTGTGGACAGGGATACAGGAAAAGCAGTCCAAGATCCCAACCAGTCCGTTACATGTTGGAAAGATTAGACATCTCTCACAAGACAACTAAGGGATTATGCTTTACTGAAACTTTCAGCATCAAACCAAATGCAACAGAAACCACCTTCCCCACCAAACTAAGTACTTTGTGTGAAGGGGAGTTTGAAAGTTGCAATGAAATTTGAAACATTGGAACAAACTACCCAAAACATAGGAGCATATAGACAATCGCAAGCCCACAGTTCCCTCTTCAAGCTCAGTTTCCCCGTGCTTGGGGGCATATTTTGATTCTTTTGTTTTCTCTGCAGGCAACATCTACATGGGAGTGATAGTTCCCCCGGCACACAGGACTTTCAACCAACTTGTAAGCGCGTTGCACCAGCTTCCCCATCCCAGTCTTGATCGTGGAGAGGAGCTCTGCCTCAGTTCCCCTACCTGTCCGCCTGGCACATAGAAGTTTGCATAGAAAGTTACGTCGGTTCTTGATGCAGTGCTCTCGCTCGACCACTTCTCACCCGGTTTGTGCACAGCTGCAGGCACACAGTGCGTGTGCTAGAAGCCCACCGTACAACCGGTATAGTAATTGGAATGCGAGCTCTTTAATGAAGAGAGCATGCAAGGTTTGCTGGGGCCTCAATGCTCTCTCAAGAGTCCCCCCCTTGGTGACTACATGCAGCTCCACGCATGGATATTCAGAATCAAAACCTTACCACAAATGCTCTAGGAATAGTACATTATCCACTCAGAGTGCCAACATCTCTGGCCTTTTTCAATGACTATTTTCACTTCAGTTTTAGAACTTCACTCTCGCTATGTCCCGGGTTACTCTCACAGGAGCGCACTACTGAGAAAACACCAAGGTCCTGTGCTGCTCCCCACATGCCCCTCACACTCACTCTTTTGCTTTCTATTAAACCTATCACACAATTGTGCTGGCAGAAGATAGTCATATGTGCACAAATAAAAAAAATGGTTTCTTCCATCTTTGTACAAGGAGCAATGCTACATTTCACAGGTGTTCCAAGTGCTCGATGAATGCATAATACTCACCCTCTGGTGCGAGGCATTGCCCACCCACCAAGCCCATATGAGTGCATACCCTGCCCACTGTCAGGATTATTTTCAATAATAATTTCTGTAATACCTTCACGAGTCCTCCATAAATAGTTGGCGGCCCAGATGGAGGGGTTAGCTGCCAGAGGGACAGGTGGGGGGAGTGTGCAGTGGGTTGGTGACTGCTGGATGAAGCTTGTGTGTGAGTGGTGGGGAATGGTTCACAGGGAACCCGGGGGCAGGGAGGGATCAGGAAGTGGGAGGGGAAACAGCCAGGTTTTGAGGGCTTTCCTAAAGGCCAGGTGATCCTCGATGAGGCGGAGGGGGAGGGAGCTCTAGAAGGGGGGTGCGAAGACGGAGAAACCGTCAACTACCAATCTGGAGATCTTGAAAGAGGGGACTAACCGGAGATGAGCGGAGCCTGATCAGAGGATTCTGGTGGGGCGGTAACATGTGAGCTTGTTTTGGAGGAATTTCTGGCCTTTTTTGTGGATGGCGTGCGGAGTAGTGCACGTGGCTTTAAAAGAGGCCCGCTGGCTGATGGGCAGCCATTGAAGCGTCCCGAGTGTCGGGGTAATGTGTTATCTGGGGGAAGAGTGCAGGGAGGAGCATTGCTGCAGTTTTGAATCTGTTGGAGCTTTTTGAGTTGGTATGTAGGCGCACCTAGGTAGAGGGAGTTAGAGTAGTCTGGGTGCGAGAGGATGATGGGCAGGATTGCAGAGACTCTATAGAGTCTGTGAGATAAGGAAAGACCCGCTTGAGGATGCAGAGGTGGAAGGTGCATGATCTGGAGGCTGCATTGATGCGACGGGTGAGGGTCCGCTCTGAGCTAAAAGGGCATCCTAGGTTTTTGACTGAGGAGGATGCAGTGGGGACAGGTCTAATGAAGGCAACCAAGGGTTAGGTCGGGTAAAGAGCTATTTTGCTGCAGATAAGGATTTAGTTTTTTCCGGTGTTGAGGAGCGGGTGGTTGTTTTGCCAGTGGTAAATATCTGAGAGGCAGGTTGCAAAGTCTGGGTGGGGTGAGGAGGGGAAATTGGGAATCTGGAGGATGATGCGAGTGTTGTCAGCATAGTTGTAACAGGTGAGGTTGTGGGAACAGATGAACGAGGGGCGGTACAAAAGGTAGAGGTTGAAGAGGAGGGGGTGGGGGGGCAGAGAGGCTCCCTGAGGTACTCTGTGGGGTACTGGGCGGGGGGCAGAGGAGAAAGACTATTTGGGAGTGGTCGGAGTGGAAAGAGGAGATCCATCTGAAGGAAGAGTCCCTATGACTAGTTCAACGAGTCCGTTTGTGAGGATGGAGTGGTTGATCATGTCGAAGGCTGCTCAGAGGTCAAAGAGGATGAGAGCAGTGCAGCCCTCGGAGTCTGCTGTTCTTTTCAGGTCACCCCAGATAGAAACCAGGGAGGATTCAGTTCCATTGAGGGGTCTGAAGCCAGACTGGGCAGAGTCAAGAAGGTCGTGGGATTCGGCAAAGAGACTGAGCTGGAAGTATGCTAGTAGTTTGGCTATAAAGCGATTGTTGGAGATGGGGCAGTAATAGGAGGGGGTCAAGAGAGGGCTTTTTTAGTAGTGGTTTGACGTGCAAGGTTTTGTATGCTGGTGGGAAGATCCCAGCTGTTCGTGAGTGGTTGATAATAGATCTAGCGAAGGTGCCTGCACAGGTGGAGAAGAGAATGTTTTTGAGGAGGGCCGGCGTCAGGGGTCTACCAGGGAACCTAAGGGGCGGCTATTGGACAGAAGCCTTGAGAATTCAGGATGGGAGACTGCAGAGAAGGAACTGAAGAGGGTGTGGGCAAGGGTCAGCGGGGTGGTCAGTGGCAGGGTGGAAGAGGGTTATAGTTTAGCATGGATGGCAAGGTTCCTTTCAATGGCTATGTTGTAGTAATGGTCAGAATGGGTGTTGCAGTGCCTGGGAGACTGGGGACGGAGAGGAAGAGCATAGGGGGTCTTGAACTCAGAGATAATCTTGTGGAGTTATTTGTATGGGTCTTCACATTGGGGATGCAGGCGCTGTAGAAGGCCTGTTTGGATTTTCTAATTTTGAATCTTTAGGGTCTCGTCTGTCTAGTAAGAGTGGCTTTGTTTTGGCCAGAGGGTTGGTCTGCCAATGACGTTCCAGGCAATGGTGGAGCGTTTTGAGGGATTTAAGGTGAGGGCTGTACCACCTGGGGGAAGGAACCAGGCAGTGGGAAGGGGGTTTTGTGGAGGTTAAGGGGGGACAGAGCATCTGAGAGCCATTGGTCGAAAAGGTCTAGGTAGGGGGTTCCTCCTTGGATCTGGCGATTGGAGATTGGAGAATAGAACTGGGCAGATGGTTACCTTGTTCCAGATCAGGATCCTGGGGGAGGCGGTGGGGGCGGCAGTCAGGGATGAGAAAAGGATAGCTGAGTGATCAGTCCAGATGAGGTGGGCAGGTGAGAGGGGAGAAGATCAGGTTGGACGCGCTCAACACTACATACAAGGTGTGACCAGCAATGTGCGCAGGCCCTATATGAGGTCAAATTGAGCGCTTAGAGGTTGTCGAGGAGAGGACGGGTCACAGAGCTGAAGGGGGTGTCGAACCAGAGGTTTCGATCACCAAGGACAGTGAGAGCGGGATGAGAGATGAAGAAGACCGAGACTGAGTCACTCAGTCTGCAAAGGTTCTGTTAAAGCCTGAGGGGTCTGTAAAGGAGGTGGAAGCTGAGAGAGAAAGAACGGGAGGATTGGAATTGGACCAGCAGCGATTTGCCGTCATTACAGGGTTGTTTCTCGATGTGTAAGGTTGTGAGATTTGTGGAGGATGGCTATTCCACAACAGAGCCAGCAGAGCAGGTGGGTTATCAGGGAGTAGCCGGGGGGAAATTCCTTGTGTGCAGAGCGGAGGTGTCAGTGTTCAAAAAGGAGGTCAGGGTTTTCGTCAGAGATGAGGTCAAAAATCATGTTTTTGTTTCTGGCGACTGATCTGGTGTTGATGATGCAAGAGAGGGTGTTAAGTGGGGCAATATCCTGAGAAGGGTGGGGGCTATGGGGAGATGCTGCAGACAGGGATGGGGGACATAGGTGGGGTGAAAAGGAGAGGGTGAAAAAGTGGAGAGCACAGGAGGATGGACAGGGTTGGGCATGGGCTCAGAGTGTAGAAGAGTGGCGAGAAAAGGGATCATAGGGCGGGGTGTGGAGTTTGTTTGTTTGTTTATTCATTCATTTGTTAGGCGCACCAGACTCGTGAGTAAAAGGGCGCAGCGGTTGCAGCGGTTGGCAGCTGCGAGTAGGAGGTCTTCTGTGCCTGAGTTGATAGGAGGGTGCCAAAGGTGTGAGGGGGGGCATGCAGAGTTCTGAGTTTTGGCCAATGCTGTGCGGGCTGCGCTTAATGAAGTGAAGGTTGAGCGCCTGGGCAGAGGCGATTGGGCTGGGAGAAGGGGGGAGTGGGTGGAGGCAGATGGAGGGGTGAAAGGGGGTTGTCAAGGGAGAGGGCGAGAATGGTTTGCGTTGGGGGAGGAGGCAGAGGTGTAGGGGAGAGGGAATGAGTGGGCTTGTGGGGGAAGATTGCGAGGAGATCGGGTGTAGATGCAGATGGAAGGTCTTCTGATCCTGGGGCAGCGGGAGGGTGCAAAGGGTGCAAGGGGTGTATGGGTGAGGGTGGGAAGGTCTGCTGAGAGGAGAGTTATGGCCAGGGCTGTGTGGGTTGCGCTTAGAGAAAGTGGAGTGTCAGATAGGAGGGGTTTTGGGTAGGGAGAGAAGAGAGGGAGGCGGGGGAGTACATGAGAGGGTGGTGGTGGAGGACATGGGAGGGTGGTGGTGGAGGACATGGGAGGGTGGTGGGGGGCGTTGCCAAGAAATGTTACGGGGGGGTGAAGGAGGGGGTTGGACAAGATTGGGATAGTGCAGAGAGAAAGTGGTGTGGGAAGGGGGATAAGGGAGGAGAGTGACCAGGGTCTTTCAGTGGGAGAAGCGGAGAGGACAATCCGAGGTATGAAGGTTGGGGGAGGAGGGGGGCTGGGAGGAGAGCAGGTGCTTGGGGGGGGAGGGATGGGATTCTAGTTTGTGATGCTTCAGAGGGCTCCTCTGGCCTTGGAATTGTTCAGCATGGCGGTGTAGGACTTGCTTAGGAGCAAAGGGGAGACCAGATTCAAGAGGAGAACAGGGCTAAAATGGCTACCTTACAAGAATAGTCTCGATGCAAATATAGCTGATAAATACACTTATATTAAAAGCAAAATATGGCTACATTACACCATTGGGCTCAATGCAAAAGGTGGCTAGTTAACACGGATGGGCCAAAATCTAAGATAGGGCTACCCCACACCAATAGGCTATAAACAAAATATGGCTACCTAACATCGATAAGTTACATGCAAAAATTGGCTAACTCAAATGGGCTACCCTGCAGAATAAGGCTAACATACACTATTAGGCTAAATGCATGCAGCTATATGATGTTGGGTAATGAGAGTGGAGGGGTTTTAGTGTAGTACAGTAATGGCTGTACTCCCCACCTACACCACACTCACCTTATCCGTCGCCGTATGTTGTCTGCGTCAGGCGAACCAGGCAAACGCGGGTAAACACAGAGTGGAGTTGCTCAGTGGTGATCTACCCTTTGCCTTGTGGCCCTTAACCGGTGGCTTCCCTGAGTGGTTGTCTGAAAAGGGTCAGAGGGAAGGTAGGCAGTGAGAACCAGGGAACAGACCGAAGAGGAAGAGAGAAGATCAGAAGAGTGCAAAATATAACAAATTAAACCCAAAAAAGGATGGATGGAGGTCGCGGGTCAGGGGATTTACTGTCCCCAAAAGTCAGGACTGTCTAGAGACCCACTCACAATGTCACATATCAGATGAGGGATTTTGTCTGATGAATGTTCCTTGTATTAGACTGAAGGTTATAGTTGTCTATCAAGATTTGCAATTCGCTGTGCACCAACTCCTCGTCCCCCAGAGATGGCTCCTGCTAACTGGGTGATGCTGGATACCCAAGAGCTGCTTTTACCTCTGGCTCAACCAATACTTCTTTTGATCCCTTGAGATCCCTATTCTGTGATTGTAAGTGTGTGGATTGCTATGGCCATATTTGCCTTTCTAGTGAACTTACCATTACTGAGCAAAGCTCCTTTCTTCGGTCTCCTGCTCGCAGTCGAGGTGATTTTAAGCTGCAGGTTCAGGTCCTAGGACACTTGTCTTACCAGGTCTGAGGGCTGATCCCAGCAGGAGGAGGAGGAAGGGGTGAACATGATGAAAGTAATATAAGTAATTACAAGAAGGAAGACGATCCCGAGGATCCAGCTTTTGGCGATCATGATCAGTCGCACCCTGATGGAGCTTCAGCAGATCGCTTAAGCATGCTCTGGTTACTTTCGTTGATAAGCGAGTGGGCATCAGAGACTGAACTGCTTGGAAGCACACGATTGCAATCAGCTTCAGGGCATTAATGCGTTGAGTGCACTGAAGGACCACAAGGGTTCTCAAGCGCTATCACATGCAGATCTGAGGCCCAGAAGAGACTCCCCATTGCCTGGTCAGATGAAGACACCAAAGAGTACCCTGACAGACTCCATATTTGAAGAACTTAAAAATGGCCTCCATTGTTAAAGGGGCAGTGCACAACCTCATAACCTCCACATCAGAGGATGAAACTTCAGGTCCATCACACTCTACTGGAAAGCCAGGCCCGCAAAGCAAAGAACTTAACACTCCCTCAGGAGAGCGAGGACTGGGAGTGTGTCGAGGAATAGATTGACCAAACATACAGGAAATAGTCTTCCCCATTATTCTTCAGGACCCTGTGAGCAAAGGAGGTTTGTCGCTGTATATGTTTGATCTAGAGGGCATACACCAAACTGTTATTCCCAATGGGTTCGGTTTACTCCTATAGCCTAAAGAAAGAATAGGATGGGCAGGGCTCTCAATAAGCATGTGAGACCCAAACTCAGGGCAGGAACTAACTGGAAGGGAAGGAGAAGTGATCCCAGAAACTGATCTACAAATCCTGACTTTTACTGCAAAAGGCTATAATGACCCTAAGATGGGGGCAGATTGCTCCTTAATGGCTTGTCAGGACAAACTATTGGACCTCCGGGCATCAGGCTAAAGTAATGAACCCAGTAGCGCATGCTAAGGACAATGTACTAGGGACACTACCACTGTGAATGGGTAGGGCAGAGCGCAGTCCACCTACTATGAATTGCAACATATCCACAGAATGCTGCAGCGGGGTTCTAATAAAGACGGATGCAAAGCCTAGGCTCTTCTGAAGCCTCTTCTGAAGGCTCCTGTTCAGTGACTCTTAACGAGGAGCAGAACAGAGCTGTGAACAGTTACACTGGACATGTCTCGAGCAGCGATCTGCAGGGTTTAACCATCCAGGGATCTAGAAGGCCAGGCATGGTAGGAAACGCTTGACGGGCTATTACCAACAGACCATTCTGAGGAGGTATGGGCATTTCCTCCTATCCAGTAAGATGGAGAAACTCCAGAGACTCCGCTATCGCTGCAGGTGAGACACACTGCTTCTCAGTCCACTCCAGTAGGGAGACGGACTACCAAGCTTACTGTGAAATTCCTCCCCTTCAACTTATCCTAGGTCCCTTGCCGTTCCCTAAAAACGGATGAAATCCGTGTGGGCTGCAGTTAGGAGCCGTGGTAAGCGGATGATCTAAATATACCTAGACAATTAGATGGTCATCTCTCAAAACACCCACCTCCATTTTCATCAAGCACAGGGAACACATTATGGCTTTCTAGGGTAGTGTGACGGAGAGGCGGAGGGTGAAATGGAGGGGTTCATGGGGGGACATGACCCCTATAACAAATGGCACAAATAATGCAGCAGAATGGCCAATGCAACAGGTATTTGCATTTATTTGAAGAGCAGGGATGTCAATTTCGATCAGAAATGACTAACACATTCAAAGATGGAGGAGGGATTCCCACAAAGGGTGCCTGTACAATAGCACAAAGATAAGAACAAGTGGGGAGCCAATTCATGAGGGTGTAAAAAGTGAGGCATATATCAGGGAAAAAACAAAACAAACAAAAAAATATATCAAAGAAAACAGGTGACTTACAAAAGGTAACTAACTTCCACAACAGCAGCTGTCTGCAGTATAAGCATATCCCCGGTCAAAGACCATTCCCTTTGGGACAAACTTTTTTTTCCCTCTTGAACAAAACCAAAACTGGAACCAGAGGGTGGAATTTTGGACCAAAGACGAGATTGAGCATACAGAAGATGCTGTCGGAAAATATATCCCTCTGCAAGATGGACCAAAACCATGTTAACAGACCAACAAGAAGTGGACTACACCTCCCATAATCCCCCTTTCCCAACAGATAAAAACTCTGACTGGACAAGCAAAACACACTTACAGATTAAGTATCACAAAGATAGATGGGAAAGACCGGGGCAACCCAGACCCCAATGGGAGCAGGTATTGGGGAACACAAGCACCCCTCGCCCATTTAATATATTAAGAAGCAGCAAAAAGCACAGTCCTCACCCACATAGTTAGTCAGACAGAGCCTCACGCCCTTCCCACACTAGCAGCAACACTGAGATCTCGCGTCTCGCTCACAATTGCCAGCACAAGGGAGAAAAACAAAATCACATGCAGCTTCCATTATAAGCAAGTGAAAGGATACCAGCACTGCACCAAACAAAGGAGAACGATATTTCCAAACTTCCGCCCCCACATGAGTAATGATTAATACATACCCTGAGCCATTTGACACAGTCACCAAAACACGATTCTCCCCAACCTGAGACAGGGAAACAAACCAGCTGCTCCTTTCCAGCCAGCAACAAACACAGACTAGTGGGACCCAAGATGGAAGCCTTCAGCATTTACAACGTAGGACTACAAAGCGTTCCAGCCAAGTAGCATACCCAGAGCGGGTATGTGAGCCCTCTGGCCTATCTCCAGGAAGCTCATCAGTCCAAGTACTATATACGGGCCAGTTCCCATGACAAGAGCGGGAGAGTTTTGGGGTGCAGAGAAGGCAGGCTTGTGGTGTTAAAGAGGAAGAAAATTGCTGGAGCAGAGAGGAAGTCTGCTGGGCTGGCTGTAGGAATAGGAGTGGAAGAACAGATTGCAAGACCCAGAGAGGAGGGGGAAGATTCCTGGGCAGATTATATGATCTGGAGTGGAGCGTAAATTTGAACTCCTGGAGAAGAGTGGCAGATACCAATACCTGGAGTCTGAAAGGCAGAGAACAAAAATACAGAGAAAGGACAGAGATTGAAGCAGAGACCAAAATGCAGGAGAACAGACCTGGCCACAGCACTAGCCAAGAAAAGGACAAATGAGGCAAAAGTGGAGGGTTTGGATGAGGGAAAGACCAGGAAGGTGAAGACTAAGGCTCTGACCAAGGTGAAGGAAGAACAGGATGGTAAGCCAGGAGGATCGCTCAGGAGCAACGTGTTAGTCTTGGAAACAAGACGACAGAGCAACACATGTTCGAATCCCGGTCCCGCGCTTAGAGCCTGGTCTCAGGTAATTAGAGTATTACAAAAGTATCATTAATACTGCAGATGCCCTGACAAGAGAGAAGGGGGAAGTACCCCGAAAGCGGCAAAGAATGGAAGGGTAGAGACACTGGCGTAGGAGACAGAAAAGGTGAAGACAAAAGGTCCTCTAGGGACTAAGCCAGAAAGAAGACCAGGCGGTGTCCTCATGAAGTGTTGAAGTATAACAAACCCCCAAACATCCTGACACCTTAAATAAAAAGCATAAACTAGAATATCCTCATTCAGGCACTTGTTACAACTTGTGACAGTACAATAGTCAAAGTTCTCAATTATTTAAAATTGCAACCAGTCTCTTTCAATGTTCAAGTGCGGGTCCAAGCGCAGTCGCCCATTAAAAGACATTGAACGGCCAGAACATGAAAAGGCCGGTTTGTGGAGTAAGAAGGAGTGTAAAGTTCATGTCCATGCAAATGGCTTTCAGCGGGGGCGTCCTTAATACTGGGAGAGGTGGATTTAAGCCCAGCAGGCGAATGAGGTGGAATGAACGTGATTTGGTCAGGGGTGACAAAACCATGAAGAGGGGGTATAGACTGGTCACAGCTTATTGGCAGGGAGTGCATTGTTCAGGAGGTGGCTATTACACAGTTACATTTTTGTGCATGTAAATGCGCTGTCATTTGATGAAAGTTCTCAATTTTCCAATTCATTCACATGGTATGAAGTAGTGGCCATGATACAATGGTGCAGAAGAGATGTAATAATGTACAGTGTCTCATCTTTGTGCAGACCCCATCCTACCCTTTTCAGCTGCACGATCAGAGCATCACCTTCTCAGGTTTATCACTACAGGACAACCCCCACCAACTCGACTTGAAAGCTCAGTGAATCTCTTCCTCGCACTACCCAAATATCCTCCAAATACAGACAATTGCACGGATGTGCTAAAAAGTGGGGTCTGGAAACTGGTTTTTAATTTTGATAGTTTTGTTAAATATTTTTGAGGATCTTTTCCTCACCATAGCCCAAGTACTGAATTGTGTTGTCCAAGTCATACATAACTATTTTAGCCATGGTGGGCCCTACTTTTCTATTCCAAGAATAAAGCCACAAACGTCAGTAGACCACGTTTTAGTTACAGCTGGACATGTGGTGTCGTAGTCATTTCATGTATCTGTCTGCTATAGTTTACAGTTATCCATATATAAATAAAAGTCAAAATTTGCCTGTGGGGGGGGGGGGGGGGCTGGGTGCTGTTGCTCTCGAAGAAGATGGCTGCCTGAGTAAGAGCGCCGTGCTGGGAGGCCACATCCTCATGAATAACTACGTTGGTACACCTTATTTTACTGAGGCGACACTAGAGACTTGCTGCTGAAGGCCCTCACCAAACATCATCCAAACCTCGGACCGCAGCGCGGCTCAGAACCGCAGATCTGAGCTGCTCTGAAAAGACAAGAGCGGCATCAGCCCGACCCGGCCCACACTTCCAGCGGGGGCGGCCCCTGTGAGCGGCAGCGTCGTGGTTGTGGAGCTTGATGTGGGGGAGGGGCATGGCGTCCGCCCCCCAGGAGAACTTCTAATCCTTGGTTAACTGGTGGCCACAAATGCCTTGTAAGGGAGAGGCACCCCTCTCTGCCCACCACAGTTGAAACGCCATTGCCCCTCCGCCGCCTGAGCCATGGTCCCACGCGATGTGGATAGGGGCTGGTTTCCGGGTTCATATTCAGGACGCATTGAAAGCACCCACTGCACTGTTTCACCTAAAGCGACGCAATGAGATGGGCTGTCCCGCTACGGCGACCCAGGTGCCGGAGCTGACTCGTGGAGGCCGTACCTCCACGCAACCAGACGGACGAATGAAGACGTGCCCTGAGGCGGCCTACCAAAGTGATGCACCATGCCCTCTGCATTGAACGGTGAGTCCCTGGGGCTGTGGAGGCTGCAAACATATCCCGCCCGCGGTGGCTGCTCCGCCTCACCCCGCATAGCCACCTACAACCCAGTCCCCCTTTGGGGGTGCCACGCCGCAGGTGGGGACTCACCCTCTCCTCCAACTGGGAGCCGCTGCGGCAGCAGTGGCTGTGGCCCTATCCCAGGTTCCACCAACTTCCTCAGCACTACAACTGCCCGGGACCGGGGCACTCCTATAGGACCTGCCGCTCACAGCTACCAATAATTGGCGCTGCCCATACATCCAACATATTAATGCCCTTGTGGCTGGGGCACTACTGCACTCTGCATTATGTTGGAGGCCACAACCAGTTACACAGGCATGGAGCCTTCCAAAACGATATTTCGGTTTGAGTTGCCACACCACCTGGAGGACCTCATCTAGCTATCCTGATCCTGGTAGAGGCCATCCAGCTAGGATTTGCAGGTAAAGTCGGTCCGGTTGCCTGGGCCCGTTCACCCCCACCCAGCTACTGTGGGCCCACCTCATATAATCCAGCTGGGTAGTTGTAACCCTACAGTGTGAGACTAACTACTTATGGTGCACAACGCCCTAACAAGCCGCACCAACTACTCCCCTTGCAGCCTAGGATACAAACACTTGCGCAATTACTCAATGTACACTAGCGGAAACCAACAACCTGCAATTTTGGGTCGTTACCATTGAATTCCAGCTTGCCTGCCTCCCCTCCACCACCCAGGAACTGAACTACCACCGTGGTTTCGGACCCTTTCTGTTCCCCTGATCCCGAGGGTCGCTGCACACAACCCCTCCCCTCCAGTACCCCTCGCTCTAAGGCTGCACCCGAAGATCACGTATGAGTTCACTGGATCCCCTGGGCCCCAACCTGAGGATCCGCTCCGACACATTCATTGGCTCAACCCAGGTACGCCCATAGAGGCCCGAGCACCGGCTGATGCAATACCCAAATCCCATTGATTGCTAAACGAATATACCAGACCACTTACATAGACAATGATACTCGGCGTGTGCAAAGCCCCCTACTGCAGGAGGTCACCCAAACTCCCCCAGTATCGATTTGTCACTGAACAAGGACCCAGCTGAGAACATGACAAAGGTAGCCAACAAAAAACAAAGTTCCATCAACATGTTCGCAAAGACCCCGGCTAGGCTGATGGACAGCATCCTGGGGTCGGAGGCTACCTCTTCGGCACCTGCCGAATCTACTGAGTCACAGTCAACGACAGAAATTATGCGCAAAGGATTCACCACTCTTCACTCCAAGCTCAACGATATGAATGGCACCATATCATTCATCAAAGCCCACATGGAAAGACCTGATGGCCGGGTCTCTGAGGTCGAGTCAAGGATGGGGGTCGCAGAGGACGACATAGCTACCCTTCGCGCAGAGGTCTCTACACTCTCCAGACAGGTGCTCGATGTGGCCAAGAAGAACCAGGACCTCGAATCGCGTTCAAGGCGCAATAACCTCCGCATCATTGGGGTCCCCGAAGATAGAATTGAGGGCACCATGGAAAAATAAATTGAACACACTCTGCCCACGCTACTCGACTCTCCGTAACGGTCTCCTCAATTTGCAATAGAGAGAGCTCACCGTGCCCTGACGGCGAAACCAAAACCGGGTGCATCTCCACGCCCCATCATAGTGAGAGTCTTAAATTACCAGGACCGGGATACGTTGCTCAGGGCAGCAAGAGCTTAAGGTGAACTCTTCCTGGGCTCCTCCAGAATCCACCTGTACCCTGACTTTTCAGTGTCTGTCCAACAGGAACGTAAGACCTTCCTAACGGTTAAGAAAAGACTACAGGAGATTGTAGTCAAATACTCAATGCTGTATGCGGCCAAGCTCCGGATCGAACACTCAAATCAAGTTTTCTTCGTCACTATTCCGGAAGAGGACTCCACATTCATAGATGAACATTTTCCCGGTTGACCATGCCCACCGCAATGACTGTGGTCATACAGAGGCAGTCACTAAGTGTACTGTGTTGAGACTAAAAGTCCCCCAGATCCTGAAGATGGTGCTCCTACGATCCATCCACACGTTGATCGGTTATCGCTTTCTTGCTACAATTGTTAACTACTGTTAGGTCTTGACCTTCCGTCACAATTACTTACGTTATTAAGTACCATGAGAAAGTGTTCCCAGCTACAGCAGCAAGCCGCTCACGGCCAGCGCATAGACCCCCCCAGGGGTTGATGCTGCTGTATTTGGGATTATTGGATAGGTTTTCATACCTCTGTTTGGGAGAAGGATAGGGGTGGGGGTGGGTGGGTGGGTGGGTGCGAAGGGGAGTTATGTTGAAAAATGCTTGACATGCAATGAAGGAGTTGAGTTTGTGCCTGTACTGGGAGGCTCACACTGTGATAGGAAACTTGGTTACCCACGCTTAGGTCCAGGCCCTCCGATATTCACCCGATACCTTGTAATATTCATTTTCCTATCTATTTAGATGGCCGATAACGACCTGGTCTGCACGAGTTGGAATGTAAGGGGATTGGGTAACTATTGGAAAATGCAAAATGTGCAACTATATGTAGAACAACATGGTGTGAAAATACTCCTTCTACAAGAATCCCACGCTCGTACGGAGCGGTGTGAAAGGTTTGCCAAGGGGTGGAGCCCTCAGAGATACTACGCTGACTATTCAAACCAGAATCGGGGAGTCGTGATCCTGATACATAAGAGTATTACATTTCAGCATAGTGCGCCCCATGTTGACCCCTTAGGCCGGTATGTTCTCATCTATGGTACTCTGCAAAACAAAGAAGTTGTGCTACTTAACATTTACGTGCCCAACATCGATGACCCTGAGTTTTATACACATCTGGCTTCCCTTCTTGCTAGTTTGCCCCTTGTACCAATCCTATAGGAGGGACATTTCAATACAATAGTGTATGTAGACATGGATCGGTCGGGATCCAGACTCCGCCAACTTACTAAAGCGGCTAAAACTATTATAGATGTTCAGACCCAGCTAGCGGTCTCAGATGTGTGGAGAGTACTACACCCACATTCCCGAACATATTCCTTTTACTCTTCGGTCCATGATTCGCATTCAAGGATTGACAGATGGCTTATATCAGACATACTTATCAGGAACATCAAACATATGTTAATTCTCCCTAGGACACACTCTGATCACTCCCCTGTGACCATTTTGCTACACTGGGGAACTGACCACAACAAAACTCGATCGTGGAGACTGAAACCACAGTCCCTATTGGATACAGCCTTCAGGGCTGAACTAGAAACCGCCATAGATTACTATTTTGAGTTGAACTTGGGCTTGGTCCGCACACAGGCTACCCTATGGGAATCATTTAAAGTCTACATCAGGGGCATAGCCTTATCTAAGGGAGCTGGCATCCTGGGAGTGATCCAGAGAGACATCTGAAATGGCGCTTTCGTCCCTGGAATCCCAGGACGCCCTTTCACAGACCCCAGACACACTCTCTAAAAATCGGTATTGAAATGGACGTGTTCTGTACCCATGTAGAACGTGAGAGAAAATGTATTGATAAACCTTACCTTGCTCGGAAATATGGCAAGGGTGAACGACCTGGCCATCTTCTGGCTAGGCTCCCCCGCTAGGAGACTGGTTCTCCTCGTATCCCAGCTATTCAGAAACCTGACGGCACCTTGGCCTTAACATCACGATATTAACACGGAATTCCTTTCCTTCTACGAGTCCCTCTATTCAAATACTAAAAGCGTTTCTCTGGCTGAGGTTGAGGCATACTTAGAAAGTCTCCCTCTCTCAATCCTCTCTCATGAGACAAAAAGTTACTCCTTTACCTGGTAATGTTCTTTGGATGGGATGGTCCGACGACGTATTCCATATCTATGACAGTAATCACCACAGCTGTGCTGCTTCGTAAAATCTTTCGGCGTCTGCCTCCTGTGTCGATGACGTTGATACGCCGCCCTCGAGGACCTCCTTCGACGGCTGACGTCACTGGATGTTAGAAGTAGGATGCACGACGCCCGTAGCTTCAGTTGTAGTTTTTTCCCAGAACCTGTGGCACCAGTCTTCTGCCAGTCTGACCACACAAAGCCTTGCGGAAACGTAAGCTCCAATCGCATAAGAAATTCTGTAGCGGGGAAGGTAGGGAGGGAGCGATATGGAATACGTCGTCGGACCATCCCATCGAAAGAACGTTACCAGGTAAAAGAGTAACATGTTGTTCAAGGGGGTTGGGTCATCCGACGTATTCCATATCTATGGCAGACTCCCAAAGCAGTACCAACGTAAGGAGGTGGGAAAAAGAATTTAGAAGATAGAAATTTAGAATGCCCAATCAAATTGCAGAGTAAAGGACCGCCTTGCCAAAGGCCAGATCCTGCCCACGGATACAATCGAGGGAGTAGTGACGTACAAAAGTATGGACCGAAGCCCACGTGGCTGCATCACAGATGTTACGAATAGGAACAACCCTCTGCAGGGCAGTAGAGGCAGCCATACCCCTGGTAGAATGGGCCCGCAAGCCTATCGGAGGGTCCTTACCCGCCAAGCGGTAACATTCAGAAATTGCCAGGATAATCCATCGAGACAAAGTCTGCTTAGTAACAGCTTGTCCCAAACGCCTTCCAGCGTAACCAATAAAGAGTTGATCGTCCACTCTGAACCGGGACATGAGTGAAATATAAAAGCTTAAAGCTCTCCTAGGATCCAGCCTATGGAGCCTCTCCTCTTCCTTAGTAGGATGCGGAGGAGGATAAAAACGCAGGAAGAATAACCTTCTGGCTTAAATGAAATTCCGACACCACCTTCGGAAGAAAGGAAGGACGAACTCTAAGGACAACCCTGTCCTTGTGAAACACAGTGAAGGGTGGCTTAACTGAAAGTGCCTGTAACTCACTCACTCTGCGAGCGGAAGTGACCGCAACTAAAAATACAGTTTTAAGAGTTAACAGTCTCAAAGGGCAGGAATGCAAAGGCTCAAACGGAGCACCCATTAGAAACTTAAGAACAAGGTTCAAATCCCAACCGGGCACCTGGAAAGGTGACAGAAGGAACACATTAGTGAGCCCTTTTAGAAACGGAGAAATTAAAGGAATTTTAAAATAAGAACACTATTCAGATGAGCGCTTAAATATGGACAGCGCCACCAAGTAACCTTTAACGGTACACACTTGCAGGCCCTTGTGGGCCATAGAAAGCAAAAAAG
The DNA here is from genome assembly GCF_040938575.1 of Ambystoma mexicanum. NCBI lineage: Eukaryota > Metazoa > Chordata > Amphibia > Caudata > Ambystomatidae > Ambystoma > Ambystoma mexicanum. The sequence continues at coordinate 1,257,664,134 of NC_090928.1, forward strand.
ACAGAACCACAGGAATGTCACATGAAAAAGGATCCACATTCTTAACCCAGCACCAGTCGCAGAACTTTCTCCAACGGCAACGGTACAGGGACTTTTTTGTTGGCTGTCTGGCGAAAGCAACACCTCCATCACGTCTTCAGGGAGGTCCCAATCCTTATACCTCAACCTTTCAGAAGCCAAGCGTGAAGGTTGAGGGATCTGACCTCTAGATGGAGAACCTGACCCCCCTCCGGTGAGAGCAGATCGTCTCAGTAGGGAAGACGACGTGGAGGGCAGATGGACAAGTCGAGAAGGTCCGGGTACCACGTCCTCCTGGCCCATGCCGGAGAAATGAGGATCATCCGGGAACCGAACCTCCGTAACCTCTGCAGCACTTGCGGAATGACGGGGATTGGAGGAAACGTGCACAGCAGTGGGAATGACCACTCCACCGCGAACGCGTCTCCTAAGGCTCCTCTTGAAGGAAATTCCCGCGAGCAGAACCTTTCGCACTTCCGGTTGACACTGGAGGCGAAGAGATCCACTTGAGGGGTACCCCAAAAGGGCAAAGATCTCCAGGAGAATCTCCTGAGCCAACTCCCACTCATGAGAGATCGCGCTCTGCCTGCTCAGAGTGTCCGCCGTCTCGTTTTCTTCTCCGGCCAGATGAACTGTCGAGACCGAAATTTCCTGCTGGATTGCCCAGAACCAGAGCAGCATCGCCTCCCTGCACAGAGGAAGTGACCCTGCCCCCCTCCCCTTTTTGTTGAGGTAGTGCATGGCCACTGTGTTGTCTGTCAGAATCAGGAGATTCTTTCCTCGCACAGTCGGCAGAAAAGCCTTCAGGGCAAGCTTGATGGCCCTCAGCTCCAAAAGATTAATATGGAGTCTGGACTCCGACGGAGACCAACGACTGCTGACTGTCAACTCGTTGGCATGAGCTCGCCATCCCGTGAGGGATGCGTCCGTCACGATCATCACCTCCAGCCAGGGCAGCCAAAAATGGAGCCCCCTTCATCAAATTGCCCTCGACGGCCCACCACAGGTGGTCCTGGGCAACCGAGGGCGGCACCTGAACAGGGTTCGACATCCTGCCGGAGGACTGAGACCACTGGAGCTTGAGTGCCCATTGCAAAGATCACATCCGCAACCTGGCCTCTGGCACCAGAAGACTGCAGGATGCCATGAGGCCGAGCAATCTCAAGAAACCGAACGCAGGGAGACTCTGGGCATGTTGGAACTTTTGCACCATCTGCTGAATGTGATGAGCCCTCACCTGGGGAGGAAAACACTGCCCCAGGGACGTGTCGAGCACTGCTCCGAGGTACTGGAGCCTCTCAGTTGGCGTCAAGTGAGACTTCTTTAAGTTGAGGGAGAAGCCCAGCTTGTGGAGGGAGTGGTAGGTGACCGACAGATTATCCAGGACTTGCTCGGGAGAGCGCGCCCTGATCAACCAATCATCCAAGTAGGGGTAGACGTGAATCCCCCCCTTTCCTGAGATGCGCTGCCACCACTACCATGAGCTAGGTGAAGACCCTCGGGGCGGAGGTCAATCCAAACGGCAGGACCCGAAACTGAAAGAGCGAGTCGCCAACCGCGAACCTCAGGTACTTCTTGTGCTTTGGATGGATCGGCACATGAAAATAAGCGTCCTTGAGGTCGAGAGACACCAACCAGTCCTGAAGTTGAAGGGCCTGGAGGACTTGAGAAAGAGTAACCATCTTGAACTTGTCGTTCCTGCGGAGTTTGTTCAAACCGCGCAAGTCCATGATGGGTCTCAATCCCCAGTCTTTCTTTGAAATCAAAAAATAAGGGGAATACCATCCCTTGTTCCTCTCCGCTACAGGCACTAGTTCTATGGCGTCTTTCTCCAGCAGGCATTGAATTTCCTGTGCAAGGAGCGGATCCGGACTCTTCAAAGAGAGGTTCCCTGGTGGATTATCGTGAGGCCTCTGCCGGAAAGGAAGACAGTAGCCGTGGGCTATGATCTCCAGAACCCACACATCTGAAGTAATGGCACGCCATTCGACAATATGCTGCGCCAGCCTTCCCCCAAACGGTGAACCATGGGACATGGCCTCATGACTGAGCTGAAGCTGCTGCGGCGTTGCCTGAGGGCAAAGAGGCAACAGCCCGAGCGGCCTTGGCACCTCGAGTACCTTGTTTTCCACCTCTGGCACTCCTACGGTGGCCCCTTTGACTAGCAGCTCCTTTTGCTTTACCAAAGGATGAGTAATAACGAAAGGAACCTCCCCTCCATTGCTGTCCCGTAGGACGAAAAGGCGGAGGTTGGCAAACTGCAGCGCCCAATGACTTTGCTGCAGCTTTTGAGGTCTGCAACCTCTCAAGGCTCTCGTCAGCCTTGCTGCCAAAAAGATGGACACCATCAAAGGGCATGTTGAGGAGCTGGGCCTGCACATCAGGAGCAAACCCCGACTTCCGCAACCACGCAAACCTGCGTATTACAGTGCTCGCCGCCATGGACCGGCTGACGCAATCTGCCATGTCCAAACCCGACTAAACGGCCTCACACATGGCATCCTTGCCATCCTTGACCATAGCAAGAAAACCATCCTGTTCTACCCCTTCGGGCATATGTTCAGCCGCTAAGGAAACATAGTTCCACAGAGTATGCGTGAAACATGACACGGCACATACGGAGTTGGCAGCCTGAAGAGCCATACCCCCTGAAGAAAACACTTTCTTTGCCCAACCATCAAAACGCTTGTCTTCCCTATCAGGAGGGATGGTAGGATACGTTGCCTGCTTTGCTGGGGCCATAGCCGCCTGCACCACCAAACTCTCCGGAGTGGGATGCGTGGTCAAGTAGCAGGGGTCGCTACTGCCTGGGCGGTATTTTCGTGGCAAAGACTTGCCCACTGCCGGGAGACTCTCCGGAGCAGTCCAAGCCGCAGCCACCCTCCTCTGTAGAGCCATATGGAACGGCAGTACCGGTCAGTTGGTGGACCGTGGTCGAGGATATCCGTGAGGTCATCCTGAAGAAAATCCCCTGGGGGAGCAGACCACCCCAAGTACTCGGTGACCCTTAACATAAGGCACCGGTACGAAGAGTCGACATGGGTGCCAGGCTCAGGCCTACAAAACTCCACCTCCGGAGAGGTGTCCAGACCACTGGCGTCGTGTAGTGACTGATACAGGTCCTCAATCTGACTATGTCCCGAGAGAATCTCATCTGGCACCGTATCAGGAACCATGCCATCATCAGAGCTCTCATCCACCTCCGCAAATATAATCAAGATGGTGGAAAGTGGGCACAGAATGGGGAACAAAGCCATGCTTGGCCTTGGCCATAGCCTTTCTAGGGGGTTCCACCAATCCCCGGGGCACCCCCCTCGAAACAGCCTTGAAAGGCGTCGAGTGAATCGGTGTTGACGCCGAACGCGGCGCCAACAGCATCGATGGCGTCAATACAGGCCTCGAGGGGGAGCCCCGAATGTGTCCTTCGACAGCCTGGGCGCCGATGGCGTCGACGACTTCCTCAGAGGCAGAGCCTCGAGAGAGTCCCTCGACGACCTCTGCGCCACAGGCATCGATGTCTTCTTCGAAGACATCACAGGTGCACACGGTCTCGAGCGCGTTGAGGACCGGGACCTGGAATGGGCATGACTAGAACGATTCCCCTTGTCCGAGTGGGACCTTTCCCGCGAATCGTGCCGACCACCCAAGCCCGAAGGTGTACGAGCGGTGTCTCTAGTACAGTCACGCTCAACCCCACTCGGAGGCGCGGACAGACCAGTGCCCTGCGATTCAAGAATCGCCAGCATTTTCTTACCGAAGCAAGCCCATTCCTCCGGAGTCGCATGCTTGGTGGGATAAACGGCCCGCCGACGGGCGGAGTCCTCGGACGAGGAAGGCGACCGATGACGGCGCTTCCGGGAGTGCCTCGAAGAGGCAGAGGAGTGGCGGGACCCACTCCGGGACTGAGACCCCCGGAGAGTCGCCCCTAGAATTGTCCGTCGAAAGCCCAGTGGACCTCGACTTCCTGGGCTTGGACACCTTACCGACCGACAGTTTCTTCTTGCGCTCCCGCAAGGCTTTGGACGTAAGCGACTGACAGTCGACACAATCATCCATGTCGTGGGCCTCCCCGAAGCACCAGAGGCAGGCGTTGTGCGAGTCCGTCAGCGACATCTTGGACACGCAGTCCCCGCATTTCTTGAAGCCCGGACGCGGCGTGGAAGTTGAGGAAGACATCTCGAAAACCTCTTACAACCGAACAGGTTCGAAGAAACAAAAGAACAAACTCCAAAGTGTCGAGGTGCGCCGAGATCTCCGAAACAAAAACACGTTTGTGGAAAAAACGGAACTGAGGCTACGGGCGTCATGCGTCCTACTTATAACATCCAGTGACGTCGGCCGTCTGAGGAGGTCCTTGAGGGTGGCGTATCGACGTCATTGACGCAGGACGCAGAAAGATTTTTCAAAGCAGCACAGCTGTGGTGATTACTGTCATAGATATGGAATACGTCGGAGGACCCAATCCTCTTGAATAGTAGCTGTCTCGATTTACCAATCACTGCTGAGGAGATTTTCGAAGGCCATTGACTCCCTAGCTTCTGGCAAAACTCCTGGCTACGATGCCCTTCCGGTCAAGTTTTACAAGCAATACAAGTCCTGCCTAGTCTCCCATTTAAAAACACTGTGGGAGGAATCCTGCGAAATGGGTACACTCCCCCCCCTCCCTTTGGGAGGCTATAATAACTGTTTTACTTCAGCCCGGAAAGCCTCCCACTCAATGCGGGTCATACCACCCCCTTTCACTCATTAACTGTGATGTCAATATCTATGCTAAATTATTAGCCCTACGATTAGACCCATATATGTCCTACATACACTCAGACCAGGTGAGATTTATCCCAGGGCGGTCCACTTCCCTCAACTTGAGACTCCGGTTCAATATTATCGGTCGAATTGACCCGAACACAGGCGGTGGCGGCTAGCCTGGACATGCAAAAGGCATTTGATTCTGTATCATGGAGCTACCGCTGGCGAGTCCTGGAGAAGTGCAATTTCGGGCCCCGTTTCCGCTCCTGGGTTAAATTGCTTTAGTCTGAACCGATGGCCAGGGTCCGCACTGAAGACAGATATTCGCCTCTTTTTCAAATAGCCAGAGGCACGAGACAAGGCTGCCCCTTCTCCCCCTTAATCTTCGCCATAGCTATGGAACCCCTAGCAGATAGGATGCGCCAGATGCATGCCCACAAGGATCTGAGACTGACAGGACCACCAGACATTATTTCCCTGTATGCTGATGATGCCCTACTCTTTATACGGTCACCAGCGGATAACCTTGCCCCTATCCTAGAAGATGTCATCCGCTTTGGACAGATATCGGGACTCTGTGTGAACTGCTCGAAATCTACCCTATTCCTGCTTACTGAGGCCACTGCCCCCCTCACCGACACACTCGGATTTGCCTGGTCACAAACCGAAATTACTTATCTTGGGGTAGTGGTCGCCCACCAACCCGCCATAATATTCGAGGCAAACTATCAGAAATACCTAACTACACTCACTAGAAAATGCTGTGGCTGGGCGTAGCTTCCAATTTCCCTAGCTGGTAAAATCAGTATTCTGAAAATGATAGTACTCCCCCCAGCTTTTAGATCGATTCCTCAACATTCCCTTGTGGCCCGGAAATTAATTCTTTCAAACACCAAATCACACGGTCAATACATTCTTATGGCACTCCGGGGCAGTTTGTCTTAAACTTGATACATTAACCACCCCCATAGATAAAGGTGGCTTCAGGGCACCCAACTTTGATGGTTATTGGATGGTCTCTCAGGCACAATTTGCATCGTACTGGCTTTACACTGAGAACCCACCCCCACATGCTAGACTCGAGCGTCGGGCGGTTGAAGGGCGAGATTTCCGATCCTTGGCTTTTTCTCCCCTCGGTCAAAGATGCAATCCACTTGATCCTGTGGGTACAACGTCCCTAGCTTTATTCATGATATGGCAGTTACCAAATGCTTCTCTTCCCTTTCTCGGCGACCTACCTCTCTGGAATTTCTTCCCCCGGAGCCCACTGTGTCCCTCCAACTGTGGTATGTCATTGGGCTGCAGCATGTTTTGAAACTATTAAAGATATCTTTGAGCAAGGTAATTTCCTAGAATGGACAGACCTGCCTGAAACCCTACGGCAGAAGCCATCCGTTTGGCTCCAATACTCGGGCCTCCGCCGGCTACTCAAGGGGATGATACCCGAATATCCCAACTATCTCTCCCCCTCCCCTCCCCCCCACAACCCTATACTAGCAGAAATTCTTAATGTCAATGCCTCCCGGGGGAAGTATCCAGATTATATACCCCTCTCTAAACCAGGACCATTACTTTGTTTGATAAACTTAAATGCTCATGGGCGAGACACCTAGAAACTGAAATGACAAATCAACGCTGGGACCGCATGTGTACTCGCACCCACAATGTATCATTCAACTCCCGGTTTAAACTAATCAAATTTAAAGTCTTACATATATTCCACTACACCCCTATTAGACGCACCGTATATCTAAAACCACCCCCCTAGGTACCCCAGATTTGGCTCTGGCGATGCAACATACATACATACATACATATGATCTGGCCCTGCCTGCGCCTGGCCCAGTTCTGGAAAGAAGTATGCTCTACGATGTCTGATGTCCTTGCTCACACTATTACGCCATCCCAGCTAAAGTGTCTCTTCCATGAACTCCGGGGCCTTGGTCGGGACTCCAGAAAACTAGAAGGGCTCTGCATGCTCCTGGCAGTACGTTGTATCCTTTTATGCTGGCTTCGTCCTGGGGCACCTACACACTCACAGTGGCTCAATGCCGGAACCTGGGCCTCGGACACGGAAGAAACATGGTCTGAACTACCGCCACCGACATATAAGCCCAGGAATGTTTGGTCTTTGTTTTGCTCCTATCTTTCCTCTATCGGAACTGATGAGTCTGATGGATCAACAGCACCCTCATCTCCCTCCCATGCCGATACCTGAACCAACCATGTCAGTTGCTGTTTCGCTTATTTAAATGTGTGAATCCGATGTGTGCTATGCCCACCTCCTTGCCTGTATGTTGATATCACATTCCAGCTGTTTATGCTGTAACTGTAATGACAGTATATTGTACACCGCTCGCTCTTCTGTTGCCATGTCAAGCCCAATAAATAAATAAAGTTTGAAGAAAATAAAAATGTGCCTGTGGGTTTGTGGCTTGGTGAAGCGTTGTTCGTATTAAAATTCCACACCGTTTCACCAGTCTGCAGCACATTTTGCATAGTTACCTGCTAGGAGCCTCCGGACAATACTTGCTACATGACATTTCGACACCCCACCCATTCCCCGGATTTCAGCACAAGTCAACATTTGTTGATGAGTTTGTGGCTTGGCAAAGCGTTGTTCCTTAAACAATTCCACACCGTTTCACCAATCTGCACCACATTTTCCATACTTACCCATTAGGACCTTCCAGACATTACTGGCTGCATGAACATTTGGGCACCCCACCCTTTCCCGGATTTCACCAAAAGTTGTTGTTTGTGGTCTGCCGACGAAGCCATAAACCACGTTCACTGGGAAGGGAAACAAAAAATACATGGGAGCCGAATGGACCGGAGGCAAAGGTGAAGGCAGGTAGCACTCCAGAAGTTTGCATATTTTTGCTTATCAGGTGAAATTACTTTTCCAGAGGATTTTTGCGAGAGGGTGCCTGCCGACAAAGCCGTAAACCATGTTCAAAATGTTGTTTCTCACCCAGTCCCGACAGGAGGAACAAAATCGAAAACCACCTGTCAAGGCCTTTGGATGCACGGTTTCCGAGATACTTGCACCACAATGCAACGGACTGCACCACACCAGGTTGAGGCAGAGCAATGACCTACAGAACAATTGATGTGTTATGTCGGTCTACAAATCCCGTTCGGACAACAGGTACTTAAATATAAAATACCATGTTGTGTCTGTGCACCATATTAAATAAATTTAGAACACAAGAGTGAAGAGATTTTTCTTCAAAACCAATGGATTTGTCTAACATCTTATCCCTTGGACAAGTAGAATTCCACACCCATGGATCCACAGTTGGGTTGGCTTGGACTGTGATGGGCCGTGGGTTCCAATGGAGGGGGATGGAGAGTAGGGAAAAAGAAGGGCAGCAGGTGGCATAAACTGCGGTTGCGGGACATTGATGTTGCGTGCAGGGGAGTATTGGAGGGAACAAGATGGTGAGTAAACCGAGATACAATCAGACAGGTACTGAGGAGAAAGGCTATCCATTGGTTTGTAGTCTAGGAGAGGGAACACACAGAAAGTCACCCAGTATGGTGTTAGCCAGTAAAGGTGGGGATGTGGAGGGGGTCTGCATAGCTTGTAGAGCGTTGGAAACAAAGTTCAGGACTTTGGCTAGAGGGAAGAAGCAGTGGTCAAAGGCCAAGGAGTAGGCTTGTGCTTCAATGGTTAAGAAAAGGACACATTGTCGGAATGATGAGGAGATTAACCGGAGGTTGCTCTCAAAGACGACCCACGACTGCAAGCCTAGGCAAGGGAGCGAGGCAAGGAGATAGGAGAGGGGAGGAATGTAATTGGAAGCTGGAGAAAGAATTCAGCATGAGACAGTTTGTAATCCGCTCTGACATGGCTGGGTGAAGGAGTATCATCAACTTGGCCTTCCATGAAGGGATCAGCTATGGGCAGATTTATCACAGTATTGCTTGTTGTTACTGAGCTGGTTGCCTATCTTGATGTAGAAAGTTGCCGTCCCATCCCCTATTGAGCTAGACAGGCCTGCTTTACCGGGCTCCCCACTATTCTAGGAGCCAGCCTTGGCATTGCTTTTGTTTCTGGCTGGAGGGTCCCGCTGCTAGGAAGGCCGACTATTCTTTACATCTGTCTGGGAGTTGGTCCAGTGTTTAAATCCCAACTGTTTCGCATCCTGCAAACACCTGGAAAAAAGGAAACAAAAAAGTACTCACCAGGTTGTTTTTGGCTTTCTGAACATTCTTTCTGGGAACAATCGCAGAGAGTACCGGCCTCAGACCCATAGGTTGGTGAGTTATTCTCCACGTTAAGTTATGTTGATGCAATTTATAAAAGCGCTCGTAGACCAATAGGCATCTTGGCGCTGGAAACGCACCCAAAAGGCAGGCATACAGTCAGACCTAACAAAGTACAGTTTTCATCTTCCGTCAAAATTACAGATGGTTTTGGATGCGTCTCAGAGCCGACGGAAGCCCATTCCACAGCTTAGTAGCAGAGCAGATATTGAAAATGCTTGCCCAGCCACTCTTATTTATAAAATGTATAAAGCGCCAAAACAGCCTGAGGGCATCGAGGCGCTGTTACAAGAGGGCGGCTTAGTTACATGGAGCGTACATAAAATGTACATGTAAAAACATTACTTGCAATAAGGTATTGACATATGGTGCTTTACATTAATTATTATGTATGATAGCTAGACAGCTGGTAGGTTAAGGCAAATAGCAGAGTTTTGACAGCTTTGTGGAAAAGAGGGTGGGATGTTTCTGCTCTAAGGTGGGGTGGCAGGGAGTTCCATTGCATGGCAGCGATGAATGGGAAGCTGGAACCGCCAGCTCTGGCTCTTTTGACTCGGTGTAGATTAGAGTAGGTTGTTCTAGTTGGTCTGGAGGATGAGGATTTGATTATTCTTTGTGTTAGGTAGTGAGGGGCTGTGTGGTTAATGCATTTATGGGTTAGGGCAAGTGTTTTGAAGAGGACGCGTTCTATAATGGGTAGCCAGTGGGCCTGCTTTCTGGCAGCTGAGATGTGGTCCCTTCTGGGAATGCCAATGACAGCACGGAGTGCACTGCTTTGGATTCATTGGAGATTCTTCAGGTTTTCTGCTGACGTGCAAGCAAAGAGGACATTGCACTAGTCAAGTCGGGAACCAGATATAGTTCTAGCCTATGTTGAGGCAATTTTCGGTGGTCAGGAAGGGTCTGGCTGCATTTAGAAGCTTAGATTTGTAGGCTGCTGAGGGTGCGATGGCGTTGACTTACCTGGACATGGAGAGCTTGGAGTATAGGTAGACTCTGAGGGTTTTTACAGCACGAGATACTGGGATTTGAGTGAAGACCAAGTATTGGTTGTCCAATTTCTTTAGTGTTTCAGTCGATCCAATCGGGAGAAGTTCAGTCTTGTCCCCGTTCAGGCACAACAAATTCTCTGTCATCCAGGCTTGGATGGTGGAGTAGGCGGCATTTAGGGTCTTGGCATGAGACTCCTAGTCGCTAAATAAGGGGAGGAGGACTTGTGCGTCGTTCGCGTAGTTAGTATATGTATTGCCTAGTGACTCCAGAATGTTGAAGAGTGGTCGGCGAAGAGGTTATATAGTGTAGGGGATATGCATGAACCCTGTGGCACTCCACATTGGACGATGTCGGCGATTAGCGCAGGCTTGGTTGGAGAAGAATCTCATGGCTCTGCCTTGCAGGAATGAAGTGATCCATGCTGTGGTGTTGGAGAAATTTGCTGAGGATGACAGGTGGTTGCAGAGGATTTTATGGTGTACAAGGTCAAAAGCTGGAGACAGGTCCAAGAGGAGGAGTAGGTGTTAAACTCACCTGGTCTCTACGGAGGCGTTGGGGCACAGTTGCATACCTCCCGGGGGTGAGGTCACTCGGGTCCGACTTCGCCCTCTGCGCTTATGTGGCATCTGCTGGTAATAGGTGATGCAGCTCGGAACTACTCCTGCGTGGAGAATAGGGGGCGTGAGTATGCCAGCTTGTGCGCCTGATCCCCTTCCAGACCCCTTCTCCCAAACCGTGGTTCCTTTGGGATGCGGCGTCCCTGGAAAGCTCCCCTGTTGATTCGTTTTGGCGAGCACTCAGTCCTGCTGCTTCTGGCAGGGGCGCTTGTATGATCTGGACCGAGTTACTTCACTGGTCCCTTGCACGTGGTAGTCCAGTCCTGCTGCGACTAAGCCACCCTAATTCAGGTAAGTGTTCCCGTTTGCCTTTGTCTTTCCACGTCTGTTTTTGTTGTATTGTAAAGGTTGTTGTCTTGTACTGCTGTCTGTTTTGCTTTTGATGTTTGCTCTTTTGCTTTCTTCCCTTGCAGGTGATGTTGCCTGCCCGGCAGAAGCTGCGGAGCTCGAGGCGGCAGCCGGAGGGAACGAGGAACGAAGCTGCAGCGGTACAGTAGCTGGTAAGTTGTTAACAAGGGGGCGTGCAGAGTTCAAATACGGCGCGGCCTTAACAGATGTTCTAACCTTGGCTTTCTTCTTCACAGGGTCCGAGTTTGTGGATGTGGAGTGTGGTGCTGTGGCGTCGGGATCAAGACCACTGGATGTCAGGAGATGAGTCTGCAGATGAAGCACCGGTTTCCTGGAGGTGAGTATGCAGGAGAACGCCTGGTTTCAAAGGTAAGTAAAGTGGTCCAAGCGGCGGTGAGCGTCACGTTGCAGCTTATATAGCAGAGCTTCTGAAGCCACGCCCACCAGGTTCAGCCTGCCTGCCATACCCGATGAGTCAGCACATGAGGATGTTCTCTGGAATAAACGCTTTCAGCTCCTGGAAGGTTCTTGTAAAATAAGAGCACTCCTGCACTGAAATAAAGTGTTCCTGCTCACATCTCTATATGAGCCTGGCGCCAAAGGCCAAAGGCGCCAGGACTGAGTCCAGCCAGGGCCCCTGTGTTTATGGGTCCCAAAAGGGACATAAGTGAGTCAAGTGACCCATTGCCGCCACCACTATATGGTGTGGTTTGTGTGTTCTGGGACCTGTGGCCATGACAGTAGGGCAGGTTTACCAGAGTCCCGGATGTCGTCCATTTGGTTTTTTGCTGGAGGCCGAGGATGCTATTGGTTTCGAGAACTGTTGGGACTTGCAGGTAAGCCGCTTTGTCCAGGAATTTTAGCAAGAATGGAACAGTGGTTATGAGCCTGTAGTTGCCAGGGATATAGGGTCAAGTGAGGATTTCTTTAGGAGGGGGCGTACCCATGCTTCTTTGAGGCAGGCTGGGACAGACCCGGCCGAGAAAGAAGCGTTTATGAAGGCAGTAAGGAAGGGTGAGAATGTGACAGCACAGTCTTTGATGAGAGGGGCCGGTCAAATGTCCCCTTTACAGTTGGAGGGTTTGATGGTATTCATGAGGGCAATAACTTCTAGTTCGTTTACATCCTTGAAGAAGAGAGGTGTGTCGCAGGATTTATGATGTGGGTGGAGTGGCGTGGGTTGGACCGATGTCTGTTGGTTGGCTTTTGATTTTGCTGTGTAGGGTGTCTAGTTTACTCAGCATGGCTGCTTGTATACAGTTACACCAGGCTTCTTCTTTGGTGTTAGTTTGAGGGGGTGGAGTAGGTGTTTCTAATTCCCTAAAAATGGAGAAGATTTCTTTTGGATCTGATTTGGCGTTGCAAATCCTTGTGTTGAAAGAGGTGGCTTTAGCTTGTGCAATTGCTTTATTGTATTCTTGGCAAGTTTGTGAAACTCTAGCTTGGCAGAGTCGAGGTGATTAGCTTGCCAGATCGATAGTACTGTCCGTTATTTGGAGTGGAGTTCTTGAAGCTCAGGTGAGAACCAGGCGTTCGTGTGTGCCAGAGCGACCTCTGCCGTTTCCCCAGTGACTTCTGGCATAATGTTCGACCTCTGGCCTGGACCGGAGCCTGGAGCTTGCACTTTGATAGTTTGTTACAAACCATTTATAAACGAGCAAGCTCCAGGCTCCAGTCCAGGCCAATGGAAGCAGCAGCATGGCATGCTGGTGCCTTCATGTCTGTTACTCGAGCTATGGTTGCTTAGCAACCATAGCTCAAGCTCATCCTGGGCTGAGGCAGGGGAAAAAGAGAAAAGCGGGACTGGAGGCGGCAGTTTCAGGGCCCCTCTCCCTGTGTCTGGGGGAGGGTCCCCAGGTCCGTCACAAGGAGGGGTCAGGGAGGAGGGGTAAACTGCCCTGGGCCTCACGCTCAGGGGGCCTTCGCGCGGCTGCAGGTGTCACGAGAATAGATTTGTGCGAGTGCGTTATTGATTTGCTGGCTGCAGCGACAGCCTGCAGGCAGCAGAGACAAAGCAAAAGTTAAGTGAAATCAGTGCAAGGGGGATTGCGGGGGGCATGCACTCAAGACTTTTGTCAATTTCACAAGGTGTGAATCACACCAACAACGGGCTAGCCTGGCCTCACTGCCGCCAACCCAGCGCCAGCACAGGCCGCCTATGCAAATTGGGTCTCTGGCAGCTGGCTGGGTGGGTCAGGTGCGGTGCCACACTTGAGCACATGCTGCCTGGCTGGGAGGCTGGCTGGGACTGGACCTGTGGCGTCGGCCTGTTTTCTGGAGCTGCGCTGCGGTGCCTGCCCTGCTGCGGGCTGCTTGCTTCTTGGCTGTTAACTAGTGACTCCGACTCCAGTCCAGGGGGCCCTAGTCGGCGAGGCGAGGGCAGGCCCTTGGAGCCGCGAGTCACTTAAGGAAACAGACTCATCTGATTTTGTGTCTCTGAAGTAAGTAATTAAAGTGCTGCTGCTGTTTTCTTTTAAAAATGTATATTTGATTTGTGCTGGCTGTGTGTGTCCAGCCACACGGCGATACCCTGCTTGTGATATTGCTCCAGCACGTTGGAAGCATCAACCAAAAGGCCCCGGCAAGCGTGTCGCCGGTGACAATGGGGCATGGAAAAAGGGTCTTCCTCAGAGCGTGCCCCGCTTTTGCGGTCGCCATATGATGCTCTGTTTGAGCACCAGCAGACATGTGACTGAAATGCACTGACTGGATGAAAATGCTCCTTTCACAGGAAACAGTGCAAAGCTGGTCGTTTTGCCCTCCAGGTGTGACATTTGTCACCTCATCATTTTCCTCCTGTTTGGGAATGAAACCCAGGTCACCAGCTTCTTAAATCCAGCAATGTGCCAGTACGCTATTGTAGCATGCACGTCTTGCAGATTCAAAACTTCCCTTTGTCTGCAGCCCCAAGACCGTGTTTCCAGTCCGCTTGTGTCAGAACCCAGCAATGCACGCCAGAACGCTACTGTAGCACTCTCTGTTGCAGTGTCAATATAACGCATTCAATAACACCACGCGCTGACTGCAGCTTCTGAGCCCCGCCCCTTGTCCGCGCTAACACCCTTGGCAACGTTGTGGGGTCATTTCCGTTTCACCCGGACTTATAGGGCCAAACCATGCCGGAGGGCAATTGCTCTTGGGCGTCCTTTTGTTCTGCACCGGGGAACCCAACCCTTTCAGTTGGCAGCCTCCTCTTAGATCTACCTTTTACTTATTTGTGCATTGTTACCATTTTGCATAAATATGCTAACTAGCATATTCCTATTCTGTTTGCCCAAAAGTGGATGAGGGAGGGCTTGACCCTCGGTGGCACCCTATGCCCTGGGTCAGGCAAGTCGAGCCCTCTTTGCCACCTTTCTTGCCGACACTGTGGTTGCCTTCAACAGCCTGTGTTAGGTGGCATTTCCACAGCACCCTGGCCAGGCCGGTCGTGGAGCTGCAAGCATGCGACATCTGTCCCCAGGGGGCATCCGAGGATGGCAGATCTTGTTAGCAGCACACCAGTGACTTTAGGTTGCTGGGGCCAGGGAGAGGGAGCGGAGGGGGGTTAGAACCTTTCAAGTCTGTTTGTATTTAAGTGGGTTCATGTGTTTTATTCATGAAGGCTGTTGTCAAGAAATGATGCGTGATGAGCGGGCAGCGGTTCAGGCGAGCTCTGGAATAATTAATTGATGTGCGACACGCCTGCATTATTAGCCTAAAGTTGCATGTGGGTTGCTGGGGGCTGCATGTCCCCGTCCTAGGGTTAGCCTTGCCTCCAGCTGCTCACGACAGCCCAGGAGGAACAACAAACCCACGCAAGCCATTGGCAGAGCAGGTGTGTTGGGTTGAACCATCCAATTTTATAGATCCTTAGATTTGTGCATTAGGCTAAGACTGCAAGATTGCTGAGGGCAGCCAGAGCAGAACCAATCTACTGTGAAACCAAACAGCGGGAGACCGATTAGGGTTTACATTGTGCGAGCTGCCAGAATGGATTGGGCCTATATTTTGCACGAGTGGGATCGGCAGATGGCTGGCACGAAGGGCAAGGGACCTGCGCTGCAGAGGGCCTTACACAAAGAACAGGGGGCTTCAGCCAGTTGAGGCATGCATTTTGGGTGTGCCCAAACAAGGCAGCTGAGGAAACGGTAGTTTGTATAGTCTGTGCTGAATCGGAAAACAAGCTCCTGAACAGGCAGCTCAAGCCCATCAAAACAGTGGCTCACACTGCAGACCTGTCCAGCGAGGCCCATGAAAGATGCAAGCAGGATAGGGGGTGTGTGGGTGCAAGGAAACTGAATGCGGAACAGGAGGATATATAGAGGGTTAAGTTGGTGTGGTGAGGAGTGAAGGAAGTGAAAGCCAGAATGGTGGAGGTGGGAAAGTGAGACAAGAGCAGAGGGTGGAAAGCAGAAGACGGGAGTGGAGGAAGTGGAAGCCAGAATGGTGGAGGTGGGAAAGTGAGACAAGAGCAGAGGGCTGGAAAGCAGAAGACGGGAGTGGTGGGAAAGTGAGACACAGGAGCAGAGGGCTGGAAAGCAGAAGACGGGAGTGGAGGAAGTGGAAGCCAGAATGGTGGAGGTGGGAAAGTGAGACACAGAGGCAGAGGGCTGGAAAGCAGAAGACGGGAGTGGAGGAAGTGGAAGCCAGAATGGTGGAGGTGGGAAAGTGAGACAAGAGCAGAGGGTGGAAAGCAGAAGACGGGAGTGGAGGAAGTGGAAGCCAGAATGGTGGAGGTGGGAAAGTGAGACACAGGAGCAGAGGGCTGGAAAGCAGAAGACGGGAGTGGAGGAAGTGGAAGCCAGAATGGTGGAGGTGGGAAAGTGAGACAGGAGCAGAGAGCTGGAAAGCAGAAGACGGGAGTGGTGGGAAAGTGAGACACAGGAGCAGAGGGCTGGAAAGCAGAAGACGGGAGTGGAGGAAGTGGAAGCCAGAATGGTGGAGGTGGGAAAGTGAGACAAGAGCAGAGGGCTGGAAAGCAGAAGACGGGAGTGGTGGGGAAGTGAGACACAGGAGCAGAGGGCTGGAAAGCAGAAGACGGGAGTGGAGGAAGTGGAAGCCAGAATGGTGGAGGTGGGAAAGTGAGACAAGAGCAGAGGGTGGAAAGCAGAAGACGGGAGTGGAGGAAGTGGAAGCCAGAATGGTGGAGGTGGGAAAGTGAGACAAGAGCAGAGGGCTGGAAAGCAGAAGACGGGAGTGGTGGGAAAGTGAGACACAGGAGCAGAGGGCTGGAAAGCAGAAGACGGGAGTGGAGGAAGTGGAAGCCAGAATGGTGGAGGTGGGAAAGTGAGACAGGAGCAGAGGGCTGGAAAGCAGAAGACGGGAGTGGAGGAAGTGGAAGCCAGAATGGTGGAGGTGGGAAAGTGAGACAGGAGCAGAGAGCTGGAAAGCAGAAGACGGGAGTGGAGGAAGTGGAAGCCAGAATGGTGGAGGTGGGAAAGTGAGACAGGAGCAGAGAGCTGGAAAGCAGAAGACGGGAGTGGAGGAAGTGGAAGCCAGAATGGTGGAGGTGGGAAAGTGAGACAGGAGCAGAGAGCTGGAAAGCAGAAGACGGGAGTGGAGGAAGTGGAAATGAGGGGGACACCAGCAGAGGAGTAGATGCATCTTGCCTGTTGCTATCTTGAAGTACGTTTTTAAAAAAGTCCTTATTTTTGGCAATTATTAAGGTACTATTAAATATTTTTAATGTGTTCAAATATCTGGGCCACTTTTCTTTAATAAATATAGCTCGTTTGTCGATGGAGAGTTGAACTGTGTGTCATATTACATTGAAATTGTAACCATATTTTTCTTAGTGTACTGAGGGATACTGCGATGTCATGTGGGGGTGGGGTCAAATGACATCACTTCCGCGACCCCTAGCATTTTGGTGAAATGACGTCCCTGGTGAGGTAGGAGCCGATCTTTGGTGAGCTGATGAGAGCATCCGAGTGGGAGCATGTGGGAGAGGCATAGCGGCTGGTGCATTTTCTTGGGGGTGGCAAAATCAAATAGGATGACATGGTGGTCCGTCCATGAGGAAGGGGAATTAGCTTTGATGTTACGTGGGCAGTACTGGTGTGCTAGCCAGTCTAGAGTGTGGTCCTTGATATGTCCGGGGTCTGTGATAGCGTGTTTGAAGCCTAGGGTTTCGAGCGCATTGTCAAGAGATTTGGCAGAAAGGTCTTTGGGGTCTTTGAGGCCGAGGTGGAGGTCTCCTAAGATGTTGGCCTTCATTGATTTTTTTTAGGTTGTCAGAGGTGTGTGTCAAGGCTGCCTGAAGTCGCCTATGGGTCCGGGGGGGCGATAGACTATATGGAGGGTGATGGTACAGTTGTTTGAGGAGTAGGTAGTCACTATTGCTCTCCACTGTCCTTTTAATCTTTCTGATGGGGACGGACTTTCGCCATCAGGGCAACACGCCCTCCTTTCGAGTGTGGTAGGTCCTGTCTGAATATAGTGTAGCCTGATGGGAATGCTAGAGTTAGGACCGGGCCGGAAGCTTCATGGAGCCAGGTTTCAGTGATCATGAGATTTAAGTTTGTGTGTCGTGATGAGGTTGTGTATATCAAGGGCATGGGCACAGAGGGAACGTGCATTGATGAGGGCGCAGCTGAATGAGGTGTGCTGTGCCATGCTGGCGCAGCCATTATGGGGTGCTTTGTCATCATAGGGCACGGGCGTGGAGGCTTCTTTAAGATTCAGTGGGGTGCTCTCAGCAGAGGGGCTAATGAGGGTGACAGTGGTATTGGGCGGATGCAAGGCGCCAGTATCATAAGGCAGCATCCTGGGGGTGCTTATAGTTTTATGCATCAGCAGGGTACTAGCGACATAAGGCATGTTCAGATCATTGAGCATCATGGGAGGGCTAGTAGCAGTAGGCATGTTAACAATAGACGTCAATGGATGGCTGGCAGCAGTGGGCATATTAACAGCATTAGGAAACAATGGAAGGCTGGCAGCATTGGGCTTGTTAACAATAGGCATCAATGGAAGGCTGGCAACAACATTATCAATGGAGCTCACAACTACATGAAACAGAGGAGTGCTCACCAATTTAGGCCTCGGGATAGAGATAGAGACAGCGACAGGAGTCATTGGGAAGACTGTGGTGCTGCAGGTATGATTAGAGTAGGTCGCCACTAGCATTGTTATTGATCGCGTAGAGTAGCTGTGGACCTCAAGTTTGTTGCCAAGTTCGTGGAGGCTGGTGAACCCAAGGGGGTGGGTAAGCGTATGCAGTATGGGGGTTAAAGAATTCTCCAGTGATGCTAGCGGCATGCTGCTGTGTGGGGCATTGTGGGTGTCTGCTTGCAGTTCAGCAAGATTCCTGCTGAATGGAAGGTGGCCACGGTGTTACAAAACGTGTAGGCCTTGTGACGTGCTAGTGGTGGAGTGGAGCGCATAGCAGAGGACCTATAGGTTGGGGTTATGGTTCTCCAGCCTAACAGGATGTTTTGGGTGCAGGTAGTCAAGGGCGTAGAGTCGAGGGTCTTTGGGCGTGTGCAGAGGACCTCTACAGGGAATGAGGAGCGCGCATGGGGCCTACGGGGGGGCCCGCAGGGTTTGTGGGGAGCATGACACAGGAGGAACCAGAGCCATGTGGGGCAGCAAGTGGCTTACTTGTGGTGTGTGTACGTTCTAGGCTGTCGTTGTGGAGGGGGTGCGGGATATAAGAGCTGCAGAGAACCTTGTAAGCCTTTCCAACAGGCCTTTGCAGCACGGCTTCGCCTGCCGGCTGTGTAGAGGCTCTTTTATAGGGCTGCTGGCCGGAAGCTGGGTGAGCCAATCCGGGCCTGCAGTGGTGGATACATTTGTTTTGCTGGTTGCCATGGAGCCAGCGTTGTACACAACAGTGGCGGCCATCTTTGGAGGCTGGAATTCTGATTCTGGCCGGGAGGGCATGCTGGGGGAGCACTCCGGTGTCCCTCGTGCTGATCTTGGGGATGCATCTCGCTGATGTTCCTCCGGGGCTCACTGAAGAGAGCCTTGTAGGCCTTTCCAACAGGCCTTCAATACCTAGGCACTATCACCAAACACGCATCTAGCGAAGAGCTCGACTACGGATATATGGGACAAACACAAGGCAAAGAGCCTTGAACTCCACTCGCCTACACACCGGAAGCCAATGAAAGGATCCTAATACCAGGAGAATATATGTTCCATAAGGTAGGTTTGTCGCCACACGGGCAGCTAGATTCTGCAGCACCTGTAATCGATGGCTAAACCCAAATGGCTGAGCAAAAAACAGGGCATTGCAGTAATCTAATCTGTTAAGGACCAAAGAAGCCACAACCACAAGACGCAGGTGATTAGGCAAAAAAATTAACGTGTTCTGCATTATCCTCAGCTGGAAATGCCCAGCCTTACAGATTGCACCAACTTAGCCAGTCATAGAAAGAGTAGAGGATGGGATAACCCCTACATTTCTAAACACCGTCACTGGAATAGGAAATTGAACAAGTGAAGGCCAGAAAGGAGGAGTCCAAAGAGTGGAATCAGGGGGTTTGGAGTGGTGGGGGGGTTGCACATTGCGGGGAGACCCACCTCCAAAATCTCCATTTTGTCCCCATTCAACGTCAACCTATTGTTGTTCATACACCCCCCCCCCCCCCGGGGATGCCAAGCACTGACTCAAGCACGAGGAAACCTCAGCCCCAGCAAGATCAAGTCGAACCAGGATCTGGGCGTCATCCACTAAGAGTAGACAACCAAGAGCTGAATATAGATATTAACAAACAATGGGGACAGCACAGAGCCATGTGGAACACAGCAGGTCAAAGAATAAGATGAAGAAAGAAAAGGAGTAAGAGAAAGGTTGCCCGCCATCAGCCAGGAAGGAGGCACAATTGGCCAGGACAGTACGGAGTCCCACTAGATACTTACCCCAAGGGTTCACAGTGGTCTAAGATCTCTGTAGGTATCTTCCAATCACTCCGCCCCTCCCCCCATTTCTTTGCCCCCCCAAGGTCTAAAATCTCTGCAGGCATCTTCCAACCACTTTTCCCCTCATTTGTTTGTATTGGCGCTGAATCCCAATAGCATGCATCTCCTCCTGGGGCTACTGGAGTTTTCCACAAGGGTGTCCTCGGTGCTCTCTTCACTACTACCTACACCCAGCCACCTACCCATGGAGTAAAACCGGGATGTACCTTTTTACTCCTTAGACAAAGGCTTACCTACTGGGTTTGTCCCATTTATTCCTATGGGAAACCTTTGTTGCACATTAAGCTCTTCTGAATGTGACGTTTTGTGGTACTTACCGAATCAGGAAATTTTTCCTGTGTCCTCCATGGGTCCAGAGAGTTTTAGGCCAAAGACTAAAATGTTAGCTTTTGTCAGTGATTTTACATGTATTTTTAAAGTCTTGTATTACATTGCTGCCTGTGAGAACACCGGATTACAATAAAATTTGCTTTAATAATACTGGATCTTCTTTTCTATAGAAGCATAAATTATGGGTGTAAATAGTTAAATATGACATGCATTACTTACCGTAATACCATTTCTGATGATTGTGTAGGCTTAGATATCATGCTGTGCATATAGTCCGACATCTAGTGGTAATCACAAAGTATTGCATCTTGTCTTTCAACAATCGAAAGGGAACGTTGAAATGGGCGTGCTTGTAACACTATCCCTAACGTGACGTGTAGTGTACCCAAGATCCTTCACATGTCGAGATCCCTCTGGTTGTGTTTTTTCTGCTGTGAGGGAGCCTGATGACTAACGTGAGTGAGTACAAATAGAGAGAAAGTAGTAAGACGTCAATGTTCCTTCTACTCCGAGCAGGGAGGAAGGGTGGGCACATGTGCATCTAAGCAGATACAATCATCAGAAATGCTATTACGGTAAGTAATGCATTGTCTTCTGATGCTTGTGAATCTGCTTAGAGTCACATGCTGTGCATAGACTAGCGAGTAGTACCCAGAGTTGGAGGTGGGGTTGGAGAAGGAACAGTAGTAAAGAGATGTCTTAGTACCGCTTGTCCCACCTGCGAATCAGACCTAGAATGAGGATCTAGGCAGTAGTGTTTTGTAAAGGTGTATACAGAACTCCAGGTTGCTGCTTTGCAAATGGATTCAAGAGGAACATTTGCAATGAATGCTATGGCAGCCCCAGTGCCCCGAGTAGAGTGTGCTCTAGGCTTGAAGGGCAGATCTCTCTTGGCAAGAGAGAAACAGAGTGTGATGGAGTTTACAATCCACTTTGAGGTGTCCGACTTGGAGACAGGGTCCCCTTCTCTACCAGCCGCTACTGAAACGAAAAACTGATTGGTCTTTCTTAGTGGTCTCGTTTTTTCCAGATAATATATGACCGCTCTATGCACATTAAGTGTGTGCAGGCTTCTTTCTGCCACGTTAGTGGGGTTCTGGAAGAAGATGGGCAGTTCTATTGAATGGTTCACATGGAACTTTGAATTGAAGGTAGGCGCAAACCTAGGGCGAGTGAGCAAAACCACCTTATCTTTGTGAATTATGACAAATGGGTCTTGAACTGAAAGGGCATGTAATTCACTGACCTTTCTAATTGAAGCGAACACCACTAGGAAGGCAGTCTTGTAAGTGAGAGCCTTAAGGATAGCTTTATGCATAGGTTCAAAGGGAGATCCCATTAGTCTAGTTAATACCACATTTAGGTCCCACCTAGGGGCTGGGTTTGAAATAGGGGTATGTAGTCTTTTAACCCCTTCCATAAATGCTCTGATCACTGGGATTTTCCATCACAACTCCTTCTGGGACATAGTGTATGTTGAAAGAGCAGCCAGGTGGACCTTCAGTGAATTAAAAAACAGACCTGAGTCCAGTAGATGAGTCTGGTATAACACAATGGGCCTCATTACGACCCTGGCGGAGTGGGTTTACGCCAGCGTTATTCGCGGCGGACCCGTCCGCCCTACTACGAGTTCCCGTAGCGCCGTGGAGCGTTTTCGGCCTGGTTTTTCCGGGCGGAGAAATCCATGGCGCTACGGGACCTTGTTGTTAATTACGCCACCGTATTTTACGGTGGCGTAATTAACGCCTTCCCCACTCCCATTATACCCTATGGGGCAAAAATGGGAATGGGGAAGGGTAAAATGGGGGATGGGGATTTACCGCCCCGCCAAGGTCGGAATGGGGCGGTAAATCCGCCAACCCCCATGGCGCTATCGGCAGCTTTCCGCCGTGCTCCATGGTGCATTTTGCACCGCGATTTCCGCCAGGGTCGTAATGAGGCCCAATGTGGGTAGGAGAGCAGTCAATGGGATTGATGCTCTTAGAATGGCACCAGATAACGAAGCGTTTCCACTTATTGGAGTAGCAATGTCTGGTGTTAGGCTTTCTTGCCTCTTTAAGAATGACCATACATCTCTGAGGAAGTTGGAGGTGCCCACAGTATGACCACAGGAGCCAGGCCACTAAGTTGAGTGTTTGCGGGCAAGGATGGTCTGTCTCCCTCTTGTCTTGTGAGAGGATGTTGTATGGGCAAGGAAGTTTCACCAGAGGAGAGATTGACATCGCCATCAGATGGGAGAACCAGTGTTGGCAGACCCACATGGGGCCCACCAGAAACATTGTGACTGGTTTCTGGTGCATCTTGTACACTACCTTGTTGAGTAGGGGAGGTGGGGGGGAGGGGGGCGGTGCGTAGACAAATTTCCCTGGCCAGGTTATTCAGAGACCGTTCCCCTTGGAGCGGTTCTGGGGGTACCTTGAGGCGTAATCTTGGCATTGTGCGTTCTCCAGAGTTGCGAACAAGTCGATCTCTTGGAAGCCCCATTCCACAAAGATGTTGGAGACAATGTCTTGGTGTAATTGCCATTCGTACTCTGTGGGTAGAGGGAAATCTCTGCTGAGCACGTCTGCCGGAAGATTGAGTTCCCCTGGAACATGTTGAGACAGGAGGAACATCCTGTGTTTGAGAGCCCACTTCCAAATGTTCTGGGACAGTTTGGATAGCCCTGGAGAATGTGTGCCCCCGTTTGTTTAGGTAATACATGGCCGTGGTGCTGTCCATGAGGACCAGTACGGTCTTCCCCTGAAGTTGCGTCTGAAAAGCTTTTAGGGTCTTGAACACTGCCAACAACTACAACAGGTTTATGTGGTTTGACGCTACTGCTGGGGACCATACGCCGTGCGATGAAGTAGGTGAGCACCCCACCCTCTCAGAGACGCGTCCGTAGTGGAAGTGGCTTCTACTGCAGGGGTGGTGAAGGTTTTCCCCTTCAAGAGGTTTTCCCCTCGACCACCACAGCAGAGAGAGAACGAAGGCTGCTGAGACAACCTCTAGATTGTCCCATTGTCTGCTGGCCTGACGCCACTTGCTGTTGAGCCACTCTTGCATGGGGCGCATGTGCAAACGTGCGTGTGGGACAAAGTAAATGCAGGAAGCCATCATGCCTAACATTCGCATGGCCTTGTGTACAGTCAACTCACGATTGGCTGCTTAGTGAGGGATTTGGAACAGCAGGTTTTGAACCCTCTCGTAGGAGGGGAAGACGAGGCCGTCTTCTGTCCGAATTAGAGCTCCAAGAAATTGTTTGACTTGGCTAGAGTCTAGACTGGACTTCTTCTCGTTTATTGAGAATCCCAGACTGAAGGGTAAATCTACTGTCTTTTGGGTGTTTGATAGGCTTGTTCTGTTGCGAATACCCTGTTATTAGCCAGTCGTCGAGGTAAGAATAAACTGGGATGGAATGCCTGTGCAGGTGATCCGCTACTACCGCCAGTACCAATGTAAATACCCTTGGGGGTGAGGCAATGCCGAAGGGAAGGACCTTGAACTGATGGTGTTTGTCCTCTATCATTAACCTTCAGTATTTCTGTGCGCTGGCAGCATTGAAATATGAAAGTATGCATCTTTCATGTTCAATGTTGCCAAGTAATCCCCCTGTTTTAGACCTCTTGCAGTGTTGTCATACGAAACCTTTGTGGTTTGACAAATTGTTCGCTGGGCGCAGGTCTAGCACAGAGATCCTTTTTGGGTACAAGTAAGTACACTGAATAAATACCCTTGTTTACCTGTAGAACGGGGATGACTTCGATCGCGCCCTTTTCTTGCAGGATCTCGACCTCTTGTAGTAGGATTTTCAGATGTTCTGGTGACAATCTCCTGGACGTTGGTGGCCGGTATCGAGGTGGTCGGCTGAACTCGATATAGTAACCGTGGGTGACGGTCTTGAGAACCCACTGGTATGTGGTCATTCCCTTCCTTGCATGGAAGAATGATGTTATCCGTCCTCCGACCGGGTCGGCATGGGAGGGGACCCGGATCGGTAAGTCATTTTTGATTTGAGGCCGGAAGCCTCTTGGGGTGCTGCTTCCACCCCTTCCTTTGCCACAGCGCTGTCCTCTTGGCTGATATTGGCCCGCGGTAGCTGCCCCCTGTACTGAGGACAATTAAGTATTTCCAGTTCTGTACCGATTGTGGGGGGGAACGTGAGAAAGATTGACCGCGAAAAGAGCGGCGAGAGCTACCCACTCGCTGCTGGTATGGTCGCTGTGTTATCTGGTTTAGTGACTTCAAGGTCTCATGTTCCTTTTTGCAGCCTCTAAAGCCTTGTCCACCGCCTTTCCAAACAGGTTAGATTCTTCTAGCGGCCTGTTAATGACGGAAGCCTGTGTTTCTGGTTTGAATCCCGAATTCTTCAAACTTGTGTCCCTTTTCAACAAGGTACCTTGGACCAATGTTCGTCCTGCTGTCTCTGCAGCATCCAGGGTGTTTTTAAGAATGTTTTGATTCACCTGCCTCCCCTCCAACGCCAGCAGGGGTGATCGTGTCGACTCTGGGTCTTCCTGCAGGCCATCCTGGAGTGATTCCACTGGACGTCGCTGTAACTATCCAACAATGTGGTATTGTTAGCTATCCTAGTGGAATAGGCTGCTGCAGTTGTAATGCGCTTCCTCAGGGCATACAACTTCTTGCAGTCCTTGTCCGGCAGTGCCTCGGACGTAGACAGGGGTACTCCTGCTCTCTTCCTAATCGTTGTTAACACTAGGGAATCCGGAGTGGCATGCCCCCGGATGTAAAGTGGGTCTGTAGGTGAGGGGCAAAAAAGTTTCTCGACCCATGAATTTACTGCCCTGGTTTGCGATGGGGTCAGCAAAGAGGGGGCGATACGCTGTTTGATGGAGAGATATCGCCTGGCTTGAAGGTTGCTTCCCTTTCAAAATAACCTCTACTAAGTCGATGTCTTGAACCGCCTCTTGAGTGGCAAACTGAAAGTGTTCTGCCGCTTTTTTCAGGATAGCATTGAATGCCATCTAGTCATAAATGGGAGATGCCCGTCTTATAAGGGGTGAAACGGGAGGATCTAAGCACAATGTGTCTGGATCCGGGGTAGTGGACGGTGACAGCCATGGTGCTTCACCCACTGGCTGCTCATCACCCCAATCTAGGGACTGGTCTATAGGCTCCTCAAAAGGATCATCTCCCTGCTCATAAGGGCCCTGAAGAATCTTCTCTGGTTCTGTCAAATCAAACACCTCTTCATGAGGAATGTGGCTGCAGGTCCTTTGAAATTTAGATGTAGTAGGATGGAAGTCTTCCTCTGTAAGCCTTTTAGGGGTGATGAAAAGTCCACAAATTTAGAAAGTTTATTCATGTACCCCTCAAACCTGTCCCTGGTCCATAAGGGTGAGCCAGGGGGTCTGGAGGGGGCTCTTCTGGGGGGGAGGGGGAGGGGGGGATGGGGAGGGGTCTGTGTCCTTAGGCTGTCGAGCCTTGCCTGACAGTCTTAGAGAGAGGCTGGGAACCTTCAGAATATTTACTTACGACGTCTGGACGTGTCCTTCAACGTGTCCTAAGGCCCATTTGCTGCCGAGATGATGTTTGCGAGACTCTCGCGGATCTCCAGCGTATCTGAAGGGATTCCGACGGCCTTAGCGGCTTCGTCACGTTTTTTGGGCCGAAACCTTAGGCGCCGGCACGCTCTTCTGAAGTTTGGTGCTGACACTGACTTTAGTGCCCAGACGCATGCCATCTAGACGGTTGCGGGGAGGGCGGCCGACCCGGTGGATCGGTGGGTTCTGGCGAAGAAATCGGTGTTCCCGTTGGGGTCTTTGGCCATCCCGACAAGTCCGTCGAGGAGGCCCGGGGGGTTGTGTGCTTTCCTTTATGTGGTGTGTGCATTCCTATCACCGGAGTGTACACTCCCCATAGCAGAACTGGTGGCCTGCCTGCCGGGATGGATATCTCGGAACGTGGCTGCTCCGTAGACAGGTCAATGGCCTCCGTGTCAGAGCCATGGCTGTCGCTCACTTCCTGAGGCACCTGCGGCGGCCGGGGGGGGCTGCCCTCCGCGTGCTGCATGGCGTAGGCTGCTCACTGTTTTAATCAGCGTTCTTTTATTGTCTTAGGACAAACGTTTGCAAGACCGACAGGACTCCTCGTGGTGATCGAGGCTGACACTTATTGCACCTCCGGTGTATGTCTTTCCAAGGTTACTTGCCATTGTAAGAAGGGAAACATTTTAAATGGTTCATGTCTATAGCGCAGGTTAATAGCGACAGCAAAACAAGAAGGGGAAAGAGAGCGGAGAAGGCAATGCATTCTTGAAAAGAAACAGAGCCCGGGATCCCCTCTCCCTAATGTGTAGGCCTGGCCAGAGGGCCAAGGCCATGCGGTCGACAGCGTCGACCCGAGCACCAGCCGCCGAGGTCTGGAGTGGTCTTCCGCAGTCTTTGGCGTTGGTTGTTAAGTAGTCATCTGTGAAGGGGACGAAGATTAAATGGCAAGAGGTCATGGACAAAGATATGTATTAGCAATTGTTCATGCTCCGCATAAGGTGACCAGCTAGCTGGGCAGAAAAAAACAATCTGAGGGACCTCCACTCATGAAGGATCTCAAGTTCACTACACGTCACTTTAGGGATAGTGTTACAAGCACCCACATGTCGACGTCCAATTTTGATCCTCGAAAGACAAGATGCATTACTCCACAATTATCTCTAGATGTCGGACTGTATGCACAGCATGTGACTAAGCAGATTCACAAGCATCAGAAATACACAGTCTCTAGGTGGCCTCTGGCTGTCTGTTATTCGGAGTTTAATCCTTTTATGTCCGCCGAGGTTGCACAATTGCTGCGAGCAGCACATTTGTACGATCCATGATATTATGCCCTAGAAGTTAGGAATATTGAGACCACATTTGTTATTGGCAATTGAGGTCCTGTTTCTGTCATTAATACTGCATGTTATAATGTCTGGTTTCCCTTGCCCCGCCCTCCACTTGCTACTATATGGTTTTGTGCCCATCACTAGATAGTAGCCTTCCATTTCAGTATAGGGTAGGTAAGGGCACTGTTAACAATTAACTGTTTTATCTACACACACACATTTTTTACTATGTTTTATGTTGGCTTAACATACTTGAACTAAGATATACATGTTTGTGCAGTGTTTTAACTGTGTGGACTAATTGTACCCCAGTATCAGCCTACTCTCCTGCCCTTGAGCTAAGCCTGACTGCTCGGCCACAGCTACCTACAATGGAGCGATGGGCTTTACCTTTCAGGTTGAGTGCATTTCCACACCTCACAGTGACCACGGCCTCTGAATTAGGGATATCGAAGCAATAGTGCATGCAAATATTACTGACCAAGAAGTCTAAATGGTTTCTTCCAGGTATCCTTGTAATGCAACTGGGAGAAGGGTACATCTCTGCTTGGGGAGTCTGCTATTCATTCGATGTCCCAGAACCGATCAGGATTAAGGAAGATCCCGCCTTCAGGGCCCACTTCCACAGTTGCACTTCTGTAGGGAGTGTACCTCTCCCTAATTCCGGGCAGACAGAGGGACAGAAGCAGGGAACAGGAAGCCACAAGTGAGGGTTTTTGAAGTGAGGTCAGTGATGGGGTACAACAGAGACCAGCAGGAGGAAGGAAGAACACCAATACTAACAATTTAAACTGCCAAAGAAAAAAAAAGAAAACAGAATCTGAGCCAACCGGGCCTGCTATAATACAGGACGTGCACAGCATATGAGCCTTTAGCAGGATTAACCCTGCAAATCCCAGAATTATATCCTCTCTTTCTGCTTCCCTGCCATGTAAAAGAAAATAACACTTGGAGCTCTATACCCATCACCTGATTGGAGGCACCGAGTACTCTGGACCTAAACATTATGAAAACAATCCAAATATTCGCCCCCCGCCACCCGCTTTATTGCAAACAAGAAACAATGCAGGCATGATACCCATGTAGTAGGATTGGTGCACAAAGTCCCTTTAATTAAATAAGAATAAAGTAAATCCAGAAATGTGACCCCACCTTTGAAATCTATATTACAGACAGGCAGAGGACGCAGAACAGAAGAGGGATCTGGGAAATGGCGGCTCGGTCTTCGTCGGCAGAACGATCAAAGCAAAGCGTAGCATAGAAATGTGCCCACCGACTCACACCACTTACATGTAGAGATAGGATTGGGGAAAGCGTATACATGTATTTCAGGGTGCACCATTGGAAACTGACATAACCCTGCCCCTTCTCAAAAATAAATTACAAAATCCAATAAGTGCTGCATCCCTCAGGTAAAGATATGTGGTTACCAGCAGGACCCATATTCAGGGCATTTGCGTGGGAGGTCTGAACGTCTAAAGCACCATAATGACTGATGCCCAAACTCTGCTTCTCTCCCACCCCCAAACGTACTGTGCCTCTCTGCCTAGAAATGTCGGGACTCTGCGTCCCCTTTTAGAAATCATTTGAATGAAAGATTCTCAGGTTGGCACAAGCGTTGCACCCAATGTCCCTGCAGGCTGATATTGACCCTACTCACAAGATAACCGTACCTGCTCATACTGCTCAAACCTGGTTTGCTTTGAAGCCCCCTACTCATGGCTAGTCTACTCATGCCCTGCTCCCTAAGCCACTGTGTCCCTGCCTTAATCCGCCTGACACAGTGTTTA
Organism: Ambystoma mexicanum; assembly: GCF_040938575.1. Classification (NCBI taxonomy): domain Eukaryota; kingdom Metazoa; phylum Chordata; class Amphibia; order Caudata; family Ambystomatidae; genus Ambystoma; species Ambystoma mexicanum. The sequence continues at coordinate 1,257,692,978 of NC_090928.1, forward strand.
CACCTGTTAACTGAGCACTTGCCACGGCGGACACCCAGCCTACTTGCGCCCTGCCCATCAGCTTAATCGGGCTTGTCTGAAATGCCCTGGCTATGCCTCTTCCTTGTAATGTTACTGCCCACACCCACACAGGGCTCTGTTCACACCACATAGCTGCAGCCACTGCTGCTTACTTCTACCATCTGTCATGCTCACATGGCACTCTACACTCATACTTGGTCACACTTTGCTGCTTATACCAGTCATTCCTTTACTCACACCCAGCCTCCTACACGCAGCCTCGCTCACACCCTGCACCCATCCCTGCTCCCACTCGGCCTTCTTAGACCACGCATGCATTTCTGTATACAGTGGTATAGCTAGTTCACTCAGGACAATTCCTTTCCCAGCTAAGTTCCTATGAGCAGACCCTCATTGGCAGGGCGTTTCAGCTCTTCCAGGGGCTCCTCACTTAGGGGGACCCAATACAAATAACTGCTCTGATAGAGACCTCAAACATCTAAGACTACAGCACAACATATGTGAAAATAATAGACCAAGACGTCATTCCTGGGAGATACTTCGTGCAGAAACATGAAGCGGCTCATTCGAAGACACACGTCAGGCTCTCTCAGCAGGCATCCCCCACACAGCACCGAGCGGCACAGGCATTCATGGGCCTGGTCCAGCAGGGGTTTTGGGAAACCAGTTTGAGAACGATTCGTAAACTGGAATGTGATGACGTTAAATTCCAGAAGGTTGATTCACACAACAGTCCTCCAGCCAATCACGAGACATGTGGTTCTTCACGCAGAAGGACGTCTAGTGTCCAGTGGTGAAGAAGCGGTCCGTCCTTATCCACACAGAACCACAACACCCAACAGTGAGGATTCAAGCAGAGGATAGTGCAGCAAGAAGGCTCTGCAAGATTTAATAAGAACTTCAAATATCAAGACAGTAACAAAACTGCATCTGTACCTCCTTGAAGTGCCTGCCGTTCCGTGGCGTCAAGGACAGGCACAGTGCCTCCTACACAGGCAACGTTGAGAGGAAAAAGCCTGGATAACCCCTCATACCCAGTGCTCTACCATCACACAAGTGCTCCTGCTAGGAGGTCCCCTAAAGTCATTGATGGATCAGTACATCCTACAGCACCCCTTTGCATGGGGAGGATTGGAGAAGTGCACAAATACCTCCACACTCTCCAGGGGCCTTGCATCATTCGTAGTCCCAGCATCGCCTCTAGGTGTGCAATTGGATAGACTGGCCAGCATGTTATTTCAAATAGCTCTTTTATGCCCAGCTACACACAGGTGATCTCAGGAGAACGGAAAGAACGGCGCCTTCCCCCAACAACCTGTGCGCGGGCAGTATATCTGGGTTAGAGTCTCATTGAGGGAGCGGGGCGCTTGCTCCTCGGCTCTTCGCGTTACTCTGAAAAGGCAGAGGACATGGCAGAGGGGCCATATGCCAATGCTCTTTACAGAGAAAGCAACAGATTTGGGATCGAATGGAGGAAGGCCTGGCAGGGATGCTGCTCGTCTACCCTACATTGATCACCTTTGTACACTATTAAGCAAAATAGAGGCCTGCCCAGCAATGATGCGTATGTGGTTGCATTCAAATCTTGGATAAAAAGTTCTGTTAAAAACAATCGCCTCTCCTTCACTTTATATAGAAACAAAGGGGTGGTAGTGTCTGGCCGGCAGGAGGGAGAAACGCGTGCTCACCTCTTCCTGCTATGGCCTAAATCTTCTGGATGGGAACTTCGTTGACTGCCGCCTTCTTGACGCGCTTCTTCATACGGCTTCTAGCATAGACGCGAAGGAAGAGGGCGAGGAAAACCACACCCACACCAAGCCCACCCACAATGGTGACAGCGTGGCCGTAGATGAGACACGACAGCAAGATGGCGAAGGCCTGGCGCAGGGTCATAATGATGGTGAAGACGGCAGCCCCAAACTGGTTAATGGTGTAGAAGATGAAGAGCTGACCACAGGCCGAGCATATAGACAGCATCACAGCGTGCAGGGCAAACTCTGAATGGCGGGCCATGAAATTGGCAGACTCCAAGAGGGCACCCTGCTCCAGCAGCGAACCCATGGTGAAGAGGCAGGAGAAGAGGTTGACCCCGAACATCATCTGGACTGAGGACATCTTGTACTTGAAGAGCGAGTCCTGCCAGTTGGATGTGAAGCTGTCGAAGACTATGTAGCCAGCTAAGATCACTACACCGGAGAAGGTGGTCACTGTGGACGGGTGATGGTCAGTGCCACTGGACAACAGGAACATGCTGACCCCAGCAGAGATTAGCACCGCTGTGAAATACTCCCAGTACTCGTAGCTCTTGCGGGACACCAGCTTCCCCATCAGCATGACCGGAATCACCTTGGAGGCCTTGGCCAAGACCTGGGTGGGGAAGCTGATGAACTTGAGGGCCTCATACTGGCACCAGCTGCTGAGGATGTTGGAGAGCGAGGCAAAGGAATACTTGTACATGGGTGCCCCATGGCGGGGTTGCTTGGTCATGGCACAGTACAGGCCGGCCACTGTGAATGCTAGGATGCGGTTCATAAAGACCAGGAACTGGGAGTCGCGGAACTTTTCTCCTGGGCTGCTACTGGTGGCCCCGTAGGATCTGGTCATCACTCGCTCCTGGAGAATTCCCCATGTCAGATACGACACCTGCGGAGAAGAAGAATGGAGAATTACTACAAAGTACCGCTTAGAGGAATAATGCTAGGGCTTTAGAGGACGAAATCATTTTTTTTTAACCGGGGGAACCTTTTGAGGGGCTAACGTGACAAAGAATACGTGCAAATGTTTATGGGGTGGATGTAAAAGCAATGTTACAGTTACAGGCCATGAAAATCAGGAAAAGAGGAGTAGCCTAAAGACTAGGGCCAGGCGATGGTACCATTTATTAGACATGAGGCATGAGCAATAATGGGGGCTAAGGGGAGAGCACTACTGGGGTCAACTAAGATTATTACATTGGAGTAGACGAGAGGGCGTGGCTGGGGGCCGGGGGGAGGGGGAGGTCAGAGTAAGAGCATTACTGCAGATAGGGTGATGAAGCCCTGGGGGTTTGTGAGAGCACTGCTGGGGTGAGAGGAGGAAGCATCTAGGTTAGGAGTGGCAGCATTACTGGGAGTCGGGATGGGAGCCGGGAGAGGGAAGGTTACTAGTAGTCAGGATGAGAGCTTTCGCTGGGCTAAAGAAGGGGGGCGGGCACTGTTTGGGTTGTTCGGTGAAGAAACATTTGTGTGTCAAGAGTATGAGCATTCTTGCCTGTCGGAGTGGTGGAGGGATTGAGGAGGTGAACCTTTATGCGTGCCAAATGGTAGGGGATGAGGATTCCTGGGCACAGAAGCAGCAGGGATGATCATTCAAGTGTTTCCATGCTGTGGGAGAACAGTTCCCTCATGTGGGAGAGTGGTAATGAGCATTCCTGCATGTCAGGGAAAGGGGCCATTCCTATGCACAGGGGTGTGTGGATTTGTGCACGTCGGGGTGTGCGTGAGGAAGAGGAACATTTGAGATGCAAGCTTTCATGAGCATGGGTATGTGTATGAGAAACAGGGAATCGTACTATTACTGCGACAACACTTTGTCGCCTGGTACGATACCTGCGCCTTTGCGCGGTACAAAAATGATGACCCCATTACTGTGACTAAGGGAAGCGGTAGTCGTGGTAATGGGAGGTCGGGGATTTCAGGGGTGTGCACCGCTTCTGTTAAATGGAGAGTGGTGGGGACAAGAATGTTTTAAGGGAAAAAAAAGAAAAGAAAGAAAAGGGACCCTGCAGTGCCAGCGCTGACCAGGTAAGTGGGTGGAACGGATACCACAGGGATTGAGGAAAGTCGGCGGAACACTTCTGCGTGTGTCTAAGTTGCCATGGGGGAGCAGGGTAGGGGGATGCCGGCCACATTGAACTATCTGACCACTACGCCGCGCTGTAATGGTCATCCGACATTTTAGTCAGCCGAATTACGGGTGGCGCAGTGATCACAGATTCAGAAACAGCTTCGGTCAGGAGTGGGTGCATTACTGAGAGATTAGGAGAGTATCATTAGGGGACAAGTAAGGGGGCATTAGGGGGGACTAGGGTGAAGGGGCACAATTGGGGAAAGAAGAGAACACATTGGTGGTGGTTTGGTAAAGGAGCATTCCTGTGTGTCGGGGGCATGAGCATTCCTGCATGTCGGTGCGTCTGGGGGCGTGGGGGTGAACTTATAAGCATTCCAAAGGGTGGGGGATGAGCATTCCTGTGCACAGAAGAGGTGGGGATAATCATTTGAGAATTCCAGTGGTTGGGGGAAGGGGGAGTTACCATTCCATCGCATGGGGGAGTGATGTTGAGCATTCAGGGGGCATTCTTATGAGCAGGCGTATAAGGGTTTGGGCATTCCTAACCCTTCACCCCCCCTCCCCCCAATCGGCCCTCTATCCTCACACATGGTGAAATTCATAGCTCCCAGTGTTGCTCCATATCTTGCTTCCCTCTTCAACTCATCTCGACAGTGCAACTTTTCCATCATCCTACAAGTCAGCGACTGTCATCCATAGCCTAAAGAAACCTGGCCTAACTGTCCTGTCAACTCTTCTACCTCACTATTCTAAAATCAAAGAGTGTGTAGATGTCAACTGACTGAGTTCCTCGACACACAACCTCTGGGATCCTTTCCAATCTGGCCTCCGACCTCTGCACTCTACTGAATCAGAGCTCCTCAATATCAGCAACAACATCTCTTCCGCTCATCGTGCTAACCGTTCATCTACTCCAATTCTCGAAATCCCTGCTGCCTTCGATAATGGTTCAGGTGTGTGTTCCCCCCCCCCATTATGTCCCCCTGGTCTTCACACCTCTCTGGCAGTCAGTGCCTTCTCATTCTCTTCTCATCTCCTCCTTTGGACATTCCTCCCAATCGGTTGGTGTGGTCTCCGCCTCTTTCCTGATGTTCTCGATGTGAAGACACGCTTAAGCTCTGTTTCCTCCACCTGCGCCTCCCAAATGCACTCCTTTCTCTGTCCCTTCATGTCTCATCCATCCTACCTCCTCCTGTGTCACCTCTGACCTCTTTCTCCCTCCTCTTCTCCTTCCTTCCTTCACTACTGACCTACTCCTTTCCTGAGACTTCCTCTCTTCAGACTATTTTCTTCTGCGTCACCTCATTATCCTCCTGCTTTCACCTCCAACTCTAAAACTTCTCCTTCATAAACAAACCCCTAAACCAACTTTCCAAAAAGCCAGCAGTGAGGATGGCCCCTGCTCTGGGGCCATCCTCACTTAACCTAACTCGGGTGTTTGTCGTCCTCGGGCTTGGAACTGAACCAATTAAGCAGTAACTATGGCCTCACTGGCTCCAACCCTATATATGAAGCAGTGCTGTCCAGTCTTGCTGTAGGCCAGCCACCATCGTAGACATTTGATAACGCCATTAGCGGGGCAGCTGCTGCGCAGCTTAGCATCCCTATGGCTCAAACGAATATGTAAAGGAGTTTGACAATATTCTTACAGTGGGCCATTTGTTTCCCAGATCTGACTGCTTCTGATCTTTTTGATCAGGACTTGGCAACCCCTTCTTCCCTGGCAGCCCCAATGGTATTGTGTCTGAATTGCTAAACCGCATCCCAAAAATATACCTTGCGGGAGACGAGTGTCCCATGTCTACTGTGGATGACAAAGCTTTAGAAATGGAGCACCTACTAAAGGGACACAGCTATGTGAGGAGCCTCCTGCAAAACACTGGGGGCATGGTGGGATAGGCGAAAGGAATAACACACACACACACACACCCCCCCCCCCCCCCTCCCTCCCTCCCTCCCTCCCTCTCCCACCACCACAACCACCACCACCACCACCACCTGGTCTCAGCACTGCGTAGCAGGTGGCACAACCGGCACCTGTGGCCGCCCGACCCACTACCCCTCCGCCCCCCAAAGAGTCAGGCAGGGGTCTTTGTTGCGAGTTTTAAGATCCGAAAAGGAAGCAATATTACGGGATATCAGGAAAAGATGGATGGGTGCTGGATGTTCTTAGTCAGGGACACACCTTGGAGTTCAAAACTGTATTGAGCATAACTCTGTGAAGCCCTTAGTAGCTTGGAAAACAGCGTCACAAAACTCCAGAACTAACAGTTAAGGGTGGTATGGAAGGAGCATGCAACACAAATGCCTTTTTACATGGAGACTTTTTAGGTTTCACATGTTTTATTGTAACATTCAACTTCCCTAACGATGACCTACCTTTTCGCCCAGCTCTGAAATCTCTTCACTGGCTCCCAGTGGCTGCAAGGACAACTTCAAGACCCTCTGCATTGTCCACAAGGCTTTCTGGGCCTGGGACCGCTCTACCTCAACTTTCTCTCCCAAAACATCTTCCTTCTCGAGCTCTCTGCTCATCCACCTCCAACTCTGAGGGTCAGACGCTTCTGCAAGCAGAGAGTTGGGGGCAGATCTATCTCCTCGGCTGGGGCCTCCCTCTGGAACAGCCTCCCTGCTTCTCTCAAACTTGACCAGAACCACCTCCGGTTCTGAAAGCAACTCAAGACCTTCCTTTTCTCTTCCTCTTTTTATTTAACCCTGCTTATGCACTCGACTGCTCTGCGCACTGGTCACCCTCTGAACTCAGGCCCAGGCTCCTGCATGTCCAGCTGCCCTTGCACTGCCTTCGGGCTCCCCAGCACTTAATAGTCTGTATCTGCAACTCTACAGCCCCTTCTCTCTGCACTTATGGGCCACCCGCTGGCTGCACTTGTGAGTTATCTGCACTCCCCCCCTCTTTCTCCTGCCCCCTGGCACTTCTCCCCTTCCCTCTTCCCCACACTTGCACGATCTGAATGGCACAAGGCCTAGTAAGATCGTTATTTTGTCCGCCCTTTGTTTCCCCCTCCTTGTCGCGCCTAGAAACACTGTGGACAAGCGAGTTATAAATGCCACATCAGATCTCTCACTTTACTGCCTCTCACCGGCACCACTCCCCCGCTACTCTTCCCTCACTTCCCCTGCCCCAGCCCACTACCATATCCATCAATTCCCAGCCCCTTACCCACTTCTACTTAGAACCTTCCTTTCCCTGCTCCACACCCAGCCCTAGTCCACCACCCTTCCCATACTTTTCCCTGTCCAGTAGCCTATTCCTGAGCCTTTCCTTGGCCCTAACCCAATTAGTTCTATACACGTCTCTTTCCTTGCCCATCACCACCATTTTCCACTGGCCTTTCTTTGCCTACGTGGTGCACAATGCCTCCATTAGTTACCCTGCCCCTCACCCACCACCTTCCCTTACTAGCCCCTGACCGACTCCCATCCCCTACCATTGCCTTAGTATCCCTGCCCTAGCCCGCCCCTAGCCCTTACCCCTCAAGCATCTCCCCTAGATTATCTGAACATTATGTGGCGCTATGCAAAAGGCCAGGGCAGAAAGCGCTGAATAGAAAAATCACAACAAAAAGAAATTCATTCAGCTTCTGGGGACCTTTAAGGGAAAAGGTGAAGGATGATTAGAAGATGAGGAAAGGATTAAGGGAGGGATTATTCGTGGGGGGGGGGTGTCACAGGACGGAGCTATAATTGGGGGGGGGCTAAATGAGGAAGGAAGCATTATTGGGGGCTCGGGTGATAAGACAGAAACATAGATCACTACTTGAATGATAGGAGCAGTCACTGGGGAGCAGGGGGGGGGGGTAATATAGCACACCCTCTTGAATGGCTCCAGATAATGTCCCAAGGTCTGGAGCGGAGGCCTGGGGACACAGTCCCCGCTGTGCGCACCCCTGGCGCCTACCTGCAAGCCGGCTGCGCAGAAAAGCAGCTTCAGCACTTGCTTGGCTGTAGATGGGTCCATTGCATCGTTCCTGGAAGAGGCCGAGACATCGTCCGGGTGGCCCGACTTGGCCTCGCTGCCGAAGACACAGGACCGGATGACAGGAAAGCAGAGGCCGCGGCCTGGGGAGGAGGGAGGAGAGAGCATCAGAGATGAGTCCTCGCGTTATGACCCCCGCCCCCTTCCCCCTCGTAATAAGCAGTCGGTTCAAACGCTGAGTGCAAGCTTTAAAAAGACGTGCCTAAGGAGAAATAACCAAGAAATTCTTTTCGACATGTAGAATAACACATGATTTACTTGCATAACTGTTGAACCCATATGCAGCAGACTTACATATGTTGTGCGGTGTGTGCGTCATGCCTTATGGCCCTTGCCCCCCCCCCCCCGCCACCCATGAAATATTACACCACAACACCAACAATTTGGTCAAGTGTTGGCAATGAAAGGCCGTAGGCTTTTATTGATACAGGTATGGTTATGGGAACATAAACAATACACGTAATCATAATATCATCATCCTTTTGGGCACTGGGTCCAGAGGTAACCCCCCTTATGCCCGTGCCACCTTTCTTGTCCCACGACCTGTTGTGGTCACCGTACGTGTCCCGAGTTTCTTTCCATTGTTCTTCTCCCCTTTTTCTGGGAGGGAGGGTTTTTGTGGAACAGAAAAAGAGCAGGAAGACGCTGAGTACACAGCGCATTTCCCTATACTGTTTGGGGCCCCGTGCAGGGTCGACAAACAGTTTGTGTTTTTGGAGCTGCAAGCAGCTCATTATATAGGACCCGGAGAAGGCCCTGGGTCTTTGTAGTGTGTGGGGGGCTGTGCACCAACCCCCCAGGCCAGCCTGCAGATGACTAATTGGCCCCCTCTGTCCCGGAGGGGAGGGTGGGGATCCCGTTGTACTACCCTGCCCAAGTATCTAGGGTCTCCTGGGTGCAATGCACCCATATATTCTCCTGGAAGGGCGAGGTATTTTTATTACCTCACCCTTCCTGCGCTTTGAAGCGCCAGACCCTGCTGACTGTCTCCCTTATCCGAGGGGCAATGACCCTGGAGGAGGGCTGCTGCCCCTCTCTTGACCCTGCTGCCATGTAACAACAGTTACCTGGTCTCGCCTTGGGTGGCCTGGCAGCATTACCCATACTTAATGCCACGGAGAGCATTTCTCAACTGTAATAATATACCAAGTGTTAGTCACTCTCAGCCAGTGCCACTGATGTAAATAGACACAATGTCACAGGTGGTAGTGTGCAATTTGATTTATTGTGTAGTATGAGCCTGCACGTGTTTCAACCCTTTAGGGTCTTCCTCAGGGCTTGGTTTAGGGATTACCCATTCAGGTTGTAAATGAAAAAGGCAGTCACCCAAATGCTGAAATTCGGTTGCTTGCGTAAATAGTATTAAAGAAATGCGAAAGGTTGCCAAGAAACTATAACACGGCCAGATGGCATGAATGCAGTATACATACTGCATTATGTATATTCGGTCTATGGACCAAGACTCGGAGTATACATACTGCATTATGTATATTCGGTCTATGCTCCATCCAAGACATTTGAGTACACATATTATGCTCCAAGACTCTGTAGTATACATACTGCGTTATGTATACTCGATCTATGCTCCAAGACATTGGAGTATACATACTGCATTATCTATACTCGGTCTATGGACCAGGGCTCTGGAGTATACATACTGCGTTATGTATACTCGGTCTACACGCTAAGGCCCTGGAGGATACATACTACATTATGTATACTCTGTTTATGCGCCAAGACTCTGGAGTATTGGAGTATACATATTGCATTTGCAGCAACAGGCCGTTATATGGTGCTTAGCGATGTTCTATACAGATCTATACTGCGACTATAGAGTCCCTAAAGGTGCATTTGTCACTCTACTTTGCTTACGTGCACAGGCAGCTCTACTTTGCCGCAATACAGGCTAGTACCTCTATGCATTTAACTGAACTGGGTAGCTCACATGGGAGGAAGTGATTAAAGTGGACTGTGCCAGCAGAGTTGGGCCACAGTATTTAGAGACATTGCCCTCCCAGTGACCATTTGTCTTTCCCACCACCAAGAGGCATCGCCATAAACTGGAGAAAACCACACATTTTTGCTTCTGCGTCTCATTCCCCTTCGTGATTTGGAGCATTTTGGTCTGATAGATAAAACTAGTGAGGCGCAATCCCTCAGTGTATATCACATTTCTTAGCCACATTGTCGGGTTCCCTAGAATCCCATTTCCTTTATACACCTGGCTACTTCAGGACATGCCACTGCACCAACCTCATGCTTCCTTTGCGCCAGATTCCAGCAGCCGGTCCTTCCTGTCCAGCAGAGCCTGGCTGGGCCTCTTCCCGCCTCCTCACACCACTTTCTGAAATGATGCACTGTGTATCCCGTGCCAATGTTACATCATCTCACTCCGATCCTATGCTCACCTTTCATGTTAATTGTCCCCAGCCGATGCCAACTCCTGGGCCCACTGACTAAACAATTAATTGCCCACATTTATCATTGACTGCACCCATCCGCAAGAAGAGCCCTCGCCCACAACTGCTGCCCATTGTTCACATTAACTGCCCCCACGCAATATCAGGTCCTATGCCCACCTCTCTCGTTGCCTGCACTCATCCTCAATCATGTTTAAATATGCAAAGGCTCCATGTAACACTCCAAATGGGCACTGGACAATAGGAGCTACAGAGAGGCATGGAGGGAAAGAACCAGAAGACAACCCTTCTCGGCCTATGCCCCAAGACTCCGGAACCTCCTCCCGTCAACAAAAGACTTGCCTGATCGCTTCTACAGTCCAGGAAAGAGCTCAAGACCTTCCTTTTTAAGGATGGCTGCTCCCTAACATCTAGGTCCACACACCCTGCACCCCATACCCTAGCTGAGACTGGGTGATCTGCTCGCCACTATTTCCTCCCTGGTTGCTCATAAAATGAGGAAGCATTATTGGGGGCTCAGGTGAAAGGACATTTCATCCTTGCTGGCAATTGCCAACCCTCTGCCTCAACCACTTAGCGCTTGGCTCCCTTTGTCTCTGCTTCCATCACTGTGTTCTCCGCCTATGATTGTAAAGCTCTCCGTTGCTTCCCAAAGCTAGCTCTGTGCTCAATAAATACCCCAATAATGAAGGAAGGTGAGAAATGGTGGAGAGGGGGGGGGCTAAAAGAAATAATTTTTATTAAATTCCACCCACACGAGAGAGTCTTTAACCTCCTTCTCGACTTCCCTTTCAATCTATTCTTAATTCTCTTCTCATATTATTTGGTCATAACTATTCGTTACACATTTAGCAGGGGTGAAATGTGCAAGTTGCAAGCTACTAGCCAGTCATATAGTCAACTCAATTCTACACATACTTGGTTGATAAATGGGATACATTACTCACTGTAATCGTATATCTGATGCTTGTATCTGCATAGATTCAAATGCTATGCATAGGCCGACATCTAGTGCAAGCTGCAGAGTATCACAGTTGTTTTCGAAAATTCGAAAAAAGGGGCATCGACAGGGCGTGCCAGTAATACTATCCCTAGTGTGATGTCCACTGTATCCATTGTCCTTCACGCATTGAGGTCCCTCAGATTGTTTTGTTTCTGACACAAGGTAGCATGAAGTGTATCGCGAGTACAGGTGCATCCAAGCAGATTAATATCAGAGAAGGTCATAACACCTATGCACCTTCTCTCAGGGGAGGAAGGGTGGGTGCATGTGAATCTAAGCAAATACAAGCATCAGAAATACGATTACGGTGAGTAATGTATCCCTTCTGAGGCTTGTGGAATCTGCTTAGATCACATGCTATGCATAGATTAGCGAGCAGTGTTAGGAGAAGGTGGTGGGTTGTGAGGGAGCAGCAGCAAATCAATGTTTTAGAACTGCTTGTCCCACCTGTTTATCTGGTTTGGAATGGGTGTCAATGCAGTAGTGCTGAGTGAAAGTGTGTACTGAGCTCCATGTAGCTGCTCTGCAAATGCTGTCTAAGGGGACATTTGCAAAAAAAGCCAGAGTAGCTCCTGTGCTCCTTGTGGAGTGAGCTCTTAGTGTGAAAGGCAGGGTATTGTTTGATAATGAATGGCATAGTTGTACACTATCCATCTGGAGATGGCATTCTTGGAAACACGGTCTCCATCTCTGCCTGGTGCTACGTAGACAAACAGTTGGTCTGTTTCCTTAAGCGGCCTGGACTAGTTTACGTAGTAAAGGACCGCCCTCCTCACATCCAGTGTGTGGAGTTTTACCTCAGCTGAGCTATTTGGAGTCTGAAAGAAGGCTGATAGCTCAATGGATTGGATTACGTGGAGTTTGGAAGTGAATTTAGGATAGTACCTTGGATGTGTACGTAAAACCAATTTGTTTTTATGAATGATAAAGAAAGGGTCCTGCACTGACAAAGCTTGCAATTCACTAACTCATCTTATGGAAGTAACAGCCACTAAGAAGGCAGTCTTGTATATCAGGTGTTTAAAATGTGACTTATGCATAGGCTCGAATGGGGGCCCCCATGAGCTTTGCTAGTACAACATTGAGATCCCAGCCTGGCGGTGGGTTTGAAATTGGAGGGTGGAGTCTCTTTACCCCCCTTCATGAATGCCTCAATGACGGGAATTTTCCACCATGATACCTTACTCTGAGAAGTGGTGTACGCTGATAAATAAACTAGGCGGACCTTTATGGAATTAAAAACTAATCCGAAGTCTTACAAGTGGAGCATATAGTTTAGAATGTGGGAAGGAGTACATTCTATGGGGTTTATCTGTTTAGACTGGCACCAAATAACAAATTTCCTCCACTTGTCGAAATAACAGTGTCTGGTGTTAGGTTTACGAGCCTCTTCTTCAGGAAGGCCCTCAAAACCGGTTCATCCCTCCAGCAACCGGACAAACCTTCCCTACTTCACGCTTAGCTTCATGACACTGTTTGCGACTCCCCAGTATATTCTCCAGAACAAGGTAAAGTAGAATTGAATTCTCAGAGCAGACCGGACGATTCCATGTCCACATCAAAAGTAAGTTCCAACTGAGGCTCAAGGTACATAGCTATGCACCACTACGGTGGACTCTAGCCAGTCACGGCAGCACACCCAAACGCATTCGCCTTCATAAACCAGACAAAAACACAAAGTACAACATCTCTGCCATCAGAATACAGCCAAGTCCTACGATAAAAATGTGGTCGAGCTGGACACATAACGAGTCTCCTGTACCCGCACACACTCCCCCGACCACCTTAGCACCCATCTACAGGCCCGACCATAATGAGTAGCTTTTACTGGGACTCAGCCATCCCTCCCAATTTCATATTTGGCCAAATGCACACACATGTTAGTTAACCCTTCTGAGAATGTTCTCATACTTTGGACTTCGGTCCCAAGATGGCGTTGCCCCGACCCCCCACGAGCAAATAGAAGTCATACTGAAAGGGATAAAGGCGCTTTATAAATGACAAACTACTACTACAACAACAAGGGGCCAGCATAAGCGGACTCTGGATGTCAGGAACATGGCAGGGCAACTTCACAAAATGAAGTAGACAAAACCGAGCCAAAGTCTAAATAGGCAGAGCTTTTCCAAAGTCTCGAAAAAGCTTTGCTGGCAGAAAATAACGTCCAACGTAGAGTTAAATTCCTCAAAATAAAATATGGTTGCACCTCAACTTACAAGAAAAACGTCATGAAACAATACCTACTAACCAGTGCCATGACCCAACCTACTCATACCCCTCTGCAACCCTCCCCAGGATATCAATGTAAATCATAACCAGACATGTATTACAACAGATCGAGGATATCACCTCGACCCAACAGCCTGATGAAAACAACCATCATTCAAACATAAAAGAGCAGGTTCCAGAATGTCCACTCGCCACTGGCTACTGATCATTGTGTAACGCTTTTCAGGACACTACATCTTGCCATAACGCAAGATTCAAACCATATACCACAACAGGACAATCCTCACCTGCCATAGGTGCCACAGCACCATAAAAATGAACACATACTCCCATACATATTTATTTATTACATTTGTTATACGCCCAGACCCGGAGGTATCACGGCGTAGTTACAGACAGTAGATAAATACAATCTTTATAAAATAACAGTAGAAAACAATTAAAATACAGGTGATTTAACATACAACGTATATACAAGTGGAGAGTGGCGGTCTGGTTAGGTCAGGTTCATGATATGGGCTCAGTTAATATTGGTTGAATAACCAAGTTTTCAAAGATTTTTGGAATTGTGGATATGATGTTTCATTCATGATGTTAGTGGGTAAAGAGTTCCAGTGTCTGGGGGCTAGGACCTTGAAACTGCTACCTCCCGCTTTCTCTCTTTTATATCTTGGGATTTCGGGGTATGAGTTAATGTTGGATCTGAGAAGTCTGGTCTGAGATTTCTTCATGACTTGTGTTGAGGTATTTGGGAGCTTTATTGGCAATACATTTGTGCGTGATGCTAAGGGTTTTGAATAGTATCCTAGCTTGGATGGGGAGCCAGTGGTTGTCTCTCCTGATATTGGAGATCTGTTCAGATTTTTTTTATGCCTAAGGCAGCTCTGAGGGCTTTGTTCTGCATAAGTTGAAGTTTAGCTATATTGGTTTTGGAGGTGCCAAGGAAGAGGATGTTACAATAGTCGAGCTTGGAAAGTATAAGAGCTCTGGCTAGTGTAACGCAGTTTTGAGGTGAAAGGAATTTGCGACAAAGGGCGATGAGTTTGGAGGTGGAGGAGGCTAGGGTGTTACTTGTTTTGACATAGTTACGGTGGCATCTAGATAGACAGCAAGTGTCTTTACTCGTTTGAGTACAGGGATCGTGGTGCCATCAATGATGAATGATTTGTAGACGGGCTGAAAAGCGTCCATTTTGGTGGATGAGCCTAGTAGGAGTAGCTCTGTTTTGTCATCATTGAGGCAAAGGCTATTGTTAGCCATCCAATTTTGTATGAGTGAGTAAATTTGGTTGACGAGCAGGGATTCTTGCTCGTAGTTACCGGTTAGTGGGATGAGGATCTGGGTGTCATCTGCAAAGTTAGTGTAGATGACACCCATAGCATCCAGGGCTGCGAAAAGGAGCTTGGTATAGGCATCATACAGTGTGGGGGATAGGCAGGAACCTTGCGGCACGCCTGCGGGAACTGGAAGAGGGTCGACCGATTCTCTGCCGATGGATACTCTAGATGTCCGGTTTGCTAAAAAGGATTTGATCCAGTCAGTGGCATTCTTAGATAGGTTGAAATTATTGGCTAATTTGACGCAGAGTTTGTCATGGTCGACCAAGTCGAAAGCTGCTGAGAGATCCAGTAGCATTAGTAGGCAGAGTTTGCCTGCTTCTCTGGAGGCACCCATTTGGATCTTCAGATCAATAAGGGCTGTCTTGGTGCTGTGGTTAGGACGGAAACCTGACTGTCGGTCCCCTAGTAGTTGGTGATGTTCTAAGTGGTTTTGTATTCGGGAGTAAGCTATTTTATCAGTTGTTTTCAGGGGGAATGGGACCATTGTAATGGGTTGGTAGTTGGTGGGGATAGCTGGATCCAGGGTTTTTTTTTTTTTTTGGGAGGGGGTGGGGTCACACAGGCTTTTTTAATGCTGATGGGGACTGTGTTGGTGAGGAAGGAGGCATTAACATATTTGGTGATGATGGGCGTTAGGGTGGGGGCGCAAAGTTTGACTAGGTGGGAGGGGAATTGGTCTTTATTGCAATTAGAGGCTTTGAGTTTGGCTATGGTGTCTAGCACTTCTTTGTGAGAGACCAGTGTGAAATGAAATGGAGTGCCGGGAGTGGTGTTAGATGGGTTCACTGCTACGATAGGTAGAATTTTCTCCGTTAAGAGTGTTTTTTGCTATCAATTTCATTTTGTAGAAGTAGGATTTTGGATGCCAGGGCATCTTGTATAGTGGTGCACCAGTCTGTGCTGGCATTAGTGGGCGCTATAACTTGACATGGATTTTCAAGCTCTCTTAGGATGGAGAACAGTTCTTTGCTGTCTGAGGAGGCATTAGTATTGTGATGGTTAAAGGCATTAGCTTTTTGCGTGATTATCGCCGATTTGTATTTTTTTGTTGGCTTCATCAAAGGCTTTGGCTGTTTCAGGGGTTTACTATCGAGGTGCTCGAGCAATCTTTTAGTGCGTCTCAGGGACACTAGTTCCTCATTAAACCAGAAGCAAGATTTTTTATCTGGCCTTCGAGTTTTGGTGGTGATAGGAGCAAGTAGGTCAATGGTATGGGTAAGGCTTTGTTGGTAACGTTCTGCTAGGTAAGCAGGGTTGTTAGTACCTTTAGTCGTGTTAGCTAGTGCTGCACTCAGAACAGGGGAGATGTTGTCAGAGTTTTTTTTTAATATTTCTGGTTTCAAAGGTGTCAGGTTTTTTTGGGGATGGTTTGGTCTGTGACGGTATTGTCGAGAGTAAAGTTGATGACGAAGTGGTCTGACCACTTAACACGGAGGATAGAGTCAATGGAGGCTTGTGAATTGAGCGTGAGAAACCAATCCAGGGTTCTTCCTTTGGAGTGGGTGGGTTCATTTATCAACTGTGCGAAATTCATGTCTGACATAGCTGTGTGGAAGGCTAGTGCATCGATAACTAAGGGATCATTGAATCCTAGGTTGATGTCACCGAGGATAATACATTTAGTTTTGGGCATGATAATGGGAGTTAATAGTAAAGGGATGTCTAAATTGGGATGAGTGTTTTTATCCGGTGATCTATACACTACCAGCAAATTGGTGGTGGTTTCAGGGTCGGATGGGATCTTTACTAGTAGTAGTTTGTAACCCTGAATTTGTTCCATTGGGCAGGCTCTGATTTGCAGGGTGGTTCTGGCTATTATAGCGACTCCGCCTCCTTGTGTAGTAGTCCTATCTGTCCCGAGGATGCTGAATCCTGGGGGGATAGCAATAGCTAGGAGTGGGCCCGCGGCAGGGTGTAACCATGTTTCGGTGACTACCAACATATCAAGTTGTTGGTCCACAATGAGGTTGTGGATTTCTAGGGCATGGGCTCCCAGAGATCGTGCGTTGATGAGTGCGCCTTGGAGAGTAGAGGTGGGGGCATGAGACAGTGTATTGACTTGGTTGGGGATGTGATTAATGGTTGTGGTCTTGGTTTGGTTTTTGATCGGTTTTTTGAGTGGTCTTTGTGTTGGTAGTTATTGGAGGAGGTGTCTAATTTGATGGGCGTGTTGGAAGTTGTGGTGAGGGAGGTGACTCGGTGGAGGGTTTTGTTTCTGGCCATGAGTCTGTTGAGTCTGTCAATACCCAAGACGGGTGTTGTCTTATCGTTCGTTTCGCTAGGTTGGGGGTAGGGGGGTGGTTTCGCGAGGTTATAACTGAGGTTCGGGATGGCTAAGGCTGCTTTATTCTTGATGTTGGTGGAAGTGTTAGAGGGTGCAGTTTGTATGGGGAAAGGAGGGAGTGAAGGGAGGAATGGAGTAGGGCAGGGGATTGGGTGGTGGCGCTGGCATCCCAATCTAGCTAATCCTTCCTTGATCATGATGAAGTATCCTCTTGTACATGGTGTGGAGTGGGGTGGGGTATCATGCAGAAAGGAAACATGATGATCATCAGGACTACCAACATTATGTGGGTGAGATTGGCTATGTCCAATTCGGTCACTATTGCAGGATAGGCTAGAGTGGCTGAGGAGCTGTTGCGTTCAATTTAGTTACTGTTGTCAATTATATAACACAACCAGATACCAGGTGAACACAATGGCTAATGCAGCACTCGGGTATGAGGTGAGCACACATGTTGAATGTAGTAGTCAATCATCAGGTGGGTACAGTCTAAATGTGGCAAGCAGTCATCAGGTGGGTACAAGGCTAAATGAAGTAATCCAACATCAGTTGGGTACACAGGCTAAATGTGGCAATTTAATATCAGGTGAGTGCACAGTTGGGAAGGAAATGTGCCTTGGTCCACTCCCTCATGGGTAGACTTCTGGCAACCATGAGATGTGCCCTTCAGCATGACTCAAAGGACTCTGCAGATGTAGTCACATCACCCTGACCCCCATCAATTGCACTGGCATCCGCTGCAAGCATGCATCACCTTCAAATCCTGCTGCATGATTCACAACATGCCTCCTCTTGTCTATTCCCCAAAACTCTGGAGACTCCTCTCGATCAATACCAGATTCTCCCTTTCGCTTCTACATTTCAGGAAGGAGCTCGAAAACTCTTCAAGCAATGGCTCCTCCTTAACATCCAAGTTCACACTCACCAACTAACCTGGTACTGGGCGATCAGCTCACCCATTTCCTCCCCAGGTAGCTCCAGGCTCCTTTGTATTAATCCCTACGATCTGCTTACCACGCAACATACCTCCCCTGTGACTTGACACACTCAGTGCTTCCCAAAGAGCTCAATGAATACCCAAATAATAACAATCCACCATTTCCCCACAAACCAGGGCACCTTCCAGTAAAGTCATGCAAATAGATTTAACCCATACAGTCATCAGCTCAAACTGCCTGAAGGGTACATTAAAACCACTATACAGGAGCACACCTCAACCTGCCTGAAGAATAACACCACATTATACACCCCACCTCCCTTTACAGGTGGTAGGTGTATCATTCATTAAACCCTATACTCCCTAAAGGATATCGCCCAACCTGGCAGGTTGAGCAATATCCTGTCGGGATGCATGCCTTTAATCTACTCCTCTGGCAGGTTGGGCAATATACTGTCGGGATGCATGCCTTGAATCTACTCCTCGGGCAGGTTGGGCGATATACTGTCGGGATGCATGCCTTGAATCTACTCCTCGGGCAGGTTGGGCGATACACTTTAAGCCGTATAGGATTTGACGAATCATACACAGCGCCCACCATTACAAGGGCGAGGGTTATTTTTCTGGTGGGTTCAGAGGATGTCAGGACATCAGACTAGTTGTCTGAATAACACAAAATGATATATCCCCCACTTACAGAACACCAACATGGTGGTATGAAAACCTTGCCCGCAGTGTGGAGCGCCTTACATGGTTCAAAGTTTTGAAAAGGTGAGAGTTGAAAAAAGTTACAGTATTTTTTCAGGAGTGGAAGATCAGGATAGGCAAGCGATAGCAGCGGGCGAGGCAGGATTATGTGTAGGGAAACTGGTATTTTTTCAGGCTTTTTCTAAAAGTGGTGATGGAGCGTGGAGTGCGGCATTCCATGCCCTGGGTGCCCAGTGGGCATATGCTTGTTTTTGTGCGCATGTGAGTTTGCAGAGTGGAATGTGTGGAAGGTGTGGGCTGGCTTGTCTCGGAACCCTTCCATGCCTGCACTTCTGCAACTTTAAGCAAACCTGCTTCTTCCCAGTGAACTGACACAGCCAAAGCAGTCACACAACCGTGTGGGCGTCAAAGGATGCAAATCACAGAACACAACGACCTAAGCGCGGCTACCTACGGTGTATGCACTATACATAAGCACCTATGTATAGGTCTGCAAGTTCCTTCTTCCAGGCACCTGGCTAACTCCATGTAGCCTCGAGCAGACCTTTACATGCAACTAATGCTCTGGCAGCAATTCCATGGGGTGGGACAGACTGACGTCTCCTGGGAATTACCACTTTATTCTCCCATACAAACAGAGCCAATTAATATTGAATTTTGTAGACTACCAAGGCAACCTGCATGAAAACCCTCTTTTTTTGGAGACTTCTGAACAGGTGGTTATTTGTTCGTGGAATTTTACTTCCCCCATCTAAAATAGTCCCCTTTCTCAAAATGAATCACCCTCTTGGGTCGTCTCAAAGGGTGACATTTATGCTGGATCCCAAGCTTGGGGTTACAGGGTCTTCTGGGTCACTCCCTGGCCTAGCACCATTGAAAGGAATATGTTCAAGCATCCAACATGCTGTCAACCTAAAGGCAGGCCACATTTTGTTCAAAGACCTGTGGAAGAATGTAGCCCCGCCCCCACGCATTGAGTTGAAAATGTGGTATGTAGGAATTTAGTGGAGGGTTGGGAGGGAGCAGACGGGTGTGGGAAATCTGGGATTTCCCGACCGATCATGAGAGAAGATGACCCCCCCTCCCCCTCACCCATTTACGATGCCACCTCTATAACCCCAATCAAAGTGTTTAGTATGGACACTAGTTAGGGAGTCTATTGGCTCTGGATATTGCTAGTTGCCATAATCGGGACTGTGTGATCATTCAAATGTGCTGACAACGGACATTTGGCTACCTCAAGTCACTGGGGAAAGGCCACAGACTCGGAGCCAGTGGATCACGCTGGTCTGAACTGGCCCCAATTGTCCATCAGTGCCACATATCGTTACTGGGGTGGACATCCTATGCCCATCGCCTGAGGAGGATGTGACCAGAACTAGCAGGAACCACCATGTTTCACCCAGAAATAAACCAGCATGCAATATCCTATGGACGTGGACATAAACAGAGGACTGATTAATCCCGCAAGAAAATGATCATTATTATTCTCAAGGCGGTGGGAATAGTGTGCCAGAAGGCCTGCGAAGTGCATTTCGACGTCCAGCGTCGAAACTGATTTAAGGAGCGGGTTTGGAGGGCGAAGCAACTTAGTTGGGAATGGGTTAAGGCTAGGATGTTGTCCAAATTGTCTTGCAAGTCAAAAGTAATAAAACTTCCTGCTCAATTTATTGCTTGAAATTAAAGACTTTTCCGGATGTTTACAGAGCTTCCAAATCGTCCGTATTGATGAGAGCGGGGTGGAGACATGGGGTCATCTCACATCACCTCAAGAGGTCACATCACTGGGGTTGGTTTGCTCTGTTTAGGTCAGATCGCTGACCATATTCTAATATTTGGCTCAGAACCTCCAACACCTGCCCTCATGGGCCTTCATGAGTTTGGGACAGAGGCAACACCTGGCCTCATGTGCCTTTATGTGTCTTGATGAGCCAACACTTGCCCTCCTGATAATGTGTGGCACAGAGCCAACACCTCATGGGCTTTGTGTGTTTGGGACAGAGTCAGCACTTGCTCTCGTGAGTATTAGTGGGTTTGGGACAGAGCCAACATCTCGCAGCATGGGCCTTCATGAGTTTGGAACAGAGCCAACAAATAAGGGTCTACAGTCCTGGACGCATATACAAAAAGTACAAAAACTTTCAAGACCAATTGTAAAGCCCCAAAATGAAATGACAAACAAAAACTGTCTACAAAGAAATTCCTTTGATAACACAATGTTCAAGGCACAATATAATATTTTGTTACAAAATAGGCCACTTCTTATTAACAATGCTATCTCAGATAAAACCTACATGGGAATCCAGGTTGATATATAAACCAAAGCGCCTACTTTACGATTGCCATTAATCTCCAAGTACATCCTGAAAGAAATAGGAGACCGGGGATTTAATTGCACACTGCTTACTGGCAACTATCAATACCCATAAAGTCTATATCCCCAGAGTTTCCTTTGACGGGTAATCATGGTCCGATCCGTTCCAAACATGGAATTTGAGAATTCTGAGTGGGTCCAGTATGTGGGTTCACTCCTGGCTCTTTCGAGGGCTCTCTCGAATTTAACCTTACTCCAAATGGTAGCAAGAAAGTGAAATGCTTTAAATCTCACACTTTCGATGAGACAATCCAAAATTAAAAGAGTTGAGAAAAGAAATTCGAGTCTTGAGAAGGCTAGGAGAAAGCGGGGAGTCATATTTGGCCAAATGAAAACACTGGAGACAAACATTTAAAAACTGGGTCAGGAGTTACAAATGTACCCCAATTCATAAACAGGGTAGTAAAGAGACTGGGACACAAAATGACTAGAAACTTCCAGGATCTCATCAATACAATGAACAAAGCCCAAAGCGGTCAGCAAAGCAATCCAATAGCCGAGGGTGTGTGGGCGAGTCCCTTTCAGAATGCATATAAGAAATCGGAGTGAAATTCCTTGCCCAGTAATGGAGGCCGAGTGGGACTGGAATATTTCTATGGAATCCATTGAGTCCTTGGTAAAGAAGTCTTCTAACTGCAGGGCCTCTGGCTCCAAAGGCCTGTCGAATGCTCCATTTAAATTATAACTTGAGCTGTGGTCTAAGATCCTGTATATCCTATTCAGTTTAGTACTGAAGTAAAGAGCGACACAGAGTTCTTGGCTTATGGCAGTAATTGTACCTATATACAAGAAGGGCGACTCATCCCATCTCCCTTCTTGACAGCGAGATCTTCGCAGGACTGGCTTTGCATGACCTGGTGGACTGGGCCTCGGATTCTGGATGCTTCAGAGATACCAGACTGCTTTTCAGAAGGGATTAGGCATGGAGCTGAATGGCCTGGTCGTGAACTGGCTGAGAGAATAGTCACTTGGCTCTGGAAATCTGCCTCTCTACATGGCTGCCATCAATTACACACAGGCGTTTGACTGCGTGAAACTCAACATACCCTGGCGCCAACAGAGAGAATGGCAGATCCCTGGGCTCCGGTTATCGATCTTGATCCGTCTCCACGAGTATGCCCCCTTACAGGTAAGGTTGAATGGGCAGGGTGCTCGGACTGAGATTTTCTAAGCAAGCAGGGGCCTTTGTCAAATCTGCGTCTTAACTCACCGTCAATTCAACCTCTAGTCGTCTGATTTTGGAGACTCTCTCCAGATCCTCATTTACACCCCCAAGGATTGTTACTGTGCCCATCCCGTACTTAACATACAAGGATGATGTTATTCACAGGGACAGGGCCCAGTTGGGCCTCCAAAGACGGCGTGACGCCATCAGGGAATATTTGAATTAGTTGTTATCAAGGGTGGGAAAACTAACAATTAGATTTAAATAAAAAATGAAGTTAAATGGGGAATAACAGGAGTATGAAAGTTCAACGTTTGACACCATATGTTCATCGCTCACATATATGGGCTTTAAATTGGAGGCCGATGACAACATGAGTGTCCTAATGACGTGTTTGAACTATGGCTGTCCAAGCTGGTTCCCAAATGAAGAAGATCAGATAGCAGCATTGTAGGTTTTCCCTTCGTCCATTGTTCACTTTTTACAACATGAAGGTGGTTGTAGGTCTGTTGCATGGATCTGAGGTTAACCAAAAATTGCGCTCCCTGACCTACGACAAGACCCAAGTCAAGGGGTTGGAAGCAAGCATTAGGTTACCAGATTGTGTGCCTATTGTGCATTAAGGTTGAAGTTGGGCCTAACCTCTTTGAGCTGCCCAGTGGATTGGAAGTTTTTCATTGTATAGACGGCTTCTGATGCACTTGAAGGACTCCGTGTATGAAGATCTGGCCAGTATTCTGCAGTGTTGCTCACATACGTCAAACTTCAGGAAAATTGTGTGGAGTCGTCAGCTGGAGACCTTATAAGGTATCTGAACGATGTGAATAAGCTGTCGTTACGGAATGACTGGATAATAACCACCACCAGGAAGAAGCTGCCGTCGAGCAATGACTGGATAATAACCACCACCAGGAAGAAGCTGCCGTCGAGCAATGACTGGATAATAACCATCACTAGGAAGAAGCTGCCGTCGAGGAATGACCGGATAATAACCATCACTAGGAAGAAGCTGCCGTCGTGCAATGACTGGATAATAACCATCACTAGGAAGAAGCTGCCGTCGTGCAATGACTGGATAATAACCATCACTAGGAAGAAGCTGCCGTCGAGGAATGACTGGATAATAACCACCACCAGGAAGAAGCTGCCGTCGAGCAATGACTGGATAATAACCACCACCAGGAAAAAGCTGCCGTCGAGGAATGACTGGATAATAACCACCACCAGGAAAAAGCCGCCGTCGAGGAATGACTGGATAATAACCACCACCAGGAAGAAGCTGCCGTCGAGCAATGACTGGATAATAACCATCACTAGGAAGAAGCTGCCGTCGAGGAATGACTGGATAATAACCACCACCAGGAAGAAGCTGCCGTCGAGGAATGACTGGATAATAACCACCACCAGGAAGAAGCTGCCGTCGAGGAATGACTGGATAATAACCATCACCAGGAAGAAGCTGCCGTCGAGGAATGACCGGATACTAACCACCACCAGGAACAAGCTGCCGTCGAGGAATGACTGAATAATAATCACCACCAGGAAGAAGCTGCCGTCGAGGAATGACTGGATAATAACCATCACCAGGAAGAAGCTGCCGTCGAGGAATGACTGGATAATAACCATCACTAGGAAGAAGCTGCCGTCGAGGAATGACCGGATACTAACCACCACCAGGAACAAGCTGCCGTCGAGGAATGACTGAATAATAATCACCACCAGGAAGAAGCTGCCGTCGAGGAATGACCGGATAATAACCACCACCAGGAAGAAGCTGCCGTCGAGGAATGACTGAATAATAACCACCACCAGGAAGAAGCTGCCGTCGAGGAATGACTGAATAATAACCACCACCAGGAAGAAGCTGCCGTCGAGGAATGACTGGATAATAACCATCACTAGGAAGAAGCTGCCGTCGAGGAATGACTGGATAATAACCACCACCAGGAAGAAGCTGCTGTCGAGGAATGACTGGATAATAACCACCACTAGGAAGAAGCTGCCGTCGAGGAATGACTGAATAATAACCACAACCAGGAAGAAGCTGCCGTCGAGGAATGACTGGATAATAACCATCACTAGGAAGAAGCTGCCGTCGAGGAATGACTGGATAATAACCACCACCAGGAAGAAGCTGCCGTCGAGGAATGACTGGATAATAACCACCACTAGGAAGAAGCTGCCGTCGAGGAATGACTGGATAATAACCACCACCAGGAAGAAGCTGCTGTTGAGAAACGACTGGATAATAACCACCACCGGGATGAGACGGTACACACTTTACCACAGCTTATCACCACTTGACAAGCCTCGTGGAACTACCCAAAATACTTGCAAAGATTCCCAAATCCCCATTGGGCTAGCCAGTTAAGATATCGATGAAATCTTCTCCCTACGGGAGAGGGCTCCCAGATAAGATCTGGGAACAGGGAGCTAGAGACTGGTTGTGCTCTGTGTAAAAAGGAAGGGGTGCTACAAGATGGAGAACACATTGTGTTGAACTGCCCTGCATTGGGAATAACCAGAACTGTATGGCTGAGTCGTTTTATACATAACCTTGAATTGCTTAATGCCGAATAAAAAACATTTTGTTCGAATTTCAAGTGGTGAGGAGACTATGGCCACAATTGGCATCTTAAAATGTGTGCATACGGCTGCAATCATAACATTCAGGGGGTACCTGACATTGGCTCTCTTAGTTATGAAGCTCCAGGGCTGTATATGAACATGGCTTTTAAATTATATATTGCTTACGTCTATCGTTTGCTGTGTTTTTAGTTGTGTATGGTTGAATATTAACAGCCAGTATCACAAATACAATGAAATAGAAAATGTGAGAGACATCAAACAGACTAAGGCACAAAGATTCCTTGAATATGGAACATGTTCCCCTCTGTCTTTTTGCCTTCAAGAAAATGAAAGATTCGTTTTGATAATTTTACCAGATGGCAGGTTTATAGGATTCGAAATTTCTGGGAGCTATTCAGCTCCTGCTTCTAGCCCAGGAGTGCCTGGTTAGCTTGAAAACAACAGCTACAAGGAGCAACTTTTGGCTCCTGTGGTGCCCTACAAACATACATACGGGACATTAAGTATTTGAGAATATTAATAAAGAAGAATTGAGACAACTAATACACGTCATACATTATGGGCAAGACCTTTAAGTCACATGCCATGGTAGTTCTCATTCCCCTGCGGTAGCTCCTGCCTATGGGGTGATGGTTTTGGCTCCTGCTCATTAAATCTGGGGAGCACAGATGCAAGCAACGCAGGGGAGCACAGATGCAAGCGACGCAGGGGAGCACGGATGCAAGCGACGCAGGGGAGCACGGATGCAAGCGACGCAGGGGAACACGGATGCAAGCGACGCAGGGGAACACGGATGCAAGCGACGCAGGGGAACACGGATGCAAGCGACGCAGGGGAACACGGATGCAAGCGACGCAGGGGAACACGGATGCAAGCGACGCAGGGGAACACGGATGCAAGCGACGAGCGACGCAGGGGAACACGGATGCAAGCGACGCAGGGGAACACGGATGCAAGCGACGCAGGGGAGCACGGATGCAAGCGACGCAGGGGAGCACGGATGCAAGCGACGCAGGGGAGCACGGATGCACGCGACACAGGGGAGCACGGATGCACGCAACGCAAGGGAGCACGCGACACAGGGAAGCACGGATGCACGCAACGCAAGGGAGCACGCAACGCAAGGGAGCACGCGACACAGGGAAGCACGCGACACAGGGGAGCACGGATGCACGCGACACATGGGAGCACGGATGCACGCGACACAGGGGAGCACGGATGCAACGTGAGGGAGCATAGATGCAAGCAACACTGATGCAAGCAACACAGGGGAGCACGGATGCAAGCAACACAGGGGAGCACGGATGCAACACAGTTTCTTTGCACCAAGATCCATCCTGCTCGTGTCCTAAGAACAAGCCAACAATGCTCTACAATATGTGAGGGATACCCCCAGCCCCCTTCCCCTTTTTTTACACCTTATTTTAGATTGGCTAGAGTCTAGGGAGTCAATAATCGGACTTCTCCCCAAGTCTTCGGGGAAAGGTCAGAAAAAACATGGACACATACAGGAGATGCCAACATGTGCCTAAAAGAAAAGGTGTCGGAATGGAAGAGAAATGAAATCCAGTGAAGCCCAAATCTAAGTACCAAGGGTCCAGTGACCGAGACCATATCCACATCCTAGCAGCATCCCCAGGGTGCCCGCGTCCGAGGCCATTTCCAGACCAAGGGTCCAGTAACCGAGACCATATCCACATCCTAGCAGCATCCCCAGGGTGCCCGCGTCCGAGGCCATTTCCAGACCAAGGGTCCAGTGACCGAGACCATATCCACATCCTAGCAGCATCCCCAGGGTGCCCGCGTCCGAGGCCATTTCCAGACCAAGGGTTCAGTGACCGAGACCATAGCCACATCCTAGCAGCATCCCCAGGGTGCCCGCGTCCAAGGCAATTTCCAGACCAAGGGTCCAGTGACGGAGACCATATCCACATCCTAGCAGCATCCCTAGGGTGCCCGCGTCCGGGACCATTTCCAGACCAAGGGTCCAGTGACCGAGATCATATCCACAACCTACCAGCATCCCCAGGGTGCCGCGTCCGAGGCCATTTCCAGACCAAGGGTCCAGTGACCGAGACCATATCCACATCCTAGCAGCATCCCCAGGGTGCCCGCGTCCCAGGCCATTTCCAGACCAAGGGTCCAGTGACCGAGACCATATCCACATCCTAGCAGCATCCCCAGGGTGCCCGCGTCCCAGGCCATTTCCAGACCAAGGGTCCAGTGACCGAGACCATATCCACATCCTAGCAGCATCCCCAGGATACCCGCGTCCGAGGCCATTTCCAGACCAAGGGTCCAGTGACCGAGACCATATCCACATCCTAGTAGCATCCCCAGGGTGCCCGCGTCCGAGGCCATTTCCAGACCAAGGGTCCAGTGACCGAGACCATATCCACAGGGTGCCCGCATCCGAGGCCATTTCCAGACCAAGGGTCCAGTGAGACCATATCCACATCCTAGCAGCATCCCCAGGGTGCCCGCGTCTGAGGTCATTTCCAGACCAAGGGTCCAGTAACCGAGACCATATCCACATCCTAGCAGCATCCCCAGGGTGCCCGCGTCCGAGGCCATTTCCAGACCAAGGGTCCAGTGACCGAGACCATATCCACATCCTAGCAGCATCCCCAGGGTGCCCGCGTCCGAGGCCATTTCCAGACCAAGGGTTCAGTGACCGAGACCATAGCCACATCCTAGCAGCATCCCCAGGGTGCCCGCGTCCAAGGCAATTTCCAGACCAAGGGTCCAGTGACGGAGACCATATCCACATCCTAGCAGCATCCCTAGGGTGCCCGCGTCCGGGACCATTTCCAGACCAAGGGTCCAGTGACCGAGATCATATCCACAACCTACCAGCATCCCCAGGGTGCCGCGTCCGAGGCCATTTCCAGACCAAGGGTCCAGTGACCGAGACCATATCCACATCCTAGCAGCATCCCCAGGGTGCCCGCGTCCCAGGCCATTTCCAGACCAAGGGTCCAGTGACCGAGACCATATCCACATCCTAGCAGCATCCCCAGGGTGCCCGCGTCCCAGGCCATTTCCAGACCAAGGGTCCAGTGACCGAGACCATATCCACATCCTAGCAGCATCCCCAGGATACCCGCGTCCGAGGCCATTTCCAGACCAAGGGTCCAGTGACCGAGACCATATCCACATCCTAGTAGCATCCCCAGGGTGCCCGCGTCCGAGGCCATTTCCAGACCAAGGGTCCAGTGACCGAGACCATATCCACAGGGTGCCCGCATCCGAGGCCATTTCCAGACCAAGGGTCCAGTGAGACCATATCCACATCCTAGCAGCATCCCCAGGGTGCCCGCGTCCGAGGCCATTTCCAGACCAAGGGTCCAGTCACCGAGACCATATCCACATCCTAGCAGCATCCCCAGGGTGCCCGCATCCGAGGTCATTTCCAGACCAAGGGTCCAGTGACCGAGACCATATCCACATCCTAGCAGCATCCCCAGGGTGCCCGCGTCCGAGGCACTTTCCATACCAAGGATCCAGTGACCAAGACCACATCCTAGCAGCATCCCCAGGATGCCCGCGTCCGAGGCAATTTCCAGCAAGTCCCTCGCAGTCCCCAGAGCGCGCGGCTGGATTCACACCTCTGCTGAGGTCTCCGTCTTCATTTGTATTCCTGTGTTGGCCTTGTGTCCCTCCAGAACAATGCGGCTGCCTGGAAAATGGTACAAGATTGGCAATGTAGCGGCACCCTTCCGATCTTCAGGGGTTTCTCAGCTTCCCAGCTAGTTATCTCCCTTCTCCCCCCGCAGGTGTACAGCATTCTTCAGATGAGGCCGGCGACCTTACAAATGCCATCACAATCCAGCCAGAGTCTCCAAGGCTGGACCCCGGTTACACATCACTCCCCAAGCACGGTGCCTTGCAGGCTATTCCCCGCACGCAAGGCCATGCACTGTTGGCACGTCGCCGATTGGTATGGCTGAAGGCAGAGCTACTGTGTCCAGTGGCCACGTCTTGGCCACAATGTCTGAAAGGAGGCCGTGTAGGCCACCGTGTTCCGGGCATGGGCTATTGGGCACGGCAGGTGTGGAGTCGGTGTGCCTAGAGCATGTCTGAGGCACGGTAAGAGGAAACGCCGAGCTTTGCAGAGGATGTTGGTGGGGCCGTCCCTGCATCCGATTTAAGGTTGCAGGTCCTGTCCTGCATACACTGGCGGTGGGGCCCCTGTGCCTGGGCAGGGGAAGTGAGGGCAGACACTGGAGGTGGGGCCCCTGTGCCTGGGCAGGGGAAGTGAGGGCAGACACTGGAGGTGGGGCCCCTGTGTCTGGGCAGGGGAAGTGAGGGCAGGCACTGGGTCTGAAGCCGCTGCACTTGGGTAGCTTGGCTCATCTCATGGTCAGCGTTGCCATGTGAGCCATTCCTTTATTTGGCAGGTAGAGTTGACCCAAAGGCTGCTAATTGAGATTTTGGTAAAGAACTTGACCATGTTGAAGATATCGGTTTTCTTTGCAAATGTACATACTTGTACTGAGCCAGGGGTGCGCCTGCAGGTCACTAAAGTCTAAGCGGATTCACAAGCATCAGAAATATATATACTTTTGGAACAGAATAATGACCCACAAGGATACAGACGGTGCAGCATTTGAGTTTGGGGTGTGTCTATTTGGGCACTTTAAGGTGGCCTGATTGCAGCACACATCCGATGCAGGAGTGTGACTGCCCCTGAGCAGAGTGCCCGCTCCCCCCCCCCCCCGCCTGCTCGGATCAATGGGCAAGAGACGGGCAGGTCAATAGGCTTTCATGACCACCCTACTAGCCTCAGAGCGCCTAGGCTGGCAATGTAATGGGAAGCCAGGGAACACCCTCCAGGGGGTGGAAGGCTCGGGCAAAGGGAGGGCGCATAGAGGACAATCAGCCTCAAAGCTCTGACCGACATTTGAGGTACAGTTATGCATTAAAGCAGGGGTGTCAAACATACGCCCATAGGCCTTATTTATG
Organism: Ambystoma mexicanum; assembly: GCF_040938575.1. NCBI lineage: Eukaryota > Metazoa > Chordata > Amphibia > Caudata > Ambystomatidae > Ambystoma > Ambystoma mexicanum. Next base: position 1,257,722,838 of record NC_090928.1, read on the forward strand.
CCGGTCGGATCAGGCATGCAAAGCCCCTTCTCCGGCTCTCAACACACAGCTCGCATACATGGACTCAGTAATGGAGGCAGGGGGGGGGGGCTTTAGAAAGGAGCTTTCATAGTTGCACTTTTCATATTCGCGAGGCAGTGCATAAACCGATCTCTGTAATGGGCTGACGGGAAATTTTGCAGGTATATAGGGATCTGGTTTAAACCCATACATTCCCCTACCATTTTTTTTTAGCTCAATTGGATTTGCAATAAGAGATCAGGTAGAATGTCACCCAATCTCGATTAGTTTTCCCATGTGTGCTTCCATGCCGCCAGTCCCTTCTCCGGGCACTTGCCCCCGTCCGAGGCAACACATTTCCGATATAAGGATATAGTTTTCCACCCGCTGTTTTTGCTACAGCCACCCAGAATGACTGGCAGCATTTCTAAACAAAGAATGCAATTATTCGAAGCTCAACAAAATACCCAGTAAAATATCACTGCGGCTTGCTACATACCATTACTACCAGGTACCGCTCCTGAAACGGGTACAATTATTATTATTAAACTACCGGCTCACGTTCCTTCAGGACTATCGGCCAATGTTGCTGTGCCGTGTGATTGCGTGTCACGTCTTCAGAAAAGTGCTTCAGAATGTTGCCTTGCATGAAAAAAAAAAAAGCAAACCAAACTTGCAGCCTAAACATGAAATGAAGCTGCAGCCCGTGATCCAGCTCTAGCTGGCATAGAGGTTACCAATAGACCGCTTCCCCTAGCGTGGTACCGGGCGAACTCTATCCCAGTGCACTCCTGATCCAGCTCTAGCTAGCATAGAGGTTACAATAGACAGCTTCCCCTGCCGTGTAACCGGGAGAGCTCCATCCCGTGTACCCATGATTCAGCTCCAGCTAGCATAGAAGTTACCAATAGACAGCTTCCCTTAGCGTGGTACCAGGAGAACTCTGTCCCGTGTACTTGTGATCCTGCTCTAGCTAGCATAGAGGTTACCAATAGACAGCTTCCCCTAGCGTTGTACCGGGAGAACTCTATCCCTGTGTACTCGTGATCCAGCTCTAGCTAGCATAGAAGTTACCAATAGACAGCTTCTCCCAACGTGTAACCAGGAGAACTCTATCCCTGTGTACTCATGATCCAGCTCTAGCTGGCATAGAGGTCACCAATAGACAGCTTCCACTAACGTGTAACCGGGAGAACTCTATCCCAGTGTACTCGTGATCCAGCACTAGCTGGCATAGAGGTTACCAATAGACCGCTTCCCCCAACGTGGTACTGGGAGAATGCGGTACTCATGATACAGCTCTAGCTAGCATAGAAGTTACCAATAGACAGCTTGCCCTAGCGTGGTACTGGGAGAACTCCATCCTCGTGTACCCGTGATCCAGCTCTAGCTAGCATAGAAGTTACCAAAAGACAGCTTCCCCTAACATGTCACTGGGAGAACTCATCCCTGTGTACCCGTGATCCTCTCTAGCTAGCATAGATGTTACCAATAGACCGCTTCCCCTAACGTGTAAGCGGGAGAACTCATCCCCGTGATCCAGCTCTAGCTAGCATAGAGGTTACCAATAGACCGCTTCCCCCAACGTGGTAGCGGGAGAATGCTGTACTCGTGATCCAGCTCTAGCTAGCATAGAGGTTACCAATAGACCGCTTCCCCCAACGTGGTACCGGGAGAATGCTGTACTCGTGATCCAGCTCTAGCTAGTATAGACGTTACCAATAGACCGCTTCCCCCAACATGGTACCGGGAGAATGCTGTACTCGTGATCCAGCTCTAGCTAGCATAGACGTTACCAATAGACCGCTTCCCCCAACGTGGTACCAGGAGAATGCTGTACTCGTGATCCAGCTCTAGCTAGCATAGACGTTACCAATAGACCGCCTCCCCCAACGTGGTACCGGGAGAATGCTGTACTCGTGATCCAGCTCTAGCTAGCATAGAAGTTACCAATAGACAGCTTCCCACAAGGTGGCACCGGAAGAACTCTATCCCGGTGTACAAAACACCCTTCACATCTATGAGGCACAACGCTTTCTAATGGGCATGTACGCTTTGGGATCTGGCATCTGAAGTACTGGACTATTTAAAATAGTCCCCTTTTAACTAATTATCCTGAAGATTGTGTAGTCAAATGCATCAGATAAAATGATGGTGTGAGGGGAACCACCAAGAACCCCTCTGTTTGGTCACAGGCTACTGATTTACGCCACAGGCACCAACTCAAAAATCCACTAGCCGCTACTCCATTATCCTGTTAATTTTCACAGGCCTGATGGTGTAGCCCGCAGGAAGCACGTTCAAACCCAAATCTGCCTGTTGCCCGATTGAATTGGACACCCCTATAGGGACAGTCATTCACCCAGAAGATCCCAGTGGTGTGAATGTGGAGCAGGGTGCATGGGAGGAGAGGGCGCACGCAGCCTGGGGCACAGAGCAGCGAATGGCTCGTCTTGGGTCTGTCCAATGGCGGTACTAATTGGTTGCACAGAAACCTCAGATGTAATGGATAACAGGGTGTACATACAAAACAAACCGTGCAGCAGTTGACTACTAGATGGCAGGCTTGCCAAATGGCACACACAGCTGTGTGCATGCACATGGCCAAGTATTTGCTGTAAATAAGAGCCCCATAGGAGATGCCTGTGAGTAAATCCAGAGTCAGTGAAAAACAGTCTGTTCTTTACAACATGCTCTATGTTGTCTCCACCTGCCCGGTGGCACTCCCGCAAGATTTGAATCTACCATTAGCAGTTTCCGATGTAACATACGCCATTCTAGCAGATCTTAAATGTCAATATCGCTCAGTAATTCATAGGGTCACTTCTGTCCCCCTTCCTAAATATCAGAATTACCACTGATCGCTTCAAGGAAGGGGGTGAAGGTCCATGTGACCCATTAATGGTCATTGAAAAGGCTAAACCTATCGGATAGAATTAGAGGTACGCGCGGCATAAGAACAGTCTCCAAGTCTCATCGATCACACAGGCCTCTATAAAGCATCTTTACAGACGCATACTTGTGAACCTTGTTCCATTGCTGAGTCCCTGTGATGGCATAAGATTGCGTGGTAGTATAATTACAGCACCTACTTTCAGTTCTGTCTCGTGAGGAGACATTCGCCCTACAGCGTAGGAACTGCTGTGCCCTGTGTAAAGAAAAGTGGCAGTGGAAAGAATTAACTTCTAAATGTTTGCGATCGTGGAAGGCAAAGGTGACCGCGTAGAACCGTGCCCATTCTCCTGTTATCCGCAAAATTTGTGTATATGACACCCATATTGTCTAGTGCTGAGGACACCCAGATCCTCATACCTCTCACAGGTAACTATGACCAGGACACTCCAACTACCAATAAAATATACGTCATCATACAAAATTGGATGGCTATAAATAGCCTCTGTCTCAACGATGAGAAGACAGAAGTCCTCATCGTAGGATCGCCAGCCAAAATAGCAACCCTCCACCCCGAATACTCTACCATCAACATTGATGGTACCGCTATTCCAGTGCTGAAGCAAATCAGAACACTGGGAGTGTACATTGACGCCAGCCTTACTATGACTAAACAGATGAATGCGCTCGCCTCTTCCACGGCTTACACCTCCAAACTCATTGCTCTCAGTTGACAATTCCTGACCCCATCCAACTGCCTCACCTTAGCCAGAGCCCTGGTCCCATCGAAACTGGATTATTGCAACGTACTATTACTAGGCACATCCAACGCCAACCTAGCCAAAATGCAACCACTGCAAAACAAAGTCCTAAGAGCAGCGCTAGGTATAAAAAAATCTATCTCCAAGACTAGAAAGGACGCTCATTGGCTCCTATCAAAGCCAGAGTCATCTTTAAAACATTATGTATCACACAAATGCCTGACCAGAAAAGGACCCATCTATCATAACACTCTTGACCCAAAAGATAACAGGAGATCACTAAGAGCTAACGCCAAACTCCTTCTGGCTCCTACCCGCTTCAAATCCACCAGAGAGGGAGTAGCAGCTTCACCGCCCTAGCCCCCAAACACTGGAACACCCTACCCATTAATATAAAAAAATAATCCTCCTTCACGGCTTACAAGAAATTGCTAAAACCCTGGCTATTCAACCAATATTAGCACCCAAGGACAGGTCTCTGTACTGAAGTATTTTGTTAGTGAATATTTGTAAACTGTATTTCTGCACCAACTGTCCAAAAATGTAATGTAACCAATGAAACAATGTATTATTAATTTCTAAGCTGTCTTGTAACCACGCAGTGACACCCAAGGTTCTGGGCGTGTAACAAATAAAATAAAATTTAAAAAATTCTGTTTGTTCAAATAAAAGCTGCTGTTGAAGTGGGTGCACTTTGCCATTTGGACAGCAGAGGGCAACCTAACACTGATAAATTGCATCAGCTGAGTACGGAACCATACCTAAGCATATACATGTATATTTTATACATATACACACACACACACACACACACACACACACACACACACACGTTTGACTGCTTATTCACAAAACTATTTTCCCCCCCCAAAAAATAAAAAATATGTATATAATACACTACTCACCGTAATCTTATTTCTGATGCTTGTATCTGCTTAGATTCACATGCGCCCACCCTTCCTCCCCTCTGAGAGAAGGTGCATGGATGCTTGTAGTCTTATCCATCTATCTGCTTGGATAATCTGTACTCATGCTACCTCATGTTAGAAAAAATACAATCTGAGGGTCCTACACGCGTGAGGGATCATGGTTACAGTGGACGTCACACTAGGGATAGTATTACTGGCATGCCCCATGTTGACGCCCATTTTTGAGTTTTGAAAAACAAACTAATACTTTGCAGCTTCCACTAGATGTCGGCCTATGCACAGCATGTGAATCTAAGCAGATACAAGCATCAGAAATACGATTACATCACCGCCGCCACCACTGCCAGTACCTTGGTGAATACCCTTGGAGCTAAGGCTATACCGTCACCGTAATCTTATTTCTGATGCTTGTATCTGCTTAGATTCACATGCTGTGCATAGGCCGACATCTAGTGGAAGCTGCAGAGTATTACAGTTTGTTTTTCGAAACTCGAAAATGGGCGTCGACATAGGGCGTGCCAGTAATACTATCCCTAGTGTGACGTCCACTGTAACCATGATCCCTCACGCGTGGAGGACCCTCAGATTGTATTTTGTCTGACATGAGGTAGCATGAGGATTAGCACAATTACAGATTATCCAAGCAGATAGATAGATAAGACTACAAGTTTCCACCGCCAGTACCTTGGTGAATACCCTTGGAGCCGAGGCTATACCGAAGGGCAGCACCTTGAACTGGTAGTGCTGGCTGTCTACCTTGAAACGCAAGAATCGTCTGTGCGCTGAGAACATGGAAATACGAAAATAAGCATCTTTCATATCCAATGTTGCCATGTAATCTCCTCTTTTTAGTAGGGGGGGGATTACTTCCTGGAGTGTAGTCATGTGGAATTTTTGTGGCTTGACATACTTGTTTGCAGGGCGCAAGTCTAATACTGGGTGCATCGTTCGATCTTTTTTTGGCACAAGGAAGTAAGTTGAATAAATACCCTTGTTTACCTGGTTGCCCGGGACGAGTTCTACTGCGTCCTTTGCAAGAAGAATGACGATCTCTTCGAGGAGGATTCTTTGGTGCTCCAAGGAGTGCATCTTCCGTCTTGGAGGATGGTTGCGGGGGCATTCCAGTAGTTTTATACAGTATCCTGCGGACACTGGACAGCACCCATCTGTTCGAAGTGATCCCTTCCCATGAGTGGGTGAAGATGGAAATGCGCCCCCCTACTAGGGATGCATGGGAAGGGACCTGGTGCAGAACGTCACTGCTGTTTATTGGGAGGTGTAGCACCTCTACCTGGGCTGCCTCAGCCCCTCTTTTGACCTCCTGGGAAACCTTGGGTAGCCTGTTGGTTGCCGTCACACAAGGTTCCTTGGTTCTGATAGTAATTGGACCCTCTCTGGGAATTTTGGCAGCGAAAGCGACGAAAATTATTATTTCCCAGCTGGTTTGGGGGCTTATTTGTTAGTTGGCCAAGGGACTTTAAGGTGTCATATTCGTCCTTAGCCGTCTTCAGCGCTTCCTCCACTGCTTTCCCAAACAGGACATTTGGTTCTACTAGCATGTCTATGAGGGTGGCTTGGGTCTCAGGTTTAAACCCTGACCGCCTTAGCCAAGCGTGTCGTTTAAACACTGCTTTCTGCTATCAGCCTTCCTGTGTTGTCTGCTGCATCGAAGTTAGCCTTGAGAATGCATCCAGACACTGATCTTCCGTCCGACGCAATTTGGGCCAACTGGCTCTTTAGAGGTTCTGGTGCGCAGGCAATGAGGGCAGCTACCTGTTCCCATTGGTGGCAATTGTAGCTTGCTAGCATTGTGGTGGTATTGGCAATGCGTGCTTGGTATGCAGACGGGAGGAACGTTTCCTCCCTAGAGCATATATTCTTTTGCTCTCCTTGTCCGGGGGTGCTTCTGAAGATGCTAGTGGTGTTCCCGCTCTCTTTCTGGTGGTTGTAACCACTAATGAGTCGGGTTTTAGCTGACCCCTTATGTACAGTGGGTCGGAGGGAGCGGTCCTAAATAGTTTTTCTACTCGTGGGTTAACTGCCCGAGTCAGATTAGGGGTCACCAGAGAAGGATCGATTCTACGTTGAATAGATATTACAATGGGGATAGTTTGGGCAATGGATCTTTTGTCCCCTAGAATTTCCTCTGCAAAATCTCTCTCTTCTTGGGCACCCCGAGTGTCAATTTGGGAATAGGCTGCAGCCTTGGCTAAGTAAAGGCCGATTGTCAACCGGTGAGTCATTCAAAGGGGGGTCCTTGGGAATAGGGGAGTCGAGACTATAGGCCTCTGCCTCGTCTTCCTCCTCCTCCTCCTCCTGGTCCTCATCATCTCCATAGTAATCAACCCCAGTCTGGTCGTCCAGCATTTGTACATCTGAATCCTCACCATACTGCTGGTAAGGTTCAACACTAAAAGGGTCTGAAATCAACCCCTGAACTGGAGTCTCAGTACAGAGTCTCTTAGTATGAGGTTGAGGGTCTTTGGATCCTGAAGGGGCAGAGGTAGCAAGAGTACTCTGATAGCTATGGAAGAAATTTGGGTCTTTTTCGCAGAAATCTACAAAAAAAGGACATCTTCCTCATCACTCTATCAATGTCCTCCGAGTCCCATTGTCTTGAACTGGGGATAACCCTCTCCCAATGAGGTTCCTTACTTGTCTCTGTTCCCCGAGTAGGGGGAGGGACAGACTTTCTGTCATGCGACGCATTCCTGCCTGGCGTCTGTGGCCCCGATTTCGATTACGCACTTCCTAATTCCCGTCACATCTTTCGCGTCACGTCCACTTAGCGGTCTAGTCTTTTTCCGCTCAAGCGAACGTGCCGTTATTTAAGCCACACCCTATTTTCCTTCTGTGCGTTGCAACCCCTTCACGGACGGCTGGGCTTTCTTGTGCTGCCGCGGTTTGCTACACGATGTATTTCTGCTCTGCTGAGCTTTTCCTCTCTCTGCACCTCCTCGTCCTCTCGGGTCCCGAATTCTCGGGACCCTCCTT